>NW_028152254.1:105000-465000 GCF_964638095.1 Poromitra crassiceps
TATAGCGCCACCATCTGGTGGATTGGTGTAATTTTTTCCTCTGAGTAGTGGGTGATGTCTTGAAACTTGAAGTAGTACTTGGATAGAAAGCAGTTTTTGTGTACAATATCCCTTTAAGTATCTGGACAGAAAGTGGTATTTGGGTAGAACATACTGTCAATATGACAAGTACTTCTCTGGCTCTGCAGATACATATAATATGGTCTACAAAGTTAAATACAACAGTCTGGATAGCTCACTTGGTAAAGCTCATGACTTATGCTAACTAAAGACTATTGTGGCTCAAAGTTCAAACCCCATGTGGGATGAACAATTTTCAACTTCAGACAGTTAAGTCAGTAATAGTAATTAAAACCCCACATGTTGCCTCCTTATTTTGCGGTGTTTCATGAACTTTTTCAATATCTTGGAAATGTTAGCTGGAGATTGCGTGGCTGTGTTCAAGAACGTGTTTTGCAACAGGAGAGGTTAGTTCTTGTCTCATGATGGAGCTTTTGTGTTCTGAAATCAGAATTTTCAGTTGTCATTGAGTCTTTCCCACACACACATCAAACCATAGGGCATAGTGGCGTCCACTACAGAACGTTGATGGTTTTATCCCTGAAATTGCTTTTGATGACTATAGCCAGCACCCTGCATTGCAGCTTGTCATGCAGTCCATTTACCATTAAGGACATGTCTGTATTACACACATAATCCACCACTTTACATTAAAAGTCTGCCCTGAATGGAGGTGTTTGAACTAATTGGTGTGGGTTGTGCTGTTACAATGAAAGTAAAGTAAAGGTAAAGTCCCACTGATTGTCACACAATGTGTGAAATTTGTTCTCCGCATTTGACCCATCCCCTGGGGGAGCGGTGAGCGGCAGCGTGCGCCGCGCTCGGGAATCATATGGTGATCTAACCCCCCAATTCCAACCCTTTGATGCTGAGTGCCAAGCAGGGAGGCAAATGGGTCTCATTTTTATAGTCTTTGCTATGACTCGGCCGGGGATCGAACTCACGACCTCCCAGTCTCAGGGCGGACATTCAGACCACAAGGCCACTGAGCTGGACACATGAGTGACAAGGATAATTCAGATTTAATTCTCTTTTTGGACCTTTCACATCTGAAGACACAATAATGTATTGGAATATTTTTCCTTTCATATATCTGAAAGAAGGCTCCCAGCAAACACAATTACATCATGATGATGTTCTGATATCATCTTTCAGTGACGTCCAGGACTAGGCCAAATCACAGCCGATTTGGGGATCATTTAGACATCTACACAGGAATGTCAAGAGGACGTCGAAATATGACGTTACCATAAATAGGCATATTCAGTTATTCTGCTATGTACACAGTGTGTATTCAGCAGCGTTATACATAATTATATCCAGATTAACCTTTATTCTACATTTTCAAAAAATAAAACAGTTACCTGGCCGTGGTTTGAACCCAGGACATCCAGCTTTGGTGTCTGCTACTTTACCCCTACACCATCCTTCCACAGCAATGACAAGGCACGGATATAACCTTATTATGGCATAAACTTGTTTTTATTCAAACGTGGGTGTCAAGTCTTTGTGGATCGGGCATTACTGTGTGACATCTAAACCAACTATGTATTATGCTACAGCAGATGCAGAACCCCAAAACACATTAACCCCACCCAAAATGCTACATTCCAACTTCCAGTAGTAGTAGTAGTAGTAGTAGTAGTAGTAGTAATAGTAGCAGAAGTAGTAATAGTAGTAGTAGTAGTAGTAGTGTTGGTAGTAGTGGGAGTGGTAGCAGTAGTAGCAGCAGTAGTTGTAATTGACAGGTTAATGAGTTGTGGGCAATTTAGTGTTGGCGTGTGTTTCATTAAAAGTTTCGAGATTTATCATTTCAAAACGGTTTCACGTATCCAAAATCCTTTACTAACCTTAGGTCGGGGTAGTCCATAGATGACCCAGAAAAAGTTTTGTGTGATTTGGCCAAACAATCTAGGAGGAGCTCGCAAAAGTAGGTTTTTGATCAAATTCAAAATGGCGGAAAATGTACCACACAGAAATGGGCGTGGCCTAGTGGGTTAGATACATGATGCTCCAGGGAAACCAGTAGATGTGGAATTTTGATTCTACAGCTCGCAGTTCAGAAGTTATGGACCGACAAACGTGAAATTGGCTGTTATAGCGCCACCATCTGGTGGATTGGTGTAATTTTTTTACTCTGAGTAGTGGGTGATGTCGTGAACCTGTGTGGAAAGTTTGGGTGATGGGGGGTGTATGGTTTCTGAGATCCACACACTTTTAGGGCAGGAAAAGAACAAAAGTAAATACACAAAAGTTTAAACATTTATCATTTCAAAACGGCTTCACGTATCTAAATGAATTCCATAACTTTAGGTCAGGTAAGTCCAGAGATGCCACAGAAAAAGTTTGGGCTCATTCAGGCAAATGGCCTGGGAGGAGATAGCAAAAATAGGTTTTTGATAAAATTCAAAATGGCGGGAAATCTAGGCACACGCAAATGGGCGTGGCCTATATGGATAGATGCGTATTGATCCAGGGAATACAGCCGAAGTGGAATTTTGATTCTACGCCTCACGGTTCAGAAGATATGGACCATAACGCGAAATGGTCTGTTATAGCGCCACCATCTGGCCGATATGGGTCATTATTTTGTTTCTGAGTAGTGAGGCACATTTACAATCTATGTGCCCAGTCTGGCTATGCTGAGCCTTACAGTTTCTGCTGTACATACAGTTTTACCGGAGAAGAAGAATAAAAAAAATAATCAGAACAGATACAATAGGGATCCACGCACTTCGTGCTTGGACCCCTAATAAACGGAACAGATACAATAGGGATCCACGCACTTCGTGCTTGGACCCCTAAAAAGCGGAACAATTACAATAGGGATCCACGCACTTCGTGCTTGGACCCCTAATGAGTGCGTTGAGAGGTCAAGTACAGATTAATTTTATGCAGAAACACAATGAATCGAGAAAATGCATTGATTAATGTTGAATAATATTACGACACATTATATATATATTATACATTACAGTATATATATACAGAGTATATATATACAGTATATATATATATATATATATATATACTGTATATATCGATTAGATTTTGTTTAAATCGTTTCCATGTCGACATTTATTGTTTCTTATCTGGCCACAAGGGGGTGCACGTGCATCCGGTGCACCAATGTAAAATCGCCAGTGATTGTATGCATGTACAGTTTTACAAACTCTTTCCAATGTGACTTTTGCTTGTTCTCCAATGTTCCTAACGTGCCTAACAATATTCTGTTAAATATTTTGACAGAGTTACCCCATAGGTAGTATGGAGTTCTTTTGATTTTCTGAATACCTGCAACTTCACATAGCTCCTTGATCAATCTGGACTGGACAATGAATCTTGGTCGCTGTGCAACTGCTCAGGTATGCCATAACAAACAAACAAAAAAGTCATCCCACAAACACTTAGCAACTGTCCTCACTCTCTGATTGGGTGTGGGAACCAGCCCTGGCTACAGCCCAATACAGTAGACAGGGCATTGGAATTCCAGGAGGGGGCGACAACATAACGCACTATTCCCAGCTTGAAAAACATGAGCAGACCAGTTGCCTTATCTAGGCATCAATTCAGCCGTTTTACTGGCGATTACAGACACGTTAATAGAGACATGTAATTGTGCCTTCTATGCCAATATAACGCTCTTCCAAAGAGCCTCTCCTCTTTGAGATCATTACAGACAAGTAGACAAACACTGCCACCAAGTGCCAGCTTTACAATAATAGGCCATATAGCCGTTATACAGACAAGTTATAAACACACTAACGGCCGGGACACACATCTTGCGTGTACCTACCTAGTGCGTGTGCGTGGCTGGCTGCGGCTGGCACGCCCGCGGCATCCACACAGGCAGCGTGGCTGCTGCGCGCTGCTGTCTGTCTGCCAACTCTCTTCCTATAGAGTTTACCTTTTATTAAATTTGCTATAAACAATACAATGATGATTTTAACTGAAGATCGCTTGGGCTCACTTCGTAATCAAGGCTGTATTGATTTGTGTGTGTGTGTGTGTGTGTGTGTGTGTGTGTGTCTGTGTGTGTGGTGGGGAGGGGAGGAACGAAGCCACGTTGTAGCCTATGTGGTTTTCAGAGGGCAGGAGAACTGCAGCTGTGAGCTCAGCTCATCCTCCCGTCTCAAATCAAAACGAGCCTTGATTGGCTGTGGCTGCCCCTGTAAAATATAATTGTAATGTCTATTTGTGTCTATTTGTGTAGAGACACGCTAGAGACACGCGCGCGGTGAGCAGAAAAAATAGGCGTTGCTTCTATTCTCTAGATGACGCGCGTCTCATGCCTCGCAAGACACGCGCCTGAGACGTGCGTCTGATGCCGGTGGTGTGGCTGCTGTAACCTGTTAACATGGGCGCCAAAATGAAAATCAACAGGTAATGCCACGCAGACGCCACGCAGACGCACAGCAGACGCAAGATGTGTGTCCCGGCTGTAACACAGCCACCAAGTATGTGCCTGCTTTACAAAATGCTTGTTAGTTACACATAGTAATTCCAGCTTCAGTAGGCCTCTAGGCCGTATAGCCATAGTAACTCCAGCTTCAGTAGGCCTATAGGCCGTATAGCCATGATAGCCAACAGACACATTATTAGGTACAGCCACCAAGTATGTGCCTGCTTTACCGCTCCTTTTCACAATTAGACAATATAGACAAGCTACAGACACAGCCACAAAGTGCCTACTTACCAATATTTAAATTAAATAGATTCATAACAAAAATAACAGCGTGTGTACAAGCCAGTATAGCACAAACATGAAACAACAATGCAAATAGGATATGCAGCCAGCCTCTTACCTTTAGTAGTCTAGTAGAGCTGCAGTCTTCTCTTGGAGGGGGAGTGAAACCTCCTCAGCAACAACTTGTACCAATTACTCGAAAATTATCGTTTACAGTCATTTTTATACTGTTTCTGTGGAAACTGCTTCAGGCGAACGTGGGCTGGCTCGTCATTGCCTAGGTCCTGTGGCGTTGCTGGGTGCTCCTTGTGGCTGGCCACCATGGCCAAGCGGCCAGGTGCAGGGTGCGTCCTGGCAGGTGCGGGGTGCGATATCGTGGGCGTGGGCGTGTCCTCCGAGTCGGTGCTGCTGGGGTGAGGTGCAGGGTCCTTCCTGGTAGGCTTTAAGTGCGATGGCGTCGGCTCCTCCGTCCCCATGCTGCTGGTACTGGGGCCGGGTGTAGCAGACTCCTCTCTGCCCAGACTGCCCGGGCAGCCCGGCTGCTTCTGCTGCGTAGACAATGGTGCCGGGGCGGGCGCCGGTGTGAAGCTGCTGCCTCCAGGCTGCTCGTGTTATGGCCCTGTAAAGGGGAAATAGTGAAATGATAAACAGGACACGGTGTTGTTGGTCTCGAGTCTCTGGTGTAATGTCTTATTAGGCGGATCAGGTACACACATAACATACATAACACACAAATCAAAATAAACCTTGTCTGAATCCCACTGAAAACAATATACAACAAAACAGTTTGTACTGTCCATTTAACAGCTAAACAAAATATATTATTTTACCAAATTACATATTTTATGAAAAATAACACATGTATTGTCTCCTTAAGCATCATCATTTATAAAATCCCAAATAGCTTATGTACTGTCTCTTTAAGAAATAATTAGGAAATTACATAATGTACAATTCTGTATTCAATAACTTGTATTACCCTTTTCCATTTAAATGAAACACACAATAAAACGTACTGCACCTTTAACCAAAATAATATAATGGGCATGCATTCTCCAATACTGTTGTTCTTTTAAAATAACTAAAATACACTTGACCCTTACTTTAGCTTTGCCATACATACATACAACATTAGCTACACACATACATTAAACAACCACTGTATCTCTTGAACTGAAACATACTGACATCACTATTTAACCATACAAACACATACATGCTATCAAAGTGAGCTAAGCTAGCGAGCATGCTGCTGTCGGCAAAGCCTTTGATGTTGATGAACAGTTGCTAAAATCACTTTAGAGACGGACATTTTACCATCAACATGTTCCTTGTGATACAGAAAGCATGAAACACTGCATGAAAACACACCATTCAAAGTTGTTACAGACATTATTGTCACCTGTAAAGGGGAAATAGTGAAATGCAGAGCCGTATAATAGAAGAGTTCCAACATCTCCATTCACTCCAATGGACCAGTTTTTTTCCAGGAAGTAGAAAATGGAACTTGTGAGTAAAAAAAGCAGCACTGTCGAGTTGCAGCAAAATAGACAGTTTGTGTTGTACTTTGAAAGGGTTTTTCATCCCTTGAATCAAATTGTACAATATCAGCTTTATTTTAGCATGCAAAAGTAGCGCGAGACCCATTCCTGGCTGTTCCTTGGCTAATGAGTCTTGCATGTGGGTCCTACGCTGACGCCACTCTCTTACTAGAGGACACTAGTGAAATGATAAACAGGACACAGAGCCAAGACAAGCTCCCCCTACAGGCAGAACTAAGACCAAAGCAATCGAACCAAATCTTTAGATGAGAAATATCAACTGATAACCGAACTTGGGTGAATAAAGAAACATTGTCAAATGCCATTCAACATGCATTGTCTTAAACATGAAATAAACCAACCCAAAGTGCATTAGTGACACACAGGCTACAGTGAGCTACTGTTCTCTTTTAGCTGGAATGCCAGAGAGCTATGAAAACACATCTGAATACCAAAGCAATGGATTACAGATAAACTGATGATTGCACTTCAACACATACTATATTTATCTTTCTTATATTCAGTTTACATTAACATATTAGAGCATATTTTAACCCATGAATTTAGCATTGATATCAATTTTAAACCTATTTATTGTTTTAACTCAATTTTAAGTCCTTCCTGGCTTTGCGATGTGTCGGCTCCTCCGTCCCCGTGCTGCTGGTACTGGGGCCAGGTGTAGCAGACTCCTCTCTGCCCAGACTGCCCGGGCAGCCCGGCTGCTTCTGCTGCGTAGACAATAGTACCGGAGCTGGCGCCGGTGTGAAGCTGCTGCCTCCAGGCTGCTCGCCTTCTTCCTCAAACTCAGTGACAGTGGAGGTTTTTCTTTTGAAGCCATTTTCGTATGTCCATGGTGAAATAACTCTTAACACATTAACTGCCAGCCGTTTTTTTTTTTTACTGTAGGTAGCTTCTGCCAAGTTTTTTTTTTGAGGATTCTGGCTCATCTTTCAACAGCCGAGGATTATTTTCTGCTAAGATTTTGTGAACACAAAATATTTCAAAAGAACTAATAGAATGTGTGCTTTCTCTGTCTAAAATAGTTAGTTTGTAGAGTTAGTAGTTATGTAGGCATTAGCACTTGAATACAGCATGGTTTTTAGCGTCTGAAAATTTAAGATGAGAAAAATGCCTTTTTGTGAAATTCGATAGAACAGTCACTTTAACCATTAATTTTTGGCATCAGTAAGACGTCAGACATCTAAACAATAGTTTTGAACAGTAATTTCCTCCATAACAGCAGGACACCCCCCTCTCCTTCAAACTCCTCCCTCCGTGTGTGTTCTCCTCCTGCCTCCCTGGCTCTGCAGCGGGCGTGTCACAAGCGAGTTGCTGCTGCTGCTGCTGCCTGTCTGCTGGCGGCTGCTCTTTGGGCGAGTCTGGATCGGCTCGCTCGTTTCTTGGGGTTTCGGTTGAGAGCTTTGATGAAGCTTTTGCGATTCTGGTCTTATTTATGCTGCGTGTTTCAAAGTGTGTTCCACCCGTAATCTATTATGCAAATTTGCAATCCCCCACCGCCAGCTCCCTGCGCGAAAGCGAAAGCGTTTTCGCCAATCCATTTTCATGAGAATGGCTTCCTCACGCGGCTGTTTTTGCTTGGCTTTCTCTCGTCTGGAGAGCACTGTCGCCACTTAGTGGGTCGGTAAAATAGATTATACACATTCAATACCTCCCATATTTTAATATGAGATGTAAAAGGGGTTGATCGACGTCCCACCGTCAATTTTTTTTTTTTTTTTTAAGACGAGATATCTCGTCAACGGCAGTCAACCGTTTTTTTTTTAAAGACGAGATATCTCGTCAACGGCAGTGAACGTGTTAATAAAAAAAGTAAGGATATGGGACTAGTCAACTACAAGTGTATCTGCTCTGCCGTGGGAGGCGATTTCCCTGAGGCCGGAGCCAACACATAATGTCCCGCCCTACTCTGCCTCTGATTGGCCTACCCTGATATTTTACCCTAACCTAACCAATCACTGTAATCCTCATGCTACATGGCTCTGCCTCATACACAAACAATCATCACTCCCCATGCCTAAACCCAACCCAATCACAGGTGGGGAAAGAAAATCTCCTTTGCCATCCTGGGAAAATAAACAAAACAAACAAAAAAGAGTAAACAGACCACGTCTTGACTGAGGGCATTGTACAGTTTTTTTTATATAATTTTTGGGGCATTTCACCTTTATTTATTTTTTATAATATAGGACAGTAGGCAGACAGGAAAGGTGGGGGGGGGAGAGAGGGGTTGACATGCAGCAAAGGACTGCAGGTCGGATTCTAACCCGAGTGGGTCGCGCGAAGGGCTGAGCCTTCGTAGTATGTGTGCTACCAGGAGAACTACCAGGACGCACAGGTTTTTGTTTTTCTCACTGGCATCTGGAGGACTGCTCCAAACGTATTTTCATTGTACTTGTACAGTGACAATAGAGTTACTTACTTATGGATATCATTTGTGTTGCTATCGTCCTCAATCGACAGGAAATCCATACTCTAGGGGTCTCGTAGTGTTTATGTTTACCAGGGGTGCTGCTTTTTCAGGAAGACCTTTTCTGCAACACATTTACAAAATGTTCTGTAAAACTAGTTGGTATGTAACCTGCTCTCCATCCTGCCTTTTCCGGTATAATACATCGTCTTGTAGTTCCAATAGATTCCATTCCCTTAGCAGGATTATGGATGATTTTCTGAGACGTGAGTAAACCATGGTGTTGGGATGGACACAATAGGGACTGTACGATGTGAAAATATGAACCAATGAACATTTCTCTCTAGCCACGATACCTCTACTCCCACCCTGCCACTGTGAGAGGGAACAAATGGTTATTCAGGACTGTCTCCCAGACAAGTCACTGCCTGACCGCAGGGAGACGAGCTTCAAAGGGACTTGGCCATTGTCTCTCTCTGATCTGGTCAGGACAGTTGCTCCCCCCGGCCAAGGGGTAGACGGGAGAGACGGGGCCCTTTGAACTGAAACTCGAGAGTGGGTGAGCCCACTCCAACTCACAGAATGCTGTGATTGGCTCACCACGCCATGCTCATTTTAATATTTGGTTTCTTTAAAACTGTTGGAGAACTAGTTTTGCTTGGAGTCTTACAGATCAACCTGAAGAGGACAGACAGCAGAGGGCCGTGTCTGCCCCTCCCCCTCTCCCCTCCCTGCCACAAAAAACAGGGAGAGAGGACAGAACTGAGGCCTATCCAATCCTCAACTGCCGGAGCCTGCTAGCCACAGAGGGAAGCTAAGCAGAGCTCCCCGAAAGCCTGGAAGACTTGCCACAGCCCGGCACAATGCCCGCTGTAGACAAAGAGGAGCCAGCAACACAGCCTGGCCGACAACCCTCCCAGCGCACTGCACGTGCAGGGGAACAAGAAGAAAAGACAGACCCCTGGCTGGCATCCATTCCACAGAGCGCAGCACGACCCTGACGCAACCAACAGAGAGAACCGCACATCAGCCCCAGACATCGACTCACCCCCATCAGACTTCCGCGGCATGCTTTCCCAGGCCAGGGTGAGCTGCGCGGAGAACATCGCTAGCACAAACCAATGCTATCCTCCCTACTGCGCCTGAACCCACAGCGCATAGGCAACTCTCCCTAACCAACAGAGGAACCCGCTTAATGCAGTGGAACCCACGTGAGAGATCAATCATGGTTAATGGTTCTGGGCAGTGTTAGGTTCATTACAGTCATGTATGTTGATGTCCAATGTTTGATACGCTGTTAGAGATCTGTGAGAACTTGATGCCATCAGTGTATTCTCTCCCTTCCCCTCTCTCTCTCTCTCTCCCTCTCTTTCTTAAAATTTGGCGAAACTGCCATTTTGAAAAGGAGTCGGTCTTCACACGATCAGACCGCCCCTCAGCCAATCCCGTGATTACATCACAGACACAACCTGAACGAACCACTCCTCTCTCTCTCTCTCTCTCCCTCCTTCTCTCTCTTGAACACCCACACACACACACACACACACACACACACACACACACACACACACATTCAAGTCTGCTCCCGCAAGACAAGCAGACTTAAATCACTGCACACACACACACGCAAGTGATGTAATGTTTATTATATTAGCTATAGATGTGGTAGATTATTAGTTGTATAATTAGATGTGATTAACTGACATTTAATAATTATGTTAATGTCCATTGATATTGTGATTGATTAAATATTTTATTACATAATTCTATGAATCTTGGTTATTATTCATGAGGTATTTTATCTGTGGAAATCTGTGACAGAAGCTTACGGACTTTAACCCTTCAATTAACTGTACCATGTACATTATATCATTATGAGACTGATATGATAATTTGGTTTGGTGTCTAAAATAGTCATAACTTGACTTTTAGACAGATGTGTGGCCTTATCCACGCTGGTGCCCCGACTCTTACAGAGAATACAATATTTTCTGTCAAATGTAATAAATGTATGAATGTTAATAATTAATAATTATTAATAATGATATTTCATAACCAAACCAGCTCCTACGAGCACAACAATGGTTTATCGACAGGTGTGTATGCTATCTGGAGAAGTGGGGGAGCGTACCTATATGAGGAACAACCCCACCCCTATTTTACAATTGTAAAAACAAAGCCTTGGAGAAAAGGTGTGGTCCCCTGCGCTCCCACAGCACTACACTCCTGTTTATCTGTGTTACTGGATACAATCTTGCCTGCTTTCACAAGTGGAAAACAAATGTTGAAAGCAGAGTTGAATAGAGATAAGACAACTTAATAGGGTAAATGTGGATCTGGTTGCTTAATCAGCCTTTCAAAGTGTTCATGATTTCATTTGCTGAAGATTCTGCCTTTTTATTTTTTAATTAATTGTTTATATTTTTATTTTTTTTACAGCCCCTTTCTGACACTTTACAATAGATAAAGTTGGTTCTTGGAGTTGGATATTTCCTGTGATTTTATCAGGGAGCAACAATGGCGACGGATAAAGAGAAGCTCTTGCAAGCGCTGAATGATTTGAAAGAGGAAGAGTTCAACATGAAGGATCTAATGCAGAGTTAAGTCATGGGAAGATTAAAAAGGGGACATTTGAATCATGTTATCTAAACATGCCAACAATTTATATAAAGTGCAGCCTGTCATTGTATCTACTGTTGTTGACCTACATCCAGACAATAGATGTGCAGAGAGACAGGCAGCCTTGTGAGAGTATGTGTTCATTGTATTGTATTCTTGTTTAGTAATTTCTATGGATTTGAATAGACAGTGGGTGAATTCTCACTTTAGTCACCTTGTACATGTTGCATCGTCACTTTATCCATAATCCCAGTAAAGAAGGTCCTCAAGGGTATCAGAAAATCGAATTAGATCAAGCAGCCATAGAACAGAATGATTAAAGGCAATTATCAGGAAAAGCACAAACAGCCTACCAATAAATCTGACAATTGGATTATTTGTGATTTTGAAATATTAATTGATGGATTTCAGACAGTAACATTTAGAAAATAAGCAGACATAAACATATATTTTTCAAATGAAAGCCTTCATGTTGTAATCCTTCAGAAGCAAAGTAGCCTGATATAAGCTGATTTTAGCCTGATCCTCACTCCAACCAGCTCATTTTTCATTCCCTTTCTCTTCAGAGCAACACTTTGTGGATGAACATCGGGTTGAGCTGATCCAGAGAGTGACCATGGTCGCACCGATCTTGGATAAACTCCTGATGGAGAATGTTGTCACGCAAGAAGGCTACAACAATGTGATATCTAAACCTACCACCCAGGAGCAGATGAGGGAATTGTATAAGTCACTGAATGCTAGTGGGAATAGAGGCAAAGATATCTTCTGTGATATCCTTAAGAAAGAGGAGAAACTTCTTGCAGAGGACCTTGCCCCACTCTGCCAAGCACCTCTCATAAGTGAGAGTGTCAGCCACAGACAGGCAGAGGGGGAGGGCTGTCACAACCTTGAGAAACCGGACAATCAAGAAAATGGTAAGTTGGACAGTGATTAACAGAAGAACATTTAAGAGCAAGGGGCACTTAATTGGGTGGAAGATATGGGCAGAAATAGATGTTATGGAGTAGAATACTCTTCAGTTTATTGCATATTATATATATTGTTGTGTATATGTGTACTATATTTGTGAACATGTACATGTATCCCCAAGTCTGCTTTGTAGACACCTTGGTTCTTTCGGGTTAGTGCTTGATTATTATTATTAGTGATTGAGTAATTGATGTGCTGCCCCAGCTATGATAGACTCCTCCCTGTGGCTAGCAGCCTACTTAAAGGATGGGTTTTCCGTGGGGAATGTGAATTTATATTAAATCTCACGCCCCAAGGGTTTTCGAATCCGTTGGAATTTTTGAAATAGCTTCTTCACTGCCAGAGATATCAAGCAGCTCTCACATTATTTCTTGGGCCAGACGACGCGTTTCGCGTCATCTGGCCTAAGTCCGCCTTGCGGAAGTCGAGCTCCTAAGAACTACACTACTTGTGGGCCTGTGCTGCCATGGTCCCGCCTCTAGAGGTCCTCCACGCCCCTTCACAGCTCGTGTACCAAAACAAAGGGCAGCCATTTTTCTTCCTCGCATCGGCTGAGTGCTGCTAGCTAACTTAGCTGCTCCTGAGCCATGGCTGAAGCAAACCTATCCGATGAAATTGAAGTATCTGATATAGATGAAGACTATTTTGATAGTGTGCTAATAAACTCGGACATTCAGGGCTACTTATATGAGCCAGAATACAGTGAAGAGGAATTACTCCGTATGGAAGCAGAGGAACAGGCGACCGAGGCAGGCTCCCCTCAAAGCCCACCGCCCCCCCGAGCGGGTGAGACTTTTTGGTGCCGATGCCGAAAATGTGGACCTATGCAGACAGAAGTTGAGTCGCTATGCTGCAGCGAATTTCACAGAGGCCAATTTCTTCTCGAAGAAGTGCCAGCAGACGCGGCGGACGGAGGAGAGGGATGTCTAACCCTGCATCCAAGTTTTCTTCCGCACATGGATCGGTGGGTTTTGGAAACCTTCTTCCTGAGACCAAGAATCAACTGGAAAAGACAACCAAGGCCTGCAGGCCCCGACGGGCGTTTGAGCATTGAGTAAGTGTTGGATGCCAATACATAACAGCCTATGTATTATGCCAGTTCAAGACAGTCGCTGTTTTTCAATGCATAAAATAGATAAGGCGAAGATAGCAGTTGAAACAGCTTGAACGTATTTCACACCAAACTAGTATCACAAAACATATGTGCGGTTTATAAATATGCCGAATAGAATAGTGGCCTCTGGGCACAAATTCAATGAGTATGTGATGTTATTCTGAGCAATACAACGATCCGTGTAACAATACGTCACTATACTGTTTGGGTGTTTGTGTTTTAACGTTAGTGTCGATATAGCAGTAGGTTGCGAAGAGAAATATGTAAACGGATGGCCCGCTGTTACAGAAAGAGATAGCCTACAGCCATTGTTTTGTTCCCCGAGGGAGCGATGGAGGATACATGGTTTCGCGTCCTTTTTAATGTAGTATTTTGGAAGAGATCCCTACTTTTTACTGTTTCGTGTCTGTATGTTTTAGAATTAGGCTACATATTTAGTTCTGCTGCATCTGAATTGCTACCGGGGATATCAATAAAATATCTACTCTACTGTGCTACTCTCAGCAATAGATTTAGGATTAGACTATTTATCTGAACATTTGGTATCTAACGTCTACCACCAAACGTTATCCTGCCAATATGCTTGCCGTTCTAATCTTGCTTTTTGTGTGTGTTTCTTTCTTGCAGTCAGTATCGCCTGACAGCATATCGCCATTTCCTCGAATGGGTCCTGAGAGGCGAAAGACTTGGACGTTTTCACCGTATAGTGTTGCCAGCGTGTGTTGTCCAGTCGATCAGAGTCATGTACCCCACAAACGATGGTCAATACCGTGGCTTCCGGGACAGCAATCTTGCTATCGCGGGACTCAATCTCTAAGATCTCCAAGGGCATCCATTTGACAATTTTAGTAGGCTATATCATGGTAAATGCCATCAGAAAAACTACTGGAAATGTGAAGGACGATATTTGGACATCCACTCATGTCACACCTTGTTTACATAGGCTAACTCTGTTCATTAAAATTTGAAATAGATATTTCACATCTGATGTCTTTATTAGTTTCATTAGAAATTGCACTGCATGGAGAAATATAAATCCTACTGCCTGGTACAATCCCCAAAGGTATCTATTTTTATAGACAGTGGTTCTATAACTTTGTCATGCTAAGCACAATATGGAATGGCTCTCAGACCTTGTAATCTGCTCAGATCTCTCAATTGCATTAGTAAAAAGACCAACAGGGAATGCCAGATTGATATAAAAGTGTTCCAGGCAATGTCCCTCAGCTAATAGCCGATTTCAAAGTCATTTTTTTATCGTCAACCACATGAAGTGCAAAGGCAACACCTCCATAATTAATCTAATCAACTATAAATAAATCTATAACATTTATACAGGGACTTAGAAGGTATGGAGTTTTTGATGACTTTATATATTTTTTTTTTGTTTCTTTTCTCCTATTACACTGTCTCATATAGCATATTGAAATAGCCAAATCCCCTAATTCCAAGAAATCCCACTTTTAGATAAATATCTATTTTATTGCTAGCTGAGATTCTTCTAGTGTGAGCCATAGATTTGATGTCATTAGTTTGACGCAGTAGTATCTTTCTGCATTTATCGTTTGATTACTATTATAATTCTGCCCCCCCCCCAAATCCCCACACACACACACCTTCTATCACTCATACCCATCCAAGGCAGTGAGCTGTACAATGCAAAGGGGAGGGCGGGCAGGCAGCAGCACTATCCAATAGGCCGATGTGTTGTGAGGGAGTTAGCCTAACTCCTGCTTTGTGCATACATGTAACTACTTACTATGTAAGAAATAGCTTTGTAAGGGTTGATAAATCTGCTAAATAAAATCAGATCAAATGTGTGCATTGCAGCAAACCACATGTAGTTGTCCATTTGTATTGCAAAGAACCTGAACTAAAGCTATAACACATTTGAAAAAAGGCTGTATATTTCGAGTTTACACCAGTCACATAGAGCAGTGATTCACAAGCAGGGATACCTGAACCCCTAGAGGTACTTGAGCAGCTTGCAGGGGGGCCCTGGAATGATTGTGGAATACAATTTACCTCCAAAAAGACACATAAATATATATATATATTCCAAGTCTTTTCATAAGCCCATTGTGAAAATGTGATGTCTGTGCTGCATTGTTCTGCTACTAATAATGAAAAAAAAAAAAAAAAACACCCGCAGTTCAGTGAAACATCGATTTTGTATAGATTTACTTGTATCTAATGATCAACACGCATTTGTGAGGGAACCACAAGCGGTTGGGGACCACTGAACTAGGTCACAAATCTATTAGTGTTACACCAGGTTGTGTGTAAAACACAGCCCTTTTAAAGATAGTTTAACTTCAAGTATATCCATAACCTAGAAAACAACTAAAATCTAGCACTGTAATGTAAAATTAAAACGAATAAAATGTCCACTGCAGCTACAAATGGAGCTGTAGATTTTCATTTGAAACCCCCTCAAGGAAAAGCTACAGGGCCCTAAGTCATTATTTTAAAGGTGAAAATGTTGACAGACAACTCCCACCTTGGAGCGCATAGGACTCGGCTAAAAAGCCACAAACACGTTAGTATACACCAGAGTTTAGCCGGGGTAAAAGACCACGAATAACAAAGTTTAAAAAGTAACAATCTTTATTTTTGAAAATATGCCCCAAAGTCCATCCACGCCGTCAGAACCACTGGTCCGCCTGTCCTCCTTCCTGCTCTGGTCCACGCTGCCCTTGGGGGGGGGGGGGACAAGAACATACGGTCAACGTACAGGCCCACAAATCACTCTGAATAGTAGTCAGTGTTTCACTGCACTGACACTGCACACTAATCTAAATCAGAACACGGTGGTATTATGCTTTTGTGGCCTGCACTGCACTCAAGACAGGCTAGACTTTAAATCGGCAGGGGAGATCAACTGAAAATCCAACAATATTAGAATCCCGGTAATATAATTACGTCTAACAATATGGGTATCAGTGTCCAGTAAAAACAGGGGGGAGCGTGTACTTACCTCAAAGAGGAATGAGCCGGGGATTCGACCCTCAGCCGCGGTTGAATAGTCTGCACGTTGTCCCACTAAGGCTGGTCAGCTCCCATCAGACACGTCACCGCCTGGGGGGCACAAGAAACACCGCCAATCTTCTGTACATAAACCACACACTATCCCACACTCGCCTGTCACCGCAGCCGGCCTATCTGTGTATCAGCCGCAATGATGGTAAACTACTCACAATTATCCTGGGCAGGAACGTCATCCCCCTATCGAGCCTGGCTGGAGTTGTAGAGGAGAGGTTCCCTCGGCATGTCGGTAGTCACGGCTGTTTGGGTGACGGCTGTGTCGGCTTGGTCTCCTCGGTCGGCTCTCTCTCTCGCTCAGGATGCCGCGTAGGCTGTATCTCCCTCCAGTCTCTCCTTCCTGCTCTGGTCCACGCTGCCCTTGGGGGGGGGGCCAAGAACATACGGTCAACGTACAGGCCCACAAATCACTCTGAATAGTAGTCAGTGTTTCACTGCACTGACACTGCACACTAATCTAAATCAGAACACGGTGGTATTATACTTTTGTGGCCTGCACTGCACTCAAGACAGGCTAGACTTTAAATCGGCAGGGGAGATCAACTGAAAATCCAACAATATTAGAATACCGGTAATATAATTACGGTATAATTCGGTAGTCACGGCTGTTTGGGTGACGGTGACGGCTGTGTCGGCTTGGTCTCCTCGGTCGTCTCTCTCCCTCGCTCAGGATGCCGCGTAGGCTGTATCTCCCTCCAGTCTCTCCTTCCTGCTCTGGTCCACGCTGCCCTTGGGGGGGGGGGGACAAGAACATACGGTCAACGTACAGGCCCACAAATCACTCTGAATAGTAGTCAGTGTTTCACTGCACTGACACTGCACACTAATCTAAATCAGAACACGGTGGTATTATGCTTTTGTGGCCTGCACTGCACTCAAGACAGGCTAGACTTTAAATCGGCAGGGGAGATCAACTGAAAATCCAACTATATTAGAATACCGGTAATATAATTACGGGATAATTCGGTAGTCACGGCTGTTTGGGTGACGGCTGTGTCGGCTTGGTCTCCTCGGTCGGCTCTCTCTCTCGCTCAGGATGCCGCGTAGGCTGTATCTCCCTCCAGTCTCTCCTTCCTGCTCTGGTCCACGCTGCCCTTGGGGGGGGGGGACAAGAACATACGGTCAACGTACAGGCCCACAAATCACTCTGAATAGTAGTCAGTGTTTCACTGCACTGACACTGCACACTAATCTAAATCAGAACACGGTGGTATTATGCTTTTGTGGCCTGCACTGCACTCAAGACAGGCTAGACTTTAAATCGGCAGGGGAGATCAACTGAATATCCAACAATATTAGAATACCGGTAATATAATTACGGTATAATTCGGTAGTCACGGCTGTTTGGGTGACGGTGACGGCTGTGTCGGCTTGGTCTCCTCGGTCGGCTCTCTCTCTCGCTCAGGATGCCGCGTAGGCTGTATCTCCCTCCAGTCTCTGCTTGGCTCGGGTGGCGGCTGTGTCGGCTTGGTCTCCTCGGTCGGCTCTCTCTCTCGCTCAGGATGCCGCGTAGGCTGTATCTCCCTCCAGTCTCTGCTTGGCTCGGGTGGCGGCTGTGTCGGCTTGGTCTCCCCTCGGTCGGCTCTCTCTCTCGCTCAGGATGCCGCGTAGGCTGTATCTCCCTCCAGTCTCTGCTTGGCTCGGTTCGTTATCTCCATAGTCTTAGAGGAGGAACGGCAGCTTGGAAGAGGCCCACCTCCCTAGTCTGGGCCTGGTGGAGCAGCTTCTGGGCCTTCCCTCTCTCATTGGTTCAGGGTGAATCAGACTAAGTTCCAAGTCAAAAGATCAAATCTAACATGAAAACTGGCCCCATCAAATGAAGACGAAAAGGATTAAAAAAAAAGTCTGTATAGTTCTGTGTGATTGGGACTGCGGTCACAGCAGCCTCCAAAGTTTGTGGCAAAAGGTGGGGACGTAGCCATCATAAAGGTCAAGTGGCAGATGTCCCATGAGCAACTGCATGTCACTGCTGTTGAAAGCGGGGTCTGAATTCTTGGAGTGCTTGTGCCAGTGGAGGCTTTGGGATTCCCGCTATGTTTGCCGGTAGTTCCGGCTGGGGCAGGACAAGGGATGATGTTGGGGCCTTATAGGCTATGGCCGTGTTCCGTCTCATCTCCATGACAATATCGATGAATGCCCCAATGAATTTTTTGGTGTGCGGAACGAAGACCTTCTTCAAAACAAACCGTTTTGACTTTTTGTCGTACCTCTGTTCAAAACGTGGCTCGCCTGCAAGAGGAGCACATATAAATAAGAATGTTAGAATCTGTAGATGCACATCTGAACGACTCTAGGTTCACTCAGGAATCGGATGATGTAATATAGAAAATTACATAATTTAAATACAGTCAAACTGAAGCTAGCTTGAGCAACCTACCACATACAATTATTACATGCTTCTAATACACCAAACCCACAAAGTACACATTTGGGTGGAACATGGCAAGAGTCAGTTTCTAAAATTAGTCTTTTTCATTTGCAGAGAGTGTATAAAACATATAAACACACCTGTCTTGGTCGTGGCTTGTTTCCGCTTCACAATGTTTTCATTGTGCTCCAGGATGGCCAGATATACGCGTTCCTTCATCCCCACGTATGAGAACCCCAGCCGTTTTGGGACATATTTGAGCAGAGCACTGTGGAAGACTTCCAATGGACCTATTTGGAGAACGATAAAAAGGTGGAAAGAACACAAAAAATGAAACTATGATCATTCAGGAATACATAGACAATGTCAACAAGCCTCCAAGGACAAATATAGACTCACCAGTATGTTTAAACATGGCCATCTGTTTCAAATCACCGATCAGCCTTTTATCCAGGACTAGTGCTGACAGTTCCAGATAAGCATCGGAATCACCATGGAGCCATACTCTCTTCTTTTGGTCCCTGGCGGACAGAGGTGCATGACGACACTGGTCCTGCTCTCCGTTTTCTGTCCATTGGTGAACACCACGCACATGATAGAGGATGGAGGCCCACCGGCATTGTAAGTCCTGGATGAAACCATAATTATTGACAATGACCACACTCGAAAGTCATTTGTTAAAAGATCTACAGTATATCAACACAGCAGAAGAAATGTAATATTACATGCTTGGATAGATCTCTCACCTCTTCCACACCGTTGCACATTGCACACGAAAACCACATGTGGTTAGTAATTGACCTATGAAAGAAATTATTATTAATAATCTGGACATGTTATGTTTTGATATTTTGTGTTAGCCTGCCTCTATGACCACCCACCTGGACCATGTGACGAGAGCCTCGTTGCCTCTTCTTTTGCCCTTGGTCAACAGCTTCTTTCTGAAACCTGTGAGGAAAAAAACATTTATTTGGTCAGACATGTTTTTTACATACATTTTAGCGAAGTTGTACTCGATCAGGAAATTGATACCCGTTAACACTAATAACTATTTACTTTTGGCGGTATGCCAGACGTCAAACTGATGGTTGATGTCCGGATATTCATCCCTCATGATTTTCCTAATGGATGAGGAGCGGTCCGTGGTCATCACGGCCACATGCAAGCCTTCATCCAGGATGTTTTCCATCCCCCTTTTGAAACCTAGTGGCTCCATTGCAACAGAGCTGGAGGCCTCTGTAACCTACAAAGTAAATGTTAGAAGTTAGTACAATTTTATCCATTTCCATCTATCTTTTCCAAATAACATCTCAAATTACTAGTCGATAATTTACCTGCACAAGTTCAGTGTGAATTATTTCCTTTGTGCTGTCCAGCATAAAGGTGTAATGGCAGTACTTTGCGCTGAACCCAGGGGTGTCACACCTTCCATCACCCAATAAGTGTGGCAGCGTCCCATCTTCTTGAGTCAGGAAAATGTTGGCCATGATCTTTTGTCTCTCTTGGCCATACAAAACCTCGACAGCAGGGTGTAGATAGGCCTTCTGGATGTCGTAATAGGTGGACTTGGAAATCATTTGGAGATTCATGGTTTGAGACCAGTCTGACAGTTCAGTGTACGTGCCACCCCTGGACAAAACGGATGCTGCTGCGAGGAGGTTGACTTCCGCCTGCTCCCTCACATCTGGGGATGATGACCATGTGCCAGAGTGCATGCCAAGACATTCCCACTTCACTCTCACCTGGGCCCCAGAGTGATGCCATGACGTCGACGTAACAGGTTGCCCGCATTCCTGACAAAACTTGAAAAGATCCATGAGCCTGGACTTATACACAATGTACTTTTTGTTCTGCCAGTTTCTGATCATTTCTTCATCTGATGATGATGATGAAGATGTGGGGATAAAACTTGATTCTGGCTGGTAAGTGGAGTCAAGCACTCCCCCACACTCTGTGCTGACGAAACTGTTGTCATGTTCCAACGGCGTACCGGGGCAGAAAGGCTATAAAGAAATATAGATATATATATTGAGAAATTGTATAGGTCAAATTAACATTAACACATGGAAGCGTTTCGAAGTTACTTCGACATTACGCCATTTCAAAATATCAAGGATATAAGTGTTACAGGCAGATTGTGTAAGTAACATCTTTGCTAACTACTCTCAGATACTTACAGTTTGCCTTGAGGCTGCTATGGGAGATTGTAGAAGATCAGCTGGAATGTTTTTAAAAGGTGTCGATGTGCTGGGTCCCCCAGTGTTCTGTAACAACAAATACCATAGAGTTAGGAATTACAGCATGGTTTACCGCCACACAAATCTGTATTTGGAGATAATCCCCCAAAAAAGGCCGACAACATGTTCAGTCTGAATGCACAGTAGGACGGCTGCAGACAGAGTTGCGACCATTGACTTGACAATCGATCCCTGCGTTATTGCACTCAGAAAAAATCCCCTTTGTTCAAATTTACACACACACACAGCCCCCCTCCCCCACACACATCTTTGCTAACTATTGTTCGATTAACTTGTCTACTGGTAATTCAGATACTTACAGTTTTGCTAGAGGCTGCAATGGGAGAATGTAGTTGATCAGCTGGAATGATTTTCAAAGGTGTAGACGTGCTGGGTCCCCCAGTGTTCTGTAACAACAAAAATCATGGTTTCCAGCCGCACAAAACTGTATTTGCAGAGAAAACCCCCAAAATGGCCTATCCAATGTTCAATCTGAATGCACAGTAGGATGGCTGCACACATATTAGCTCTAATTTCACCTCCTCTTGGATGGTTCATTTTGATGCACTATAATTGAGGTTGCTAGGCTACACGTTTCAGTGGTTTAAGACCATTGACTTGATCATCGATCCCTGCGTTTTTGCTCTCTGAAGAAATCCCCTTTGTTGAAATGTAAACACACACAGCCCCCCTCCCCCACACACACCTGGAGATGAGCCCAGCCATTCGCTGCACCCCCCCCCCCCATCTGTGTTCTTCCCCGAACAAAACTACCATGTTATCGCTACAAACCTTTGAATAAATTGCATTTGTAGAGACTATAGCGGCTGAGCTTGTAAATGACTATAAGGGTAAAAAACAGCCCAACCAACAATGTACACATATATAGCCTACCTCTTCGTTTGTTTGTGCAGCTGGCGGCCCTGCAGAAAGAGTTTCTTCCATTGACGCTGATTGCACACTGGTTGGACTTTGGGGCCGTGTCGACTGCGAAGCCTCGGGCGCAGGATTCTGAAATGTCACAATAAAAACTAACGTTATAGTGTAAGCCTATATTTATTTTAATTGATTTGATCGACGAACAAAGTTAGTAGACTACTTGGATACGTTAGTTAGATGTGCTTACCAGACGACGCCGTTTCGGCTCTGGGGCAGCGCAAGAAGGCCCTGGTGCTTGTTCATCCAAGTTGAGTGAAGGAATTGCAGTTTCCCTCAGTTTCCTCCGAGGCGAGGCTGCCTCTGGTCCTAGGTAATTTGGTTCATAGTCGTCCTCTTTGAAATGGCGACTGCAAACTCTCAGGTCCATGTTCTCTGCGTATTTCAACGCGCTTACCCACTGTTTTCTGCGCTCGGGGTCTTGCGGTAAGCGATGCGAACAAAGCGTGTTGCCTGCTAGCTCTGCTGCTCGCCTCTTCTGCGACGTGCACGATTTCACTCCGCATTTTGCTGCCATTATTGTGTCTCGACAAACAAGTCTAGTCAGGTTGATTCACTTGTTAGGTCTGTCTCCCGGCTAATTTTCGTCTACATCAACGGTGAATCACTGCGAGCCGCCCATTGGTCAAGCGTGCACGGTGGGCGTGGAAACGAAGGCCACGCGAGCCCGGTGCTTTGTGGGAAATGTAGTATTTCGAGTCCCCGCACCCGCACCTCCCCCCCACCACCCCCCCCCCACACACAGAGTGGATTTCTGGTGATATCTCAGGCTGTAAACAACCAATTTCAAAAATTTCAACGGATTTGAAAACCATAGGGGCGTGAGATTTAATATAAATTCACATTCCCCACGGAAAACCCATCCTTTAAGCCTCTTACAAGCAGCTGAGACTATGGCTGATGATGGTCTGGAGACCGAAACGTTATTTTTTCTTTTTTCTGTTTGTATCACTTGTCACATTTGTTGCATTATGGTGAATTAAAGCCGGATTTTTTGCATCCGTATGCCTCATTTTTTGAAAGTGTGCGAGGCCTCTTCACTCTTTGTTTGGACTATTTACCTGGCCTCACGCATCTTTAGCAATCGGTTGTTAGCCTTAGGTTTTAAGAGCGCAAACTTCCTCTGCTACTACAGAAAATAGATGTGAAATTTAATTGTTTATATTTTAATTTGAATTGCTCAATTTGAATAGATGCGTTGAAAACTTGATTCTCACTTTAGTCACGTTGTATATGTTGCATCATCACTTTATCCATAATCCCAGTAAAGTAGGTCCTCAGGGGTATCAGGCCTTTTATACAATCATTACCAATGTTGTGTGTATTGTCTGAAAGGATTCGCCCCAAGTAGTTTACATACATGAACGTAACAAACAGCAGCAAATGAGAAGTGCAGCTAGCTGCTTGGGTAACATACACAACCAGAGCTTTGTGGGAATCAGCACAGTGTGGAATCCGATTGGTTGCATGAAACTCCTGGTTGAGTAATAATAACCAACTCAACAACAGCTACCTTATACCTTAAACCAGTCAGGACCTGTTGTCCACCCAGCAGTAATGAGCTGAATAGAGTCTGTTGAGTTGGGAATGTGTAAATTATCAGGAAATGATTGCATTACTCTTCACTTGCCTCTCATTGATTTACTCTGTTGTTTATTCATTTAGAAACGTCTGCAGAGTGTCAACGTCAACACAAATGGAATCTGAAGAAGAAATTTCAGTTGTTGTTTGAGGGGATTGCTAGAGCAGGAAACCCAACACTTGTGAATCAGAACTACACGGAGCTTGACATGACAGTGGGAGAGAGTGGAGGTGTCAATGATGAACATGAGATCACACAGATTGAAGCAGCATCCAGAAGCCAGAGACCAGAAACACCAATCAAATGTCAAGACATCTTTAAACCCTTACCTGGAAGAGATAAAGTAACCAAGACAGTGATGACACAGGGAGTGGCTGGCATTGGGAAAACAGTCTTAACAAAGAAGTTTACTCTGGACTGGGCTGAAGACAAAGCCAACCAGGATATAGAGTTCACATTTCCATTCCCTTTCCGAGAGCTGAACCGGCAGAAAGATAAAGAGTGCAGCTTGGTGGAACTTATTCATCACTTCTTTCCTGAGACCAAAGAAGCAGGAATCTGCAGGTTTGACAAGCATCAGGTTGTGTTTATCTTTGACGGTCTGGATGAGTGTCGACTTCCTCTAGACTTTGAGAACAATGACACCCTGACTGATGTTACGGAGTCAGCGTCACTGGACGTGCTGCTGACAAACCTCATCATGGGGAAACTGCTTCCTGAAGCTCGCATATGGATGACCACCCGACCTGCAGCAGCCAATAAGATCCCTGGTGAGTATGTTGACATGGTGACAGAGGTGAGAGGCTTCAATGACCTCCAAAAGGACGAGTACTTCAGGAAGAGATTCGGAGATGAGGAGCAGGCCAAGAAAATCATCTCCCATATCAAGACTTCACGAACCCTCCACATCATGTGCCACATCCCAGTCTTCTGCTGCATCACTGCTAATGTTCTGGAGTCTGTGTTGAAAACCAGTAAGATAGAAGACCTGCCCAAGACCCTGACTGAGATGTACATCCACCTTCTGGTGATTCAGACCAAACAGCAGAACGCAAAGTTTCATGGAAGAGCTGAAAAAAATTCACACTGGACGCCAGATAATAATAAGATGATTCTCTCTCTGGGAAAACTGGCTTTTGAGCAGCTGGAGAAACGCAACCTGATCTTCTATGAAGAAGACCTGAAAGAGAGTGGCTTTGATATCACAACAGCCTCACAGTACTCCGGAATGTTCACACAGATCTTTAAAAAGGAGCGCGGTGGGTGGGAGCACAGTGTGTTCTGTTTTGTCCATCTGAGCCTTCAGGAGTTTCTGGCTGCTGTTCATGTCATGGTCTCATTCATTGACTCTGACGTCAATCTGATGTCAGAACCACAATCAAAATGTTGGTGGAAATCTAAACCAAATGTATACCAGAGTGCTGTAGACAAGGCCTTACAGAGTCCAAATGGACACCTGGACTTGTTCCTGCGCTTCCTCCTGGGTCTTTCACTGCAGACCAATCAGGAACTCCTACAAGGCCTGCTGACACAGAGAAGAAGTAGCTCACAGACCAATCAGAAAACAGTCCAGTACATCAAGGATAAGATAAAGAAGAATCTGTCTCCAGAGAGAAGCATCAATCTGTTCCATTGTCTGAATGAGCTGAATTACCGTTCTCTAGTGGAGGAGATCCAACAGTCCCTGACATCAGGAACTCTCTCCACAGGCAAACTCTCCCCTGCTCATTGGTCGGCTCTGGTCTTCATCTTACTGTCATCAGAAGAAGACTTAGACGTGTTTGACCTGAAGAAATACTCTGCTTCAGAGGAGGCTCTTCTGAGGCTGCTGCCAGTGATCAAAGCCTCCAATAAAGCTGTGTAAGTGCTTAGAAAACTGGATAGATTGAAACAGAGAATATCAATGCTCTTGTTTGTCTCTATCACCAATTGCGAGACAAAGGAGAAGAGCCTCAGGGGCTCACTGACTCACTGACTCACTCTCCATTGTTGAAACAGACATGCATGGGTCTTAGCCATAGGGATCAGAATGTGCTAGAGAGCCGGGATTTTGAGGGGTGTGTAGGGTTATTGACTAGGGACGTATGTGTGGTGTTTGGGGGGGGAGGGGTCATAGGGATATGAAGTAGGTGACATATGACAGTGACATATTATGTGTGTTGCTTGGGGGGGGGATTGAGGATAAAAGTGCTGTGGTCTAAAAGGTTTGTGCTCATTCAGGATATCACACTCACACATACATTCATACCTGGAAGCTGACCAGTAAAACTACAGTCTGATCTGCCAGCCACAGGAGCATTTGGGGTTAAGGGCTTTGTCCAAGGGCACCTCAGTGGTGGTAATGCTTTTCACTTTCCCCACCCAGATTTATCCTGCCTTTAGTTACATTTTCAAAATTGTGAACTATGAACGTGAACTATTTCATTTAAAGCTGTGTGAACTGAACTTTGGGGTAGCTTTTATGTGAACTTGGACAACAGTGGACAGCAGTCTGGGTCCGGCTTAACTAGGCTTGCCTGGTCTTGTTCTCCTTCAGGCTGAGTGACTGCAATCTGTCAGAGAGAAGCTGTGAAGCTCTGGTCTCAGTTCTCAGCTGCCAGTCATCTAGTCTGAGAGAGCTGGACCTGAGTAACAATGACTTGCATGATTTAGGAGTGAAGCTCCTCCATGCTGGACTGGAGAGTCCACACTGCAGACTGGAGACTCTCAGGTAATATCCATTCACTTTTTCCTTTTCCCCTTTTTTCAATTGAATTGACACATTTCTCCAAAGTAAGGTCTGTGCTGACGTGAACTGTGTTGGATTTTTTCCTGCTTAATTTTTTTAACAGTTTTGATGTCAACATGCACTGTTTTGTAACTCATGTGAATTACTTTCCATGATGATATTTCACCATTCCATCTCCTTGCATCATCAGTTGGTGCAAGGATTGCAAGGATGAATTTGACTGTATTGTGCAACTATTTTCAACTGTATACATAAATATATGAAACATATAGCTTGCTTTTGTGTGTGTGTGTGTCTGTGTGTGTGTGTGTGTAGGCTGTCAGGTTGTCTGCTCACAGAGGAAGGCTGTGCCTTTCTGGCCTCAGCTCTGAGCTCCAACCCCTCCCATCTGAGAAAGCTGGACCTGAGCTACAATCATCCAGGAGCGTCAGGAGTGAATCTGCTCTCTGCTGGACTGGAGGATCCACGCTGGAGACTGGACTCTCTCAGGTATGGAGAGGCAATGTCTGCTAGAAGGCTGAGTCACACACATTTTCTTATGTCACACTGACTATGTTTACTGTAAATGCACACAATATTCTGTTCATTTTCTATTAGCATTCGCCCTTTAGGGTCCTACTTTCTGGATGTATCCCTACGCGCCCACCGTCAGACTGACGTTTTTTTCATCCCTAACCATCGACCCGCCCCTTTGCATACCTTTCCATTTCAGGTCCACAAACTGGGTATAATCCCCTAGCGTGTCTGTTGCTTGTCTCCCAAAAATTCTTCATGAGCTACAGCACGAGAAGACTGAACAAATATGAGCGGCGTTAACCAGTGAGATGAGCCGTTATCTCACAAATCACAAATCCACGGCCGCTTCCCTCCTGGCGTTCAAAACTGTCAAGAATGCCGGTCCGGTTACATCACTGCAGATGACATTCACTACAAATGCTTTGTGTCTAGGATCGCGCTACGTTGGGCTTTCTCTCCATCCCCTGCAGGCTGCCTGTCCCTACTGCAGAGAGCTGTCGAGAGAGCTCCGCCGATGTGTGAATACTTAACCAACGTTGAGCTTGACAAAGCTGAAACCGCAATCATCGCCACCCCGCAGTCCCACGAGTCGACCTTGCTCCACCAGCTTATGACAGCAGCAAATTACGATAATGATGATGATGTCTTTTCCTTGGCCTCATCTGTCTCCCTTTCCCCACCTTCCCCGTCTGGAAGCTTTGGGTCCGTGGAGATGCTCACTGGAGAATAGGCATTAAGGCCGATGCCTTCCCTCTCTCCGATTCCCTCAGTCGCCACTGAAATGACACTCTCCGCTGAAGCACTCTTATCTGACTTCCCTGACATGAGTCCCAAGGTGGCCGTCATGAAGAGGATTGAGCTCCCCCCAGCAGCTATAGCCTGCTCTCAGGTGATGTCTATAATGAGCCTGCCATCAAAGCCTGCCTTCTCTTCTGGCCCAGCATACCAGATAGCAGCATACAACTAAAGGAGTGTGTTTTTGCTGAAGCCAGCAAAGAAAAAGCCACAGCAATGAGGTGGGCTGACATTACGAGGGTAGCTGGCGAAACCGACTCCGGTTTTCCCTCTGTCCCACCTCTAGAAGACAGCCTGGTGGCTATCCTCCTTCCCAGATCAGCTCTCTTTGGGCACTGCAAACTGACGCCCACAGCCAACAGAGATGTGACCTACACCCAGCTAACGGAGAAATCTCATTGGTGTGCAGCACAGACCATGGCGGCACAAAACAATACGGTACTGCTGGCCTCAGCCGTCTCCGCTCTCCTCCTAAACAATGAGAGCGGCGTTCCCCCCGAGATTGCCACTGATGTGGGGAAATATATGATGGCGATTCTCCAGCTGGCCCAGGCATCCATCGTCAACTCTTCCCGAATCATAGCCTGGCAGACACAGATACAAAGAAACATCTTGGCTATACAACTCTCATGTTCCGCCTAACGTTCGTAAAACTCTGTTTGATGTCCTATTTCCCCTGACGGGTTATTTGGCCCAAAACTACAGAATGTAGTGAGCCCTATCCAACAAGCTACAGAGGAAGAGGAGAGGCTACACAAGCTGTGATTATGGGCAAAACAACCTGCCACAAAGCCCCAGCCAGAAAGACGTGGAAGAGGTCCAAGCCGCCGGTGTGAGCACTCCACTCCCCGCTCTCCAGCTGCAGCCAAGCACGCTCAAAGCATGCTCAACCCACCGGCGCTAAGGGCCTCACCAAAGCAAGAACAGCCGCTCAGCCCGAGATTGGCCCAGTCCCGCCGCTCCCTCTCCTAAGCGAGGCGGCTGGACCTAGCAAGGTCAAAAGAAACATCTGACTTCCCGGTTGAGACCCAAAGACACAAAGGCCCTTTTAAGGGCCGCCACCTTTTCAATAAAGAACTTATTATTCTCAACCTAAGCATACCACCGTCTCCGTTAGAGCGACTGTGAAAACCAGTTTAGTGCCGGGTGTTTGGCTACTCTTCACCAGAGTCTTAAAAAGTGCCCTAACAAATGCCCAGGTTCAAAGAAACCCCGGTTTTGTGTAGGAGGGTAACACAGAGTGCAGTCTTATTGCCCAGGCATAACACCGCGTGTTAGGATGATGTCATCATTCCTACTGTGATGTCATCATTCCTACTATGATGTCATCGTTCCTACTATGATGTCATGGATCACTGATGATGTCGCAGACGGTGATGATGTCATGATTCATAGGTGTCTCAGTCATGCCTTTCGAATGGCCTCGCTGGTGATGTCATAACACAGGTGATGTCATGTTCGGGATCTATAAAGGTTCGTTTCTGCAGGTCCTCAGCAGTTGTTCATAAACGAATCTCGCGACAACACTCTGCAACCGTTCCCAACTTCGAACCTTGCAGACCTAGCTATCAAGTTCCACAACTTCCCTACATCTCGAGACTTCAGTTACCAAGTTTGCCTTGGCCAACAACTATCCGCAAATAGATCCACATGTCTTCCGATACCAAGCCTGACAGTATGAACAACTCAGAAATGGATTTAGCGGGTACCTCCACTCATCCCATCACGTTCAGAGACTTGCAGGCATTTCAGCGTGGCCAGTACTCTGTTCTGCGAGACCTTGTACTTGAGCTGATTGCCCACCAGGGAGAAGCAACCCAGGCTCTGGCTTTCAAGACAATCCAGGCTCTGGCTTCCAAGGCTGATGATCGGTACGCCCTCCTGGTTAACCGGCTAGATCGTCTCGATGGACTAAACCCTCCTGAGGGTGTCATTCCGCAGTCCCAGCTTCTGAGCTGGGACTGCGAGTCTGGGGACTGGGTGTCATTCCCAGCTCCAGCTTCTGAGTGATCAGTCGCCCCAACCCAAACACTGGGGGTTTCCAGTGCAGCCACGCCTCTTCCTCCCACCGTGCCTGCTTCGCAGCAGCTGGTTGAGCCACAGCACGTGCCCCTGCGGGGTGCTGCTGAGTATGGAGACGATTTCAAGGAGAGGCTCGCAGGTTTCCTGCGGGCCGAGGGCATGACGGTAGAGGTCCTCCAAAGGTCATTCCCTACTGCTCCCGTGCCTCCTATTCCTCCTGCCGCTGCATCTGCTTCCGAGCGCACTGTCGTTCCGGAGGTTTCCAGACCTGCTACCCCCCCAGCTACAGCGGCCGTTGCTTCTAGCCCTGCCGCTCGGCCGCCTCCAGCTCCTAAGCGCATACTCTGGGGGGGAGTTAGTGTCATCCCAAAGCAAAGGCAGCCACATCTGAACACCAGCAACCATCTGTACCGTGATCAGACCGGCAGGGTTCGCATCACACCAGAGGAGAGGCAGCGCCATTTGGACACCCGGAGCTGCCGGTACTGTGGTCGAGCCGGGCATCACCTCTCCTCCTGCTCCCGGCGTCCAGTAAGTGGGTCCACCACTCGCCGGCCTGTGAGACTCTCAGCGGGGCAAGGCTCTAAGAGTCCAGCCCCGAAACCCGTACGGTTGGGCAGCGTTCCCTGCAGGACCCAGGAGTGGCAGTGTGTCTCCAAGAGGGTTAAGGAGTTGGGGAGGACTGTCAATCGTCTCATTGAGAGGTTCAATCACTGCCTTCAGATCAGCTCCGTCCCCCCGCAGGGGGCCTCCGAGTCTGCTGGCCCTGAGGCACAACCTGTGGACCTTCCCCTCGCCGAGTCTGAACCCGTACCTCAGCAGCAGCCAATTCCAGTTCTTGACCCACACGTAGGTTCCAGCTTGATGCTGGGAGGTCCCCGTAGTGTTGTCAGCCTTCGGTCAGGAGCAAAGAAGAAGCGTTCAAAGAAGGAGACAGTGGGTGTCCTGCCCAAACTACAGGTCGGGAGGGCAGGCCTCTCTGAGTCAGAGCCCCCTGTGGCTCTGCCTTCGGAGACGGCGGCATTGGTTGGGGCTCAGCCTTTGGATTGTGCGGAGCCTTCTGGAGCTCCGCTCTCTGAGCGTGCGACACCCCCCCCTGCAGTTCCTTTGGCTCCTTCTTCCAAGTTTGGAGCATCCGCTGGGACTCCACCTTCGCAGCCCGCAGAGTTTGAGGTGTTGGGTCAGAGGCACAGTTCTTGGTGGGGGCCACCGGACCGTGACATTGACCCTTTTGATGGTCTCCAGTCTCCCATGTTTGGATCGTGCCCCGGGGGATGGCCGACTCCAGAGGATCCACCGGAGTCTGCAGAATTTCTGTTCTCCAGATATCATCCTTGGATGATATCCCCCTGCTGAAGGGCACCTCCACTGTATGACACCCCCTTTGGGGTCTAACCACCTGCTGAAGAGCACCTCCACTGTCTGACCCCCCCTTTGGGGTCTAACCACCTGCATCTAACCACCTGCTGACCTAGGCGGCTGGACCTAGCAAGGTCAAAAGAAACATCTGACTTCCTGGTTGAGACCCTAAGCATACCACCTTCTCCGTTAGAGCGACTGTGAAAACCAGTTTAGTGCCGGGTGTTTGGCTACTCTTCACCAGAGTCATAAAAAGTGCCCTAACAAATGCCCAGGTTCAAAGAAACCCCGGTTTTGTGTAGGAGGGTAACACAGAGTGCAGTCTTATTGCCCAGGCATAACACTGCGTGTTAGGATGATGTCATCATTCCTACTGTGATATCATCATTCCTACTATGATGTCGTCGTTCCTACTATGATGTCATGGATCACTGATGATGTCACAGACGGTGATGATGTCATGATTCATAGGTGTCTCAGTCATGCCTTTCGAATGGCCTCGCTGGTGATGTCACAACACAGGTGATGTCATGTTCGGGATCTATAAAGGTTAGTTTCTGCAGGTCCTCAGCAGTTGTTCATAAACGAATCTCGCGACAACACTCTGCAACCGTTCCCAACTTCGAACCTTGCAGACCTAGCTATCAAGTTCCACAACTTCCCTACTTCTCAAGACTTCAGTTACCAAGTTTGCCTTGGCCATCAACTATCCGCAAATAGATCCACATGTCTTCCGACACCAAGCCTGACAGTATGAACAACTCAGACCGGCAGGGTTCGCATCACACCAGAGGAGACGCAGCGCCGTTTGGACACCCGGAGCTGCCGGTTCTGTGGTCGAGCCGGGCATCACCTCTCCTCCTGCTCCCGGCGTCCAGTAAGTGGGTCCACCACTCGCCAGCCTGTGAGACTCTCAGCGGGGCAAGGCTCTAAGAGTCCAGCCCCGAAACCCGTACGGTTGGGCATCGTTCCCTGCAGGACCCAGGAGTGGCAGTGTGTCTCCAAGAGGGTTAAGGAGTTGGAGAGGACTGTCGATCGTCTCATTGAGAGGTTCGATCACTGCCTTCAGATCAGCTCCGTCCCCCCGCAGGGGGCCTCCGAGTCTGCTGGCACAACCTGTGGACCTTCCCCTCGCCAAGTCTGAACCCGTACCTCAGCAGCAGCCAATTCCAGTTCTTGACCCACACGTAGGTTCCAGCTTGATGCTGGGAGGTCCCCGTAGTGTTGTCAGCCTTCGGTCAGGAGCAAAGAAGAAGCGTTCAAAGAAGGAGACAGTGGGTGTCCTGCCCAAACTACAGGTCGGGAGGGCAGGCCTCGCTGAGTCAGAGCCCCCTGTGGCTCTGCCTTCGGAGACGGCGGCTTTGGTTGGGGCTCAGCCTTTAGATTGTGCGGAGCCTTCTGGAGCTCCGCTCTCTGAGCTTGCGACACCCCCCCCCTGCAGTTCCTTTGGATCCTTCTTCCAAGTTTGGAGTGTCCGCTGAGACTCCACCTTCGGAGCCCGCAGAGTTTGAAGTGTTGCGTCAGAGGCACAGTTCATGGTGGAGGCCACCGGACCGTGACATTGATCCTTTTGATGGTCTCCAGTCTCCCATGTTTGGATCGTGCCCCGGGGGATGGCCGACTCCAGAAGATCCACCGGAGTCGGCAGACCGAGTCTGTCAGTCTATCTATGGCTTCGATATCCAGTATTAGGGAGGAGCACCTCCACTGTCTGACACCCCCTTTGGGGTCTGACCACCTGCATCTAACCACCTGCTGAAGAGCACCTCACTGTCCTACACCCCCTTTGGGGCCTAACCACCTGCATCTAACCACCTGCTGAAGAGCACCTCACTCTCCTACACCCCCTTTGGGGTCTGACCACCTGCATCTAACCACCTGCTGAAGAGCACCTCACTCTCCTACACCCCCTTTGGGGTCTAACCACCTGCATCTAACCACCTGCTGAAGAGCACCTCCACTGTCTGGTGCCCCCTTTGGGGTCTAACCACCTGCATCTAACCACCTGCTGAGGAGCCCCTCCACCAGAACCTGCAGATTTTCTGTTCTCCAGATGCCATCCTTGATGGCCTCATTGGACGCCAGGTGGCGTCCATAGAGGGGAGGGTACTGTTAGGATGATGTCATCATTCCTACTGTGATGTCATCATTCCTACTATGATGTCGTCGTTCCTACTATGATGTCATGGATCACTGATGATGTCGCAGATGGTGATGATGTCATGATTCAGTCATGCCTTTCGAATGGCCTCGCTGGTGATGTCATAACACAGGTGATGTCATGTTCGGGATCTATAAAGGTTTGTTTCTGCAGGTCCTCAGCAGTTGTTCATAAACGAATCTTGCGACAACACTCTGCAACCGTTCCCAACTTCGAACCTTGCAGACCTAGCTATCAAGGTCCACAACTTCCCTACTTCGCGAGACTTCAGTTACCAAGTTTGCCTTGGCCATCAACTATCCGCAAATAGATCCACATGTCTTCCGACACCAAGCCTGACACCGCGATCATCCGCTCGCCTAAAGCGGTCAGAACAGCACCACCGGCCAAGCGGCGTAATGGATAACAACAGAGTTCGATATGAAGCCTAAATATCACCCACTAGATAATAAAAAAACAACATACAGGTATGTCCTCAACCCCCTCTCTCGATAATGGGGATAAACCGTATAATGTTTTAAGCTTGACGGCGCCTACAGAAAGGTACTCTTTCCTTGCACTTTTGCCATCATGAAACTAGCTTGCTTTCCATACTACCAGAGCCTCAGCGTAATGTTGAATGGCAGCAGAGTTTGATAATATAAAACCTGAAATATCACCAGCTTGATATTAAAAGAAACAACATACGTTTTTACACCCTCTCCCTCTTAACTAGAGATATTGGGGATGAAGGGTAAATGTGTTGGTGTAGTACACAAGCTTGATGGTGCCGACATGAAAAATGCCGTCAACAGAAACCCCACTTACCTGAGGGTTTTTGACGTTCAGACTCGCTTGTCTTCTATACTATCAGAGCCTCATCTCCTAAAAACGTTCATATAATAAGTTTCCCGCGAGACTGCAGCTTTGCAAAGATAAAACTATGAGGGAGGCTCTCACCGAAGCCCGTGTAAAGAGCTTCCCGCTCGGCCACACTGTTCATGCTGCTTCACGGAGCTCCAGAACGGCCCCAAAAGAAAAAGCTCGCCTCAAAGCAAACCTCCTTAGTGGCCGCATCAAAAAAGCTTCCTCCCACTTTTTCAAGCGGACGGTATGGACACAACCATCCCGTCCAATCCCAGAAGGGGACAAGCGACACAAAGGGCCGAGGTCTGGCTCGGAAAACTAGACATGAATGACCTTTCTGAGGCATGCCTACTATCAAAAGTGTGGTCCAGTTTGGGAAATAAAATTCCCATAAATGAAAAAAAAGTGTGGGATGGCAAGAGTGAGATACAGTATGCTCCTTTCTGCCATCTACATCATAGGACAACAGCACTCACTATACCTTTCAAAACAGTTATGACAGTGAGGTGCATGATCATGAAATTTAAAGAATAATTAAAGTTATCCTAATATGAAAGGTTTATGACACAGCTGAAAAGCTCATAAATTAATTCATAAAAGAAAAGAAAACCTTCCTCTCTTATAAAAATTAAGATGAAATGTTAGAGCATAATTATTGGAGAAAAACTAGTGAAATCTTCATTTATAAGTCCTCTCTCAGGCTATATTTTTTATTCAACACACTTATTACAAGCACTACACTGTTACACTACACATACACTTATTTCAAATACGCAATGAGAGAACTAAGTGCTTATGCAAAGACACTGTCAATGAGGAAAAGGTTTTCCCCTTTTCAGAGGTTAAGCACTCTCTAAAGACCCCCCAGCTCTCTAAAGACCCCCCAGCTCTTGGGAAAAGAGACCTCATTCTCTTTTTTGATAGAGACAACAAAACTGCCTCACTGGGGTTAAACAAGAAGCAGAAGCGCTCGCGCTCCTGGAAAAAAGCTCCTCAAAAAAACCTCAGAGTCTGTTTTTTCCCTAAACCGCTCTTCTACCTAATAAAGGTATTTTAAAGTTTTTACTTTGAAAAACACACTTGGTATTGGAGCGCACAGGGAAGCAGGTGACCCTCTTCTACATCCCCTTATATTCGTTCAAAATAACTTCTCTGCCTTTGGGTAGTTTTGGGTGCTAAAACAAAGGACTCTCTGAGGAGGGTTATCTTGTTTTTCCCGGAAAAAGACATACCCAAAGGTGCTATGTTCGCCCATGGGTTTTGTCTTTTTCCAAGGTTATTATTCTTCCCCCATGAACCATAATCTGGTTAGCAGAAAATCCTACAAAAAACGAGGCTTTTTTCTGGAAAGGTGGACACCATCATAAACCATCATAAACTGCACATGCTATGAAGAGACAATCCTCTCTCTAAAAAGCATGGAAATAGGCTGGAATTATACCAATACTTCTCCTATTTTGAACTACAGTATAACACTTTTTTGGATTAAACACACCTATTTCCCCAAAAGCGCACATTTTGGGGACGTCAGGTGTGCCAAAAATGGGGTAGTCTGGTAGGACGACTTCGTATGTCACCAACCTGAGCTAATGACCGGTCGACCGCCACCCAGACCAGGTGTGTCACAGTGTGCGTTGACTACATCAACCTCCGCCTTTTGGTTCCAGAAAGTAGGTCCCAAAAGGGTGAATGCTAATAGAAAATGAATAATAGCAGAGGTATGTTGGGCCTGAGCACACTGCTAGACAATAGTGAAGAAATGTACTATTGGGAGACGAGCAACTATCTAGCTTACTGGATAGTAAGCTGGACTGGAAGAAGAACACAGATTATGTGTTCAAGAAGGCCCAGTCTCGACTTTTCCACTTGAGGAAGCTTATAGATCATTTGACATCAACAGGTCACTTCTTCATGTGTTCTACCAAGGTATCCTAGCTAGTGTCCTTTTCTATGCTGTGCTGTGCTGGGGGGGCAGCCTCACTGTCATGGACAGAAATAGGATAAACAAAATGATTAAAAAGGCTGGCTTAGTGATTGGCCTTCCCCCTGATTCCTTGGAGATGATTATAGCCAAGAGAACAAGGAAAAAACTGAACTCTATTCTTTCTTTTGAAGGCCATCCTTTGTTTAATGTATTTAATGGCCTGCGCAGTTCGTTTAGTAATAGGCTTTTGATGCATCGGTGCTCTACTGAGCGATTTAGAAGATCTTTTGTTCCTGCTTCTGTAAAATTCTTTAATGAACACTGCTAGCTCTGTATTGTGAGGCTCTCTCTCTCTATACTGTATTATTGTTATTGTGCTGTATGTTATTGTTTCTTGTTTGTATCTGTACTCGCTCTGGTGGCAAACCATGTTTCCCCTCGGGGATTAAGAATAAACACCATACCATACCATACCAACAGGGATTATACCCAGTTTGCGGACCTGAAAGGGGAAGGTCTGCAAAGGGGCGGGTCAATGGTTGGTGATACCAAGGATGAAACAAATTTCAATCTGATGTTGCGCACATAGGGATACATCCAGAAAGTAGGTCCCAAAAGGGCTCTGCTAATATCTACGAACTTCAGTTTACTTTCAAAAACATATGTTTTTTTGTCCTTATTTAAAAAAAGACTAAGCTGTTTACATGGCTAATGAAAATGAATAATCCACTAATATTTCCATTTACATACAGCTGTTCATACTCTGAATACTGTAGCATAGCCTACTAATCTCCCTAACCGATGTGTCCACACACGGGAGGGAGAGATCCAGATACAAACAGGAGAGTTTCTCTGTTTAGTTCATCTGTCCCCAGTTGACACACCATAAAAAGAACATAGTTAAACCATCCAGCTGGCTACCTAATGTTTTTTCCTACTCTTACCACCGTGATTTGGTCCATTTCAGGAGCTTGCTGCTTTTCTCTCTGTTTTTTACATAAAGGAACATGTGCGCTATCATGGCAAAAGTGGTAATTTGGCACTTGTGCCGGGCAGTGCAAATTAATGGGCGTTCTCAAGTCATCTGCTCTTTCTCCGTGATGTGCAAATTGCCACTTGTGCCTCCGCAACAGTGATTTATGCAGGATTAACTCTGGAAATGATTCAGAGGTGTGGTCGTGTGCTTGGTGAGGGCATTATCATCCACACAACCAATCAGTGTTGCTCCTTTCATTCCCTCCAATTCATTTGTGCAAATGTCAGGTTGTCCTAAACTTTTAATTTCGAGTCCTAAGCAAGTCATAGTGTGCTCTTTCATTTTAACAACAGAGTAATAATATATACAATTTACACAAATCATGAATGCTTTTTAAAGTTTGTATTCATTTGTCAAAACAAGTGTATACTATTGTTTACAGTAGATATTTATGTTGGCTACTATAGGCTATAGTCAAGTTTTCATCAGTTCCTTGTGTATTTTTTTTCTTGTGTTTGTTCCTGCAATGCAGTTTTCAGCCTGTTCTTGTATTCTTACATCTTTGGCTTTTATTTACAATTTGTAAAGCACTTTGTAATTGTGCTATATAGGCTATATAAAATAGGCTAGATTAGGCGTGTTTCTCCTTCCTGTTGATATCAAGTCTTTCATAATGGTTAACAGTAGGCTAGATTAGGTGTGTTTCTCCTTCCTGTTGATATCAAGTATTTCATAATGGTTAACAGTAGGCTAGATTAGGCGTGTTTCTCCTTCCTGTTGCTATCAAGTCTTTTAACAGTAGGCTAGATTAGGCGTGTTTCTCCTTCCTGTTGATATCAAGTCTTTCATAATGGTTAACAGTAGGATAAATTAGGCATGTTTCTCCTTCCTGTTGATATCAAGTCTTTCATAATGGATAGGCTAGATTAGGCGTGTTTCTCCTTCCTGTTGATATCAAGTCTTTCATAATGGTTAACAGTAGGCTAGATTAGGCCTGTTTCTCTTTCCTGTTGATATCAAGTATTTCATAATGGTTAACAGTAGGCTAGATTAGGCCTGTTTCTCCTTCCTGTTGATATCAAGTCTTTTAACAGTAGGCTAGATTAGACGTGTTTCTCCTTCCTGTTGCTATCAAGTCTTTTAACAGTAGGCTAGATTAGGCATGTTTCTCCTTCCTGTTGATATCAAGTCTTTCATAATGGTTAACAGTAGGATAAATTAGGCCTGTTTCTCCTTCCTGTTGATATCAAGTATTTCATAATGGTTAACAGTAGGCTAGATTAGGCCTGTCTCTCCTTCATGTTGATATCAAGTCTTTCATAATGGTTAACAGTAGGCTAGATTAGCCCTGTCTCTCCTTCCTGTTGATATCAAGTCTTTCATATTGGTTGACAGTAGGCTAGATTAGACATGTTTGTCCTTCCTGTTGATATCAAGTCTTTCATAATGGTTAACAGTAGGCTAGATTAGGCCTGTCTCTCCTTCTCATCAGAAATGTGGGCTTGATTTCTTTCGGTTTGCATCTCTGGCTACTTGGTTTGTTTAAAAAGCACACATCAGCTGACAAACAAACAGGCAAGATGGGCGTGTGTCACAAACTGCGGTAAAAAACCTGATTGAGACGCATATTCCGAATGCGCTGTATACATGTCCAAAGAATGCGCCTAAACCCGAATAATATTGGCATATTAATCATCTTAATCTTATTTTAATCGGAAAAGTCTAAATTAGAAAAATGCCTAATTTGGAAAATCCAACCGGAATATGGTGTTTACATGATTCTTATCAAATTCAGAACATTGTCATTTTCTGAATAATAGTGGAATATTAGTGTGCATGTAAACGTAGTCACTGGGAAGCTCAGGAATGAGGATTACTGTTTCTTTATCAAATAGATTATATTGATCTGACTTTATATAAATGTTTAACCCCCTTCCCACAGTGTGGACCATGGTGGAGTGCAGATGTTGAAACCAGGTCTGAGGAAGTGTAAGTGTGTATTTAATTTGATTAATGAAAACATAATATTCCTATTTAAATACATCCTGTATGTGACATATATTTACTCAAATCTTACTCTGAAAAAAGATGGCTGACAAAATGCTTCTTCATGAAACTGAAGAAAATAATGAACAATTAATCTGTTAAAGGTCCCATTCCGTGCAAAAGCTGTTTTTACTTGTAAATGCATATATACTGCTGTCATCCCTCCCTGTAATGAGTGGTCACAAGCTCAGAACTGCCACAGTTGGATTTGTCCCTATCCAGCTTCCCCCTGCAGTCTCCTTCAAGCCACACCCCCAAACGCTCTGTTTCCCAGACGGGGGATCGGGATGTCACGATGGTCCTCAAGCATACTGCGCGGGTCTCTCTCACACAAGCTACCTGCACCATTTTGTCTATAGCCACAAAATTAACACTTCTAGCTGGAGCGACGCCAACTGTACGTGATCCAGCAACTGCGGAGGTGCATTTGGTAAGTCTAGGCATTTTGAGATGTCCTCTTTAGCGTAGCAACCGTTAAGTTAGCGATAGCTCGCAACCCAGTGTGCTGGTCCACAGACGCTAATCTGATTGGCCGCTGGGAGCCTGGGGCGGGCTCTCCCTCAGCGAACTGTTAGTTCTGAATATATTATAGAAACAGACCATTCTTGGGAAGCGACGAGATGAGGAAGTGAGAACTCCGTCACAACAAACGGGGTTGCTATATTTTCGACAAATTAATCCAGAATCATGTTTTATGGACCAGAGACACACGTTTTTAAGAGGTTACAGCTGCACGAATTGGGACCTTTAATAAATTAACAACCACTAAACACAACCTATGTATTGTAACAGCCTACACACACACCCGCATGCACGCACGCACGCGCGCGCACACACACACACACACACACACACACACACACACACACACACACACACACACATTTTAACAATTTATTTATGTCCACATAGAAGAAAACGGTACAAGGACACAAATATAGAGGTGCAGTACATTCACAAAATGGACCAGTGGCATCGTCTCACAATACATGGACCATAATACTCAGTTCTCAGGGGTACAAGTACAGTAGCAGTGCCTCCTCCATATATGGTGCTGCTAGCAGAGACAGCACGGTACTTTGCAAGCCGTTTAGCCTTTTTTGGGCATCCCAATTTATTGAAGCCCTCTTACGAACAACCTGTGAATATGTCCTAGGCTGCCAAATATGAAAGCAAATAGTTTGCACCTGCAACCAGCTCTGAGGTGGTGTTTAGGAGTGGTTAGTATTTAATGACCTTGGTCATTAAGCCTTCCTTTAGGCTAGAGTCAAAGGTGCAGACTACCTCTAGAACAAACACTTCTCTGGAATCTTCATTAACAAATACAACATCTGGAGTCTTGACAGCCACACGTGGAAAAAGGACCTGGGCTATTATTACAGAGGTGGAACATGGAAGGATTTGACAGGATGCTTGTACCTTCTCACTGAGGGTGGGACATTATGTGATGTCCTGTGCTATGAGGTCCACTATTCTGTGGTGACATGCTGTGTGTGTCCATTTCTTTGTGAGCATAACAGCCATTCAAGATGTGTGACATTGTTTCACTGAGCGTTCTGTGGTGTGATGCAAACAATGGGGGACCTGAGTGGTAGGAGAGCAGATATAAAGGTTGAGTCTGGTGGGAAGGACCTGTAGTCTGGCTTTTACTGTGAATGTGACGATGTCCTCATTGAGTGCAGTGTTCTGAGACAGAATGATCAGCAGAGAGAAGACATGCACGTTTTCCCTGCAGTTTTTGTTAGGATGATGTCATCATTCCTACTGTGATGTCATAGTTCACTCACTGATGATGTCATGATTCATAAGTGTCTCAATCATGCCTTTCGGATGGTCTCGCTGGTGATGTCATAACACAAGGTGATGTCATATTCGGGATCTATAAAGGTTCGGTACTGCAGGTCCTCTGCAGTCGTTCATAGACTAATATCACGGCAACCTTCTGCAACAGTTCGCCATCTTCGAACCTTGCAGACTCAGCTATCAAGTTCCACAGCGTTCCTACTCATCGAGACTTCAGTTTACCAAGTGTGTCTTGGCCATCAACTATCCGCAACTAGATCCACATTTCCCACACCAAGCCTGACAGTTTTAGTCCAGTCCAGTGTTGTTGTTGTTGTTGATATTGGTGTAAATCCATAAGAGTTGACCTGCCACCTATAGGTGTTAACAGGTCCACCGTATATGTGGCTGTTGCCTTGATCACAGTTCCAGAGTCACACTGCGTCCACTCCAGGGACACTCCAGCTCAGACACAAAGATCATTCAGATCCGGCCAATCGCACCAGACCCCAAATCCAACAGACTGAGGGTCAGATTTCCAAGCTGGGTGTGCTTCTGAATCCAAGAAGTTGGGCCTCTGAGTCTCTGGCCAGTGGGACCTTGTGTCTCCTTAGGTCCAGGAACAGGGAATATGGAGCCAGCTCCCTAACATCTCTGTCATCATTATTCAGTATTATTCAGAAGGTGGTAAATCTGCATGCTGGTAGAAATCCATGAATAATTTGGTACTGTGGAGGAAAAAATCCACTGCAATGTCCTGCTGATTCATCAATAATTGAGATATCCGTTTTACATGTTCATAGGAGGTTTTCTTTATTTCCACAATCATCTCTCCGTGCACGGAGGTCTCCTCTTGTCTACATTTGACAATGCAAGAGCCCCGCATTATTGTTTACTTCACATCATATACTGAAACTCAGGTACCCGCCCTCCCACCGTGGAGGGGCAGTTCTTTCCATTCATCCATGTAGCTAATCTGATGTTCGGAAGAATACATAACAAGTCCAGTCTAGAGCCACAACAAGACACAGGTTCTCACAGGAAACTCTATTCCCATAGACACTTCCCAAAACAAGACATATGTTCTCACAGAACCTTACATCTTCTGCATTGATGAAAAACACAGTTCACAAAATACATCTTAGAAGGGCCATAATTAATAATTAATCAATCAATACACACTTGATCAATAATTTGCCATTACAATTCCACACTTTTGATAAGAATAAATCATTATTATCAATATTAAAAATAAATTATTGATAACAAACTATAAGTTCAAACACAGTCAAAGAAAACTAACATAACTATTATCCTTAACTTGTTAGAAAAAAATGTATCATCTCACACATCTATATAGATTAAAATTTCCCTATGTGTTCACAATCACAATTAATAAGTCCTTCATTTCGGTTACTTACTTAATACTTAATACATACTTATGTTACAATGTATCATTTGCTCAAATCAAACTCTTAGTTATGCTAATATCAAATCAAGCATGATTATTTACCCAAGATTTCATAGCATAAACGAAGTGTGTCAGAGGTCAATGGCCTTTTTTATTGTTCCACACTTTTTGGCATATTTTTTTCTTCTTAAAAACACAGTTTACACATTTCTGGTAATTGGCTCCTGTTCACTGGTGTTGGATCCTGGTAGTCGAAGTCACTAAATCGTTTTGGCCCGCCTCCCACTTCGTCCTCCACTATCCACTCATATCAGCAAGCCGCTATTCACATTTCATACAAAAACATTCTCACAGGCTACAAATGTTTTTTCTTTTTTTTTTTCGGGTTTCTTACTACAATTGTTGACGATTTCCAAACCTCTGGCAGACATAGGCTACACACCAAGTGCACTTTGGCATGCAGCCCACTCAGAGGCTGGGAAATTGAACCCACGACCCAATTTTGATGCAAATGATCAATCTAGTCTATTTTACAAGTCCAAGTCATGTCTCAAGTCTTTGTCCTCCTCTCCGCTCTCCAGTCACACTGGAGTCCCCTTTCTCCTGTCTAACTAGTGTACAATAACATTGCCTTCAACGATCACACACCTTTCACCGTCAAACATCACTCATTCACACTGTGTTCACACTCCCCTGTCTCCCATGACTCCAAAACGCTTTTTTAATACACATGATCACAGTTTTTACACAAACCACGCAAAGTACGACTCTCTGCATCCGATTCGTCATGGGGAAACCGTCTGTGGTCCAGCTCACGCATGTGTGTGTGTGTGTGTGGAAAGCCTAAGCTAATTGCGCTGGTGGAGAATGTGGGAGGTTGGATCTCAGCATCTGGCATTGGAGATCGTCCCATGGTGATTGTCCAATCTGCTTATCTCAGTCTGCTTGTCCATCTGATTGTCTCAGTCACACAGGCACACAAAACACATACACCACAACAACAAAAACTTAAAAACAAAACAAAAAACAGACACAAAAACAAAAGCTGCTTACCCCCTTTGACAGATGCGTTATATAACGCATGTGTCAATTAATTTAGCAGTTTTTCTATATACTTATTTTTTAGAGAGAGACACCCTTTAACTTGTCTCTGCCTCTCTCAGTCCTCTTGGGAAATGTGTGTGCGCTATGTACTGTGGTTATCTGGAGGGTGCTGCGCTTCAAGGCTTCAGGCCGAGAAGCGGGGGGGGGGGGGGGGGGGGAGAGAAATCTCAGTGTGTTCACAAACATTTACCTTTTCGCTTGGCAATAAGAGTTTTTTTTTTCCAGGCTAAATAATCCCTTTTCCTAAAAAAAAAAAACATAACTTCTATCCAACAGTATTGTAATAATGCAAAAAAGTACTTTGTGCTCTGTGTGCATTGCATGTACATAATGTATACAGTGTGTGATTCTCTTACTAAAACAATGGTTTGTCAAACAGCTGTAACATGCAAATGTTCAAGTGTGTCATTACTTATCTGCTCATAATTGGTGTCTTTGGAGAAAATTCTGCTGTGAACTCCTCCACCCTCAACTGGCTTGCGTCTCCGGCCGTGTCAGTCTCTCGCCTGCTATTGACCAGCGCCTCACACCCTCTCCGCTCCGTCTTGATTCGCTTCGTTGAGTCCTCTCCGCTGTTACTGTCCAGGTGGCGTCAACCTCCGGGCCAAGCCTATGAATCGAAAACTCCACGGCAGTCATATATTCTTTTACAGCAAGCAAACCACTCATATTGCATTTCTGTAGCCCGTTTACACCGGTGTGGTGAAACACTTACACGGGAGGGAGAGATTTTACTCTCTCCCATTGCTGGCCGCTAGCTGCGGTGTTCAGGGCTGGTGGCTGCTGGTACGGATGCTGCTGCCGGTTCCCTGGCTGAAGCCTGCCCGGAGTGTTGATCGTCTCCGCTGGAGCCTGGACTGCTGGTGGTCCTCAGTGTAGTTGAGCCTGGCGCTGACTCTCAGTCTGCTACATGGTGGTGGTGATGAGGCGCGGGTCAATTCCCAGGTTGAGACCTTTTAAGACACATTAAGAAACACTAGCGAAAGATTAAACTCCTCACATGATAATTGAAAGTGTATGTATGTATGGTATGTATGTATTGCTTCTGGCAGACATACTTTCTTTTCCCCTTCATAATAAATGTGTTGCTGTTGTTTTCTGTGGTTTTTCAAAACCACCTAGGCCATAACTTTTATACAGTCTATATTTCCCTCTAAATGTGGCGTGTAGGTCTGCTTGAGACAAATGTGCTTTCCCTGGTGTGTATTTACACAAACCCATATTTATACAAACCCATAGCTCCTCGTGAGCTTTCTCTAAACAGCTGTGGTTTTGTTTGTGTGTGCAAAATCAAAACCAATACCTTATGATATTACCAATAAAAACAAAATAACAACCAATCCCTCTTTTGTAGGCAGGTATGGATTAAAATAAAACACACTGTGTATCCACATAACAAAATAAACAACCCTGTTTGTCCCCTGCCGGCCGGCTTATCTACACACATATGAACGTTTAAGCCCCAAAATAAAAAGTTGAATTTGAACGTTTAGCCCCTGTTTAACGCTTGCATCCCAAAACAAAAAGTTCAATTTGAACGTTTAGCCCCACAACAAAAGGTTTAGTTGGTGATTTTTCTTCCTCTCATTTTTCTCATTCAGAAATTTCTCATTCATATCTCAGTCATTTCCCATTCATTTCCCATTCATTTTTCTCATTTTTTTTTCCTCAATGAGCCTCACTGCTCAGTTTCACCCACACTTTCTCCTTTTTTTTATTTCATTTTTTTTTTGTTCAAAGGAAAAAGACCTTTTGAAAACAACTTTTCTTTTTTCTTTTTTTTTACATATAATTTATACCTCCTTTCGCAACGCTCAGGTCTGGGTATGTGCTGCTTTACCCCTTTATACTGCAGTTTTAGACGCTAAGTATACCTTTCAACTTACGTCGACGCCAAGTGTACCTTTCAACCTGCGTCTGCGTCTTTACTGTTTGCCCGTCGACAAACAGGCCGATTTTTTCTTCTCTAAATCTTGCCCAAATATGAGTCGGCTCTAGTAAGTTACCTTACGCGTGCGCCTCCTACTAACGCACGCCTCACCCTCTTCTAGATCCGTTATCCAAGGCGATGAGTATATCCGATAACGGCAATAGTGAGTTTTATCTAATATTATCTCACGCAGGCATGCATCACCATGACCCCGCACCACTCTCTTCTAGACAAATCCTATTTTGACTAAGGCAGTGGTTACATCCGTTTTACACGCACACACATCCCCCAGACCTGTAGCTTTTAGCAGTAGTTACAATTGTCTATTTTTAGAACCAATTGTATAACATTATTCTAAATTTCACAGCTACTCAATTTGACATAAAACCGATCAATCAACATTGCATTCAGTGTGTATTTGCCTCACCAGGTTCCGCAGATCACAGCGCTGGGCTACATTCCTCCGCATGTCGACTCCTGCTCTCTTAGCATTAATCGAGCTTTCAGGTCCAACTTTGACAGGAGGTTATCACCAGTCGACATGCCAGAGGTCCGCATCCCAGTCGTGAGATCCCGTGACGAGCCCCCAAGTTGTGGAGGAAAAAATCCACTGCAATGTCCTGCTGATTCATCAATAATTGAGATATCCGTTTTACATGTTCATAGGAGGTTTTCTTTATTTCCACAATCATCTCTCCGTGCACGGAGGTCTCCTCTTGTCTACATTTGACAATGCAAGAGCCCCGCATTATTGTTTACTTCACATCATATACTGAAACTCAGGTACCCGCCCTCCCACCGTGGAGGGGCAGTTCTTTCCATTCATCCATGTAGCTAATCTGATGTTCGGAAGAATACATAACAAGTCCAGTCTAGAGCCACAACAAGACACAGGTTCTCACAGGAAACTCTATTCCCATAGACACTTCCCAAAACAAGACATATGTTCTCACAGAACCTTACATCTTCTGCATTGATGAAAAACACAGTTCACAAAATACATCTTAGAAGGGCCATAATTAATAATTAATCAATCAATACACACTTGATCAATAATTTGCCATTACAGTACCCCCAGCCCTCCCTCCCACTGGGGATGAAAAATAAGCCACTTTCAGACATGAACTCCGCGTCAGGTCAGGGTTGCTTCCCGTGAGCCTGACCCGGGGGATACATGAAGTGTACCCTTTCAGACATGAGGCATGTTGCTTTCATACATGTGGAGCACCTCCGGGTGTTAAGTAGAGAGGGGGCAGGGTGGGGGGAATTTGGGCATGACCACACAATGGGGAGTTGTGAAAACTGACCACACAGCTGTACTTCACTGTCTGAGCATAGCCTTAAGTGAATCACATTGACATTCAACAAACTATCATGACAAGCAGTCTGAAAACAAGTTGCTAAAAATACATAATATACGGCATAAAATAATTTGCGCATAACGTTAGTAATTAATTAAACAACCCTACAACTCACGCTCAGATGCATCGATTTCCTCGAGTCTCAAGCGCTACAAAGAAAATAGGTCTTTGCTATGTTCAGTCCTAAAATGCATCATTCTCAATAGAATTATACAGAATACAGGAAGCTAGACATTTTACCTTCAAAATAAAATAAATGTTGTATTACTGAGTAACAAAGAATCAGAACGAATCGAAGAAAGCAGATATTCTTCCAGTTTATCTCTGTTCTGTATCTTTCGGATCACACACACAAAAAAACAAATGTGCATTTACTTTATTTAATTGCCATTATTGCGAAGGTTATACCCGGAAGTTTTTGTTTTATACTGCCTGACTTGACGCTACTTGGAATTTGCGGTTCTGCACGTGAATCTTCACAAACGCTGTGTAAACGTTAAATCAAAGGCATGAACGCAACCACATCCAGATGGCAGATACCCTACCTAGCGATGTCCAATAATGGGAAGCAGGACGACCCCCGCATCCAAAAATGCTCTATTTTAAATGTGTGTGCTGTGCAAAGCTATGCAGAAATTAAATAAGATCAAAGCCATGAGCATTTTAATCCAGCAACATGTAGCCTGTTGGCTGACGCACACGGAGCAGGTTGGAGCTTAATTTGGAACTGAAACTGCATGATGTTTTTTTTCGCTCGCTCATTCACATCGACTATTTATATAATAATAATCTGTCATGCTGGCTTTCTGTCTCTCTCCCTCTCCTCATGCACTCACTGAGCTGGCTACTTCACGGAGCTCTGGAGGGGAGGGGAGGGGGGACCTATCTGCTGTGACTACCTAGCACCTATAAGCTGCTTTCACACATGTTTGGAATTCAGGAGTTATCTAGAGGCCATGCGGATGGCTGTCATGTGTGAACAGATTTTCGTGGCTCATGCGCGCTCCTGCGGAGCCTCCTCCTAGACGGAGGGAAGTGTAGCCCCAGCCGTAGTCGCAGAAGCGTATTAGTCGCAGAAGCGTATTGTCCCCCCCCCCCTCCAGAGCTCCGTGAAGTAGTCAGCTTGTGAGTGCATGAGGACAGAGACATTGTGACAGATTATTATTATATAAATAGTCGATGTGAATGAGCAAGCAAGAAACACATCATGCCATTTGGTTTCCAAATGAAGCTCAAACCTGCTCCGTGTGCGACAGCCAACATGTTGCTGGATTGCTGGATTGAAAAGGCTCATGGCTCTGATCTGATTTCATGTCTGCTTCGCACAGCACACACATTTAATAAGCATTTTTGGACGCAAGGGTCGTCCCGCTTCCCAGTATTGGACATCGCTAGGTAGGGTATCTGGATCTGGTTGCGTTCATGTCTTTGATTTAACGTTTACACAGCGTTTGTGAAGATTCAATGGCAGAACCGCAAATTCCAAGTAGCGTCAAGTCAGGCAGTATAAAACGAAAACCTCCGGGTATAACCTTCGCAATAATGGCAATTAAATAAAGTAAATGCACGTGTAAAGTTTTTTGTGTCTGTTTCGAAAGATACAGAACGGAGATAAACTGGAAGAATATCTGCTTTCTTCGATTCGTTCTGATTCTTTGTTACTCAGTAATACAACATTTATTTTATTTTGAAGGTGAAAACATCTAGCTTCCTGTATTCTGTATAATTCTAGTAGGTTTGATGTATTTTAGGACTGAACATAGCAAAGACCTGTTTTGTTTGTAGTGCTTGCGACTCGAGGAAATCGATGCATCTGGGCGTGAGTTGTAGGGTTGTTTAATTAATTACTTACTAACGTTATGCGCAAACGATTATATGCCGTGAACGTTAGGCAGTTATCGCCCATTATGTATTTTCAGTTTTCACAACTCCCCATTGTGTGGTCATGCCCAAATTCCCCCACCCCCGCTCCCTCTCTACTTTACAAACTCTGCAGAGGTGCTACTCATGTGAGAATGCAACATGCCTCATGTGTGAAAGGGTACACTTCACGTATCATCCGGGGCAGGCTCAGTGGGGAGCAATCCTCACCTGATCCGGAGTTCATGTGTGAAAATAGCTATAGTGTCTCCTACGGATAGTCGTGGGAGCGCGCATAGCTCACCAAAATGTGTTCATACATAAACCACCATCCGGATGCCCTCCCGAATTCCAAGGCATGTCTGAAAGCGGCTATAATGAGAGATGAGATGAGATATACTTTATTGTCCCGGGAGGGAAATTTGTCTTGGGCAAAAGTGCTTGTACAACAACAGGTGTAGCAGACAAGTAATACAAAACAGAACGGTCACAGTCACATTCACAGCATTGCACTGAGAGCACAGGAAGTGTACCAGCTAAGGTACTGATTGCACAACCCTATTGCACAGTAAGTTTATTCATCCAATCCCTTAGTAAGGGAAGTAAAATAAGCAATACAACCATAAACCCATAGAAACATAGAATAAAAAAAGAATAAAAGAATAAAACATTAAAAATAGGATTACGAAATAAGAGAAATAAAACCAAAGTACGAAGTAAAATAAATAAAACCAAAGTAAAAGCAGTAAAGGAGACGCAGCGTACCTACTTGGGGTACCTCCCTCACCTCACTGGAGTGCTACACATGGGGGAAGAGAGTAATGTCACAGGTGCTGTGTGTTGAGTCCAGCTTTCTCACTAAGCTCAGTGCTCAGTGTTTTGTCATTCATTTCACTCACACTTTCTGTTAAATATGAATGTTGGAGAACAGCTGTTGAACTTTAGACACCTGTCTAATAGCCTCTAACTTCATAGTCAGAGGCAGTGGTCATATTTGTATTTAACCTTTATTTAACCAGGTTGATCCCATTGAGATACAAAGACCTCTTTTACAAGGGAAGCCTGGCCAAGATAGCAGCATCAAAGAGATTTAACAACATTAAAACAAACAAACACTAAGACACGAAACATGTGATAAAACAGGCAAAAGCAGTTACAATGTTCATTAAAAAAAACATGCGCAGATATGAAAGGAATTTGCTTCTATGTCTCTGATTAGATTTTTGAAAGTTCCAAGAGGAACAAGTTCCTTCAGTTTGAGGTTGCTCTGAAGTGAGTTCCAGGCTGTTGGTGCTGAATACATATAAGCATGTTTTCCAAGATCCGTGTGGATTTTGGGGACATTTAGCTGGCAGTAATCGGTTGAGGGTAAGCGGTAATTACTGTGGGCTCTAGAAATATAGCCACAAAGGTACGATGGAATTAATCAAAGGATGGATTTATAGATAAACATGTAGCAATGGGTGCAGCCAGAGACGGCCGCTCAACCCTGGCATATAGGGTGCAGAGGTGAGTGAGGGCTTTACAGCCCATGACAAACCTCAGAGCACCATGCTGCAGTGTCCAGTGAGTGGAGACAATAGACAATACACCAGTGAATGGAGACAATAATCAAGTCCAACCTAAATGTAAACCCAGACAAGATTACATTTTCATTTAGCATTTATCCAAAGTCAGTGGTGTAGTGGTCCCTGGAGAAATGGGTAGACTGTAATTCACGCCCCCCGGCGTATATATATATATATATATATATATATATATATATATATATGGGCATTCAGAGACTAGTCGACTAGTAAAACCACGTCGACTAGTCTTTTTTTTTTTTTTTTTTTTATCTTTAAGAAAGAACATGAGGTATTTACACGACATACATGGACTATCATATCCCATATCCCATATCCCCCACAAAGAACATCAAAACACAACAAAACAAAACAAGAAAACTGCATAAGATACACAATAATCCAAGAGCAAACAATACTATTGGACAAACAACCAAACAAAAACAATGCATTCAAAGTAAATACATAGATCTTGCCATGTTGGCAGCTAGGAAATGCATAGCTTTAAATTGGAAAGCATCCAATCCCCCAGCTGTAGTTCACTGGTGGAATTAAATCTCAAGCTACCATACGTTGGATAACATTTACAAGAGCAAAGGCAGATTCTTAGACATCCCCAAAATATGGCAACCACATACAGAGTTTGACTTTAAGAACTTTTTACCCCAGTGTCATTAGGCTTATCAGGATAGGAGCTGAATGCATTGTTTTTGTGTGGTTGTTTGTCCAATAGTCTTGTTTGTTCTTGGATTATTGTGTATCTTATGCAGTTTTCTTGTTTTGTGTTGTTGTGTTTTGATGTTCATTGTGGGGTATATGGGATATGGGATATGATAGCCCATGTATGTCGTGTAAATACCTCATGTTCTTTCTTAAAGATAAAAAAACAAAAACGACTAGTCGATACCTTTAGGGACGACTAGTCGACTAGTAAAATTTACTAGTCGTGAATGCCCTAATATATATATATATAAATATATATATACATACATTACACTTAACTTATAGGCTACTTACTAGTTTCAACTACTTTTGGTGGGCAGTCATTATTGGTGTCTACAAAAAAATTACATTTTGATTGAATTATAGGCTACAATGTAACAATGAGAACAATTAGGCTACCATAACCTGAGCATTAGGCTACTGAATTTAGTTCATTGATACAAAAATGTCAAACCAACTTAAGTTAATTTGAACCAAAGTAGCTGCCAAAATAATGGAAGCATTCAAGTAATTGTGACTGTTTCTCTCTTGACATACAGTAACAAGTTTTATTTCGAAAATCGACAGGATGTTTTATTTTATAATTCTTGTGAATTCCTGCCTAGCTCGATCTGCTCTGTGCTGCTTGATGCAACTCAAAGAGAGAAGCGAAAATAAACAGGCCGATTTGTTTAGTGGAGCAGAGCAGAGAGCCGCTTTGGGGACGCCTCTGGTGGACACAGGCGTTCACTAGACAGGCTGCGACCAGCTGCAGTTTCTGCATCGCGGTCCTAATGCAACGTTTCCTTGTGGAATCTCAATCTGCCCCGCTGCCCGGCAGAGACTTTAGGCAGAAAAGAGAAACAACTGGAATGGAGGTGCATCAAAGGAGCTTTAGAAGTGAGTTACGTAGTGTGGTAACTCTGATTCAAGCCAAGAGACAAAAGCAGGTTTAAACGCATGAAGCGTTGTTTTATTCAAAGAAAATTAGATTCTTCCCTTATCGGGGTATGTCCATGAAATATATAACTCAGGCAGGAGGGGTTAGCCTGTAGGCAAACGCAGGGGTGTTCTCCCCACCACATAGCCAGGGCTCAGTTCCTCTTTTTAATTGCTCCAGTAACGTGCCTGTGGACGAGAGAGAAGAGGGTCGGTCAGGCAACATCACATCACTACATTCGTATATTCCAGGAGAGGAGTGGGAAATTGACTTACCGCCCGACAGCAAGGAGCGCTTCCTTCTGGAGGAAAACCGGCCACACAGTGAGGTTCAGAGCGGGGTCTGCTTTCTAGGGCCACTAATTGTGGGATCTGTTCCAGCCGTGTGCTCTGATCCTAACAGCGCCCGGCTGCTAGCGGTCCCACTGATTCAGTAGATAATTGGGGAAATACCTATCACTGATGACGCGGCCTAGACAGCGTTTCTGTCGGGATCCCCCGGCTCTGACGTCACTGTGGTGGCTGGCTGTCCTCACGCTCTCACCTGTCAGGGGGTAAGCTGACGAGACTCCACAGTAGGTAGACAGTGTCTACCCTCCACTACACCACTGTCCAAAGTGACTTAGAATTTGATGTGTCCACTTTAACCATTGGTCGATGGCAATTATAAAATTAATTGCTCAGAGCTGTTTTCCACAGATTACTTGTGTTACAATTCACATTAGGGCACAGCTCATCTTTCGGACATGCGCCCTCATATGTGCCATCTAGCCACGGTGTTCATTATCTCAAAAATGCATGAGCCAACCTGATGTTACAGGTCAGCAGAAATGCATCCGATTTCATTCATTAATTGGCATCGTTCGTTGTCTAGGGGTTTCCACTACTATGCGATAATTGTAACATAAACAATAAACATTGAAAGAATGGAAAGGCTGATTTATCCATTGAGATGCAAGTAGGCTACTCACTCAGACATTAGCTGACATGGTCTTCCGGAGCGATACTGGCCGATCACGACACTGGGCCAGCTCCACTTGGTTGTCTGCGTGAGGAATCCAGAGTAATCCTCCTGCATTCACATAGTCCCATAAATGGGACAGAACAAATGTGACAAAGCAAAGCAAAACAGGACGTAAACTAGTATAGACTATCAACAAGCTGTGTTGAGGGCCGCAGCCCCAATCTTCTGTATGGCCCGGACTGAACACCTTTGTGCAAGTGCGGCATCCATTTTAAGTCTGCCTACGGCAGCCCTGTATGATATTAGATATCTTGCCCGTGTGGCAAGATATCAATACTGCAATCTGCATTCGTGGCACAGATTTGGGTGTGCCCAGCTACAATCAGGCGTGGCCACCTTAAATCATGGCGTAGGGGAGAGTGGGGTGAGTTATGCCAGGGGGGAAGTTGTGCCACCCCTTGTATCTAGAAAACCATAGAAGAAATTGGTCATGTGACCACACATTTTTGAAGAGGCATCCATTTTACTCACTCTGCAAAGAAGGGAGGCAGATGGCACAAGAGGTAAGCACATTTAAGTAAAAAAAACTGTGTTTTGCCTCTCAAAGTAAATTTGTTATGATCAAGGTTTATTGATTGTTGTGTCTGAACAATTATAGACAAGCTTGAAAACATTTCACACATGTGTTAGTGTTTTAGTAGCTACAATATGAGGCTATACTGTTAGCATGATGTTAGCTCCAAACCAGCTATATGATACAAGTTTGTTAAAATGGTGGGGATGGGGTGATTTGTGCCAAAAGGCCTGGGTTAAGTTGTGCCAGTGGAGTTGCAGTTGATTTCGTGATTTTTAATTTCATTTTGTTCTTAAATGTTTAAATATACCTTGTTGAAGAATTTTGCAGTATTGGCAAGTGTAGCCTGGCTCTGTGATAGTTGATTTTGTTAATTTTGAACATAATTTTTATTTCTGAAAATGTTAAATATGTAGGTCAACTGCTGCTACCGTTTAGCCTTGTTTAATCCTGTTATAGTAGACTGGACTTTAATGTTATCTTTATTTTGTCTTGCTTTGATATAGCATTACAGTATATGAGATGAAAATGTTCTGTTTTACTTCAGTAATCAATGGCACAATTTACCCCAACGTATTCTCTCCAAAGGCACAACTTACCCTGCACCGGGGGCAAGTTGTGCCAAGAGACCACTTTTTTTTGAAAAGCCATATTTTTTAAACAGTTTATTTAAGATCCAAAGGGAGTGTTCCCAGTGCTGCACAACATCCTGAAATATATTTACATATTCTAGTTGGAGGCATTACTGTCAAGCCCTCACTTGAAAGACACCTCAAGTAAAAACTGGCACAACTCACCGCACTCTCCCCTACTGCTATCTTATGCGGGGGTGCAAACAATTGCATTTACACAAGCTAAGACCACTTTTTACCGTAACTTAGACCCGCTCAGCGCTAGTGTGCATCTCGCTCCCTCTCCCCAAAATCTCTCTCTCTGTCTGCCCAAAGAAATTAAATTAAATCACTTATGCCTTAAAGCTGCATTCAGCAATGTTTTTGCGTTAAATTCATGAATTAAATTAAATCACTTATGCCTTAAAGCAGCTACGAGCAAGATTTTCGATTGTTATTAAACAGTATAATTATAATATTGATGCATCACATCTTACCTATAATAGTAGCTGAGACCAAAGCCGTGTGAATCAGAGATTGCTCTCTTGATGATTATAGAGTCTGTGGGCTCTATCGTTGCATCGGCCTATGAACTGCGCTCAATGCCAGACGCAGCCCAGAGTAGTGGGCGTGGACCAGCGCACTTGATATTTTGGTATCGGCGCTACACGCAGCCTTAAACATTACAACCACGCCTTTTAAGCGTAAAATTATACACTATCTGCTCATTGGGTAAGTGCAGTAAACGAATCACATGCTTCACTTTTCAGCTCCAATTCCACGGAGTGATCCAGTCCGGCTTCAGAAAAGCTGAGGGGCTCTGATCTCCCCCCCTCCCTTTTATCCCCTCTGTCTGTCTCCATATATAGGCTATTATTCCATATTATTCTCAAACCAATCTAACTGCAGTTTAAATACTGCAAGCATGTAAATACGCTACACTATAGCAAGATCAAAGTGAAAAGAATGTTCCAAACGCATCAGCTAGAAAAATATAGCCTATCCCTATGATGAGATTAATTAGATTGGTGAAAGTTTGTCCAGAATGATATCGTTTTGCTACCTTTTCTTTTCCTCTTCTGCACAGGTAGGATGATGCACATAAATATAGCCTACATTATGTAAAGTCATTGCATAAATGTGTTTTTATTGTAAAACTAAAATGTAAAGTAGAGCCAATTTACGACATCACAGTAGGACATGACAGTAGAACCGCGTTACACTGTCACTCATCTAAATCACGTTAAATCTACGAGGGATATATATAGCCCCAATATGATATATATGTTTCACATAGGGTGATGTTTTCATTTCAATGTTTTATTTGCTCCAATATTGAAATATTCTACAATAGCATGTTGTGGTAACATTACACATTATTTCGATCTATTTCGATGTACCTTTCTATCTATTTAGGCTAATTTGGATGCAATTTATTATCGAAATGTATTAGCCCAATGCATGCTGGGAGATTTCACATGTCTGGCTGTTGCAGGGAAGCCAGGCAGTGAATGTTTGGCCAGAATTATCTCGTTTTTTCTCGGCTTCACTGCACAGGTAGGATGATGCAATAGCCTCTGAATGTCACGGGCTCAAAACTGTCATGTTAGAAAAAACTGTCATGTTGTTATACTATGTAAGGTATAACAACTGATTTTTTCTGAGAGAGAGAGAGAACCGGCAAACTTTTATTCAAGCAGTCGTATTGTGCCTGTCAGACTGATGAGCAAGAGAGAGGGAGTGACACAGAGAGAAGGGACAGAGAGGCAGAGGAGCGCTCCGCGCAACCAGCGCACTGAATAGGCCTGGTTTTCAAAAGCGCAAAGCGCTAAATTAACGCCAGGAGGGAAGATATAATTAGGCCGGTATTTAAGGCCGAAACGCCCATTCTCGCCCATTCTGGGACTGCGCCACGCCTATTTCGCCTAAAGCGCATTTCGGGGCCTAAAGCCATGTTGATATCTTCCCGAGGCAGGCGCAATGCACGTTTTTTTGCGTTTAAGGCCAGTTTTTGCGCCGAAGGCCTGTGGGAGAATAGGGCCCTGTGTCTGTCTACCGGCGGGCCGGATAAACCCGGAAGTGAAACTAAACAGTTTACGGCAGCTGCCTGCCTTCAACCGTTTCGCCCTGCCTAGCAACAGACCATAAACACGGAGAACGCCATGCTCGCTACATCCAGGGGCTTGCTACTCTCGCAAACATCTCTCGTTATATTCTAACAGTTTGTTTGGAAGTAATTTTGTTATTTTGTGGTTATGGCCGAAGTGGCTGCCGCAAACCGTTTCATTTAACTTCCTGATCTGCCCCGGCCGCAGACAGACTAATCATCAAGACAACACTGGCCAATTCACTCGGGTTCAAGCGAGACTACTCGGCGTTGGTCTCGTCTACTATTAGAGGTAAGATGTGATGCATCAATATCAAATTTAGACTGTTTAATAAGAATCGAAAATCTTGCGCGTAGCTGCTTTAAAGCTGCATTCAGCGATGTTTTTACGTTAAATTAATAAATTAAATTAAATCACTTATGCCTTAAAGCTGCATTCAGCGATGTTTTTTGTGTTAAAATAAGTGTTAAATGGTTCTATATTCTGACAGCAATCACTGAAATAAGACAGTTTGGTCAGTGACTTGAAACCCCCGACCCCTCGCTGTCCTCTATCTCTTTCCTGTAGTCCTGCAGGCAGGGTGGACGTATCTCTGCAACCGTAACTCGTAGAGACTCACAGATGGCAGTATGGGATTTCGGGTGAAAAAATACATATTGTCTTTTATAAGCATCGCGATTGGTCCTTCCGTTTCTCTGAAAATGTAAACTTTTCTCTGATTGGATAGTTTGAGGTCGCCGCCAATTTTGATCCAATCAGAGAAAAGTTGACATTACACAGTAGGGGTTGACAGATACTAAAAAATGTCCAAATAGGCGTTATTCTGATAAACTGGTCACATATTTTAAATGTTACGTTCTCAACCCAATTTTTTTTTTTACTTTATAACATTTTTTTTTTTTTTTTGCTTGAAAACAGCTTTTTGGCAAGTCTAAAAATGATAAAGGTGGGAGTAATCTACTGCCGGGTCTATAACGGAATAACAATTACAAAATGACGTTATGCAGAAGCGTCCTGATATGGGAAAATGATAATGTGAATACAAGCAGTCACCTGCAGGTAGAAAAAAACTAAAGTTAATACATCATAAAAAAGGGCTCAGATCAAGTACTTAATTCAAACCATTGGGCCCTACTGTGTTTAAGGTGTGTATCCAATATGCTTCCCTCTTAAGCAATTGGTTGATGATATTTGCCCTTCTTGGATTGGGTAAGACTCTCTCAATGCCTACATTTCAAAGAGGCTGCAGAGCCATAATTTCTGTCATTGTAGTGGCAGGCAATTGCATAATCCATGTTGCCATTTCTTATAGCTGCCTTGTGTTCTGCAACTGTTAATTATTGTGCGGCACAATCTTAAAGTCCGAGATACTTATTATTATATATCTACCTTTTTTTCAGACGTAATAACTCCCACAGTTTTCACACCACATAAACATGCCAGAACTCAAAACGTGCGGCTCATTGAGGAAAGGGTTGCTATGACTTTTCTAAGGATTTGGTCAAGCGGTTTGGGCGCTATTCACGATTAAGCGCGTTTTTTTTTATGTTTAGAAAAATCTTGCATTAAATTAGTTGTAATTCAGAAACCATATGGGGTACAGATACGAAAATTGGTAGGGAGGTTCACAGAGGGGCCTTTTACTATCCAAAAGAGAATTACACCAATTGACCTGATGGTGGCGCTATAACAGCCCTCTTTACATTTTGGTCCATAACTTTTGAACCGTAACGTCCACAATCAAACTTATTTTTTCCCTGGATTCCTTGGGTCGTTCTGCATCACCTCATATAGGCCACGCCCATTTTCGTCCGACTAGATTTCCCGCCATTTTGAATTTTGTCCAAAACAGTTCTTTTGCGATTCCTCCTTGAGTTGAGAAATTGTGTCCAATCTTCACCAAACCAAAGCACACCTCATGAGTGGACTGTCCTGCACAACACTGATGTTGTGGTTTTTGAGGGGAAAAAACGCACCGTTGCGATACAATCGACTTCCAAATTTCTGTGGGTGGGGCCTATTTCACAAGAATCGCCATAACTCTGGAACACAACATCCAATGCTAACCAAACTTGGTACAGGTCTGGAGGGATGTACTCTGAGCTGATAGGAAAAATATTGTGTAATTTGTCCTATAGGGGGCGCTGTAGCAACATCAAGTACCTGTAGCTCACAAACCATAAAGGCGACTGTTCCCAAATTTGGTCCATATGTTCATAGAACACTCTTCTACTCTGACGTAAAACAAATATACCGATTGACCTGACGGTGGTGCAATAACAGCCATCTTTACATTTTGGTCCATAACTTTGGAACCATAGCTTCTACAATCAAAATTATTTTTTCACAGGTTTCCTTGGCTCGCCCCATGTTTACTCATTGCTCTGATCTAAAATAAATGACTCCTATTGACCTGATGGTGCGCTATAACAGCCCTCTTCATGTTTTGGTCCATAACTTTTGAACTGTAGCGTCTACAATCGAAATTCTTCCGCCCCTGGATTCCTTGGCTCCTCCCACTTCTACTCACATAGGCCTGCCCATAACTACTTAGTCCCCCTAGCTGCATGGGCAGGGACCTTGCAAGGCAGGCGGTGCATGGAGAGGACAGCAAGCACAATTACATTTTCGGTAGGAAATGTAGATATTCTAGTTTAAGATTGTTTGGTTTGGCCGACATATATGAGACCACAAGAACATTTGTGACCCGCTCCATCAAAATTATTCGGATGTTACGCTAATGTGTTTCTGTTGAAACACGATTTTATGAGGAAATGTTTACTTTGGCTGTTTTCGTGTTTTACCTGATCCTAGTAAAATAAAACCTTGGCTTTCATTCTGTGTAAAGATTATTGTGAAATTTGAATGATACATATAGTGTTTAAGCTCTTAAAGGAAGAGATAATGTGAAAGTACACCGCTCTCTGCCCTGCTCTCTGTGACTGCAGGCTGCCTGCAGCCTCAAATTCCTTTCTTGTTGCCAGATAAACTGCGTTATAAGTACTTGTAAATGGTAGGCTTATAATAGGCTACTGTAGGTTTTAAAACACTGTTTATAAAGTTAGTCAGGGTTGTATTGTGGAGTTTTGTTATTGGTTTGTTATTTTAGGAGCAGTTTGTATAATGTTAAACCTCTTCCAAATCTGCCGAAATCCGAAACGGCCTGGCAACCCATCTCCCCGTGCCTCTGTCTTTCTCCCTCTCCCTCCCTCTCCTATACACCTTCGTCGTCCACTCAAATTATTGATGAACATGTTCTCTGCATTGCAACATCTTGACCAGCTGTCATCATGTCCATGTATGGATGTATAGATTTCCCTCAGGTGCCTTTCCTATGTACCTTTCAGAAATGTGTGGAGCAAACGGTCAAAGTTTAGGCAATTTAATAGGTGCAACAAGCAGACTAACGTTTCAACACGCAAAGTGTCTTCCTCAGAGTCAAAAAGAAAAGAAAAGGAGAAAAAGCAAGTGTTTGTCATGTGTCCCTTTTGGCAGGCTGTGAAGTAAAAAGTAAGCATGAATTTGCGCAATGAAGACATTGCTCATCTTTTAAATTAAATTCCTGTTAGAGGTGCAACCAGACAGCAATTGGACAGCTAATTTCATATTATTTCACCACTCCGTTAGCTGCTGATGATGAGGGAGAGGTGACTGGTGCGCGAGACTCTGACAGCGGATCCACCTCGCAGTCGGGCTGTCCAGGGGCTAGCTCCGATGAAGGTCGTGATGATGATGATGATGATGATGAGAGCGGGGAGGAAGATACCACTCGTTTCTGACCCGATGGCGAGATGCAATATCTCAGATTACACAGAGACAGCACGGGAGTAGCCTACAAGTGTGACTGCAAACTTTACAACAGCAGACCTTGTTACAAGTGTGGAGAGCATTTAAAGGTTGTTGTAATACCTCCTCCTAGACGTAGGAGGCGCTAGGTGCATAAAGCTATTCTTTGTGGAAAAAGGAACTGAGGAACAGGAAGGAGGGGTCAATCCCGAGGGACAAGAGATGGGATTGAACCACAGAGCTGTGTGACTTTCTTTTTGTAAATAAATCTTTTCTAATGCTTTTAAACTTCTAGTTTGTATTGGTTTTATTAAGTTAGAGTTATGATTTTACAACACAAGCGCTTCACCCCGGAAGAGATGGTGAGAAGAGCAACAAAAATAAAGAATTGAGTAATGATAATTCATTAATTAATTAATTTGTTTGTAAAGGCTATAGTAGGCATAGTGTGTTTTCCTGATAATCAATGGACATGAGAAAACCACAGCTATATGTTTGTGTGTTTATGAGCATCTTTGAGAGAATGTGAGGGAAATGATTTCATAGCAAAATAGCCTATAATAATGTAAAGACAGAGAGTGAGAGAGGTACAGGAGATTATAAGACAGGGGGTTTTGTGTGAGTGAGTGTGTGTGTGTGTCTGAGACACAAAAATGTGAGGGAATAATTTCTTAGCTAAACAAAATAATAGCCTATAGCCTAATGAAAGTTTGTAGGGTTGTAAATCCATCTGACACATGGTGAATGTTATGTTCTGAAGATGGGGCATATCATAATGGTATGTCATTTTGTAAATGGTAAATGGTAAATGGCCTGCATTTATATAGCGCTTTTATCCAAAGCGCTTTACAATCAGTAGATAGTCTACATTCACCCATTCATATACCAATGGCGGCAGGTTGCCACGCAGGGTGCCTACACACCATCGGGAGCAAGGAGGGTTAAGTGTCTTGCCCAAGGACACAACGACAGCAGCTGGGAGGGAGCGGGGATCGAACCGCCAACCCTTGCATCATTGGCCGACCCAATCTACCTCCTGAGCTAAAGCCGCCCCATTTTGTAGCTGAAAAAAATCTGGTTCTGCAGTTGGGAAGATCAGCTTCCATATGAACATGACCCTCCCCCCGGATCATAACACCACCATACAGATTTTTAGCCCAACCCGACCTGGGGAGGTGGTTTCCAGGACTTTCCAGGCAGGAAACCACCTGGAAATTCCTGATAACCACCTGGACCTTCCATGACCTTTCCCAGATCATAACACACCACCATACACATTTTCAGCCCATTCAGACCTGGGGGAGGTGCTTTCAAAGAGTTTCAAGGTGGTTTCCAGGATCTTCAAGGAAACCACCTGGAATGTCCTGGAAACCATCTGGATCTTCCCATGACATTCCCCGGATCATAACACACTGCTATAAAAAAAAATCAGCCCAATCCAATCTTGGGAGGTGGTTTCCAGGACTTTCAAGGTGGTTTCCAGGACTTTCCAGGAAACCACCTGGAAAGTCCTGAAGACTACCTGGACCTTCCCATGACCTTCCCCGGATCATAGCACACAGTCATAGAAATTTTCAGTCCAATCCTACCCTAGGTGTGGACGTAGTAGCAGTAGAACTGATGACATCACTCACCGATGAAATGACAATTGCTTGACCTACCCTAGGTGTGGACGTAGTAGCAGTAGAACTGATGACATCACTCACCGATGACATGACAATTGCTTGAGTGACATCACTGATGACATCATCATTGAGTGCTTGAGTGACATCACTGGTGACATCACCAATCACCAGCAGTAGTAGTAGTAGTAGCAGTAGCAGTAGTAGTAGTAGTAATAGTAGGAGTAGTAGTGGTGGTAGTGACAACTCAGATTTTTTTTTATGTTTGAATGATTTCTCTCATAAATATTTCAGAATTGATGTTTACATTACATTACATTACATTACGTCATTTGGCAGACGCCTTTATCCAAAGCGACTTACAATAACACATTTTTGTCAGCAATAGAGCAATCAACTATGCAACACAGTCTATGACAACTACAACTTCTGAAGGAATAGTGGTAAAGTTGGGTTTTTTTGAGAGAGAGAAAGAAGTTAGTTCAAGAAGGGCCCAGATGGAGCATGAAAAGCTGTTTCTTTAGTCTTTTCCGAAAGATCGGCAGTGATTCAGCCGTCCTGACTGAAGGTGGGAGTTAATTCCATCATTGAGGTGCCAGGGACGAGAAGAGTCGTGATCGGGATAGGCGACTTTTGAGCCCCCGTAACGAAGGAGGGGCAAGGCGTCCTGCACTAGTGGAGGAGCGAAGGGAGCAGTGAGAGGTTTGGAACCTGACCATAGATTGCAGGTACAGAGGAGCTGTCTGGTGTACTGCCCTGTAGGCCAGTACCAGTGTCTTGAATTTGATGCGTGCCGAGATGGGAAGCCAGTGAAGGTGCCGGAAGAGGGGAGTGACATGAGAGGATTTGGGTTGGTTGAATACCAGACGGGCTGCAACGTTCTGAATGATTCAAGATTCAAGATTTTTATTGTCACTCTGTAGTACAAGTATCACGTGTGAAATTCTTGTGCTGTAGACTCCGTAACAACATAGTGCAAAACATAAAAAATAAGTAAATAAAAACAAGAGGCAACAAGCAATAAAGCAGTAAGACACGCGACAGACAGTCGCGTATTCACTGCACATACCTAATTAAACATACTATTGAACATTAGTCATACGTGATGGTAGCAGCTGCAGTGCGGTACAGTACGGCTACTACACTATTTGTATATGTTAAGGAGTCTTGTGGCCTGCGAGAAGAAACTGTCCCTCAAAAGATTTGTGCGTGCTCTTGGACCCTCTATCTCCTCCCTGAGGGTAGCAGGGAGAACAGACTGTTGTGGGGGTGGTTTGTGTCTTTGATGATCTTCATGGACCTCCTGAGGCACCGCTGGTTGTACAGATCTTGCGTTCTGGCAGCTCACATCCTGTTACGTGCTGGGCCGCGCGCCTCACCCTTCTTAGCGCCCTGGTGGTTCAGTTCCCGTACCAGGTGGTGAAGCAGCCAGTCAGCAGGCTTTCAAAGGTGCCTGTGTAGAAGTCCCTGAGGATTTTTGGCCTTAGCCCGAATTTCTTCAGGCGCCTGAGTCTGTGTAGTCGCTGTTGGTCCTTTTTGACAACAGTGGCGGTGTGGTTGGCCCATGTCAGGTCCTGGTGGATATTGACTCCCAGGTACTTGAAGCTGTCCACCCTTTCCACCACTGTGCCGTTGATCGTGATTGGGGGGTGTGCGCCCCCCCCCCCCCTTCTGTAGTCTACAATGATCTCCTTTGTCTTGGAGAGTGGGGGGTGGGCACTCTGGCAGAGGGGTCGAACCTAGCATAGAACGTGTTGAGTTTGTCCGGCAGGGTGGGTGACGTGCTGGGGTTCTGCCGTTTCACCCCTTTGAAGTCTGTGGCAGCATGGAGTCCACTCCACAGGTGTCTGGGGTTGTTAGTGTCCAATTTAGACTCCAGCTGCTTTCCATAATCTCTCCGTGCTTTTTTTATTGTGGTTTGGAGGGCATATTGTGCATGCTTGTATTGTTCTGGTGTACCAGAATTGAAGGCGGTGGTCCGGGCGTGAAGGGCAGCCCGGACATCACTGTTGACCCAGGGCTTCTGATTTGGCATTATTTTGATTATTTTTGTTGGGACTATATCCTCTGTACATTTTTTTATGAAGCATGACACCGTCTCTGCATATTCGTCCAGGACTCCTGCAGCCTTGAACTCCTCCCATACTACTTGGTCAAAGCAATCCCTCAGGATGTCGTCTGATTGGTCTGACCAGCAGTGGGCGGTTCGGAATGCTGGGGTCTGTTTTTTGAGTTTTTGTTGATACCTGGGTATGAGTAGGATGGAGGCGTGGTCCGATTTGCCGAAGGGGGGGGCAGGGTGTGGCCTTGTAACAATGGTGGATGTTTGTCTAACATTGATCCAGTGTGTGGAAGTGGATGTGCTGGTGAAGCGTGGACATTCTCCTTCTCAGGTTTGCCCTGTTAAAGTCTCCAGCCACTACCAGAGTCATTTCTGCCTGTTTTGCCTCTTGTGCTCTAATCGCACGTTGCAGCTCTTTTAGTGCAATGGTGACATGTGCCTGTGGAGGTATGTACACACCAATGACGGTGACTGATGTGAATTCCCTCGGGCTGTAGTGCGGTGAAAAAAGGTCAAAATGACCACTGTGGTCTTGCTAGTGTTAAATACTTTTGTGTTAAATGTATGCATCTACCACACTTGTTTTTTCCCCTAGACTTCCTGAGAGAGCCAGTTGGTTTTCACTGCAGGCTCTCAATACATGGATTTAACTATAGTCACTGATGTTTCCGCCCCTTTTGTAGCTAAAACGGCGCAAAGAGGCAGCTAAATGTTTGAGGCTAGGGTCACAATCCAAGATTATCCAATGTTTCTTTATGATGTTCTTGACTTCTCCTGAGACATTATTATACTCTGACACAAAGGTGACCTTGTTGTCTGTGCTTTGCTGAGGAGGGTACACTAGTTGTTTTCATTCTAGGGTTCTAGTTTTACTGACAGCTACATCTAGAGATCTATCGCTATAACCTCTGTCTTTAAAGCGTCTCCTCATCTCTTGAGCTGTTAATTCAAAGTCAGAGTCTCTGCTGCATATAGGCTACGTTTCAGTCTAATACATTGGCCATAAGGGATGTTGGCAATCATCTTTTGAGATGGTCACTCTGTGCATGATTAATGGTATTCATGTCTGTCTTACTGTGTGTGTTGAAGCTGCAGAAGCTAGCCTTCAGCAGCACCTGAGCTGCGTGCTCATGCCCCAGGCAGCACAGTCATCGTGCCGATCGAAACTGGCCAGCGTAGCATCACAGCTATCACAGCACCTGGCTGTCCCCCCCTTTCTCTTGGCCACCGCCTTGTTCATCGCACGAGTTACGCCAAGCTAACTCGCAGCAAGCACCCGCAGGCTGTACCAGGAATTAGCGGGGGTTATACCGTGTAAGCTAACTAGCAGTAGGCCTGCAACGGTAAAGGTAGCTGAAGTGCTACGCAACGTCAGATACTAGCCACACAGGTGCGAGCTAGCTATCTAGCTAAGCTGGAGAGCACGGCTCTTTAGCTACTACTCTCTCTTAATGTTACTCCAGCCGGAGTGAACTACACGGAGGTAGCCTGCACCTAATGTGCTAGCACACAAGATACTAACTGCACGGGTGCAAGCTAGCTATCTACTCAACAACTGGGTGCGTTACCCCGTCCGGGGACGCAGCCTGCTATGTTAGCCTATTGTTCTGTGCTAAAACAGTGATACGCTATTCGACATATGCAAGCTAGCTTTCACACTTTGAGAGCGGACTTTCTAGTTAGCTCCCAAGCCTATCTCTATCGTCACCCCAGCCGGGGTAGACGGAGCACGCTACACAGCGGTAGCTATACAGGTGTTAACTGCAAAAGCAAGACACTCTTAGCTTTAGATTAACTTGTTCCGACGCCGCTGGTGAAGAGAACAGGATCGGGTCCCCGAAGCCTGAAGAATCTCGTCCACACGATCCTCTCGAGGTGGGCAATAAGACGGAATTAGCCTACCTTGTAAGAGCGCAAACTTGAGCTAACACAGAGCTTCTGAATAACACGTCCTCAGCGTGGCTGGAAGAACGATGAGTGGCTATCCCTGGGCTGAGCGGGCGTGACATAGTCACGTGGGTGAGGTGGGTGGCCGCCTCAGCCCCAGGGGGGCACCACACCACCTACTGGTGGGTGGTCGGTTTTATATTAAAGGTAATTTTTTTAGCAAAAATAACAGTCTTCCAGTGGGCTGCGTATGCAGCGAATATGGCACTAGAGTGAGAGCTCGAGTTTGAAATGAAGTAAAACATGTAACCGCTCCCCTGACCCCTTCTCCCGACAGCTGAAGCAATGAGTTGCCCCTACTCTGGAGGATCGCTTCACTGTAATTATCAATAAAAGCTTCAAGTTAGAATAAAGGCAAAAAACAGAATTTATTCTCTGCGTAAGACAGGTTGAATTAAAGAAATTAATAAAAGAAAACTATTGTAATCACAGTGACTTCCAGTATTTTGTAGCTACTCAGCTATGTCCCAGCTGCCATGGAAAAAAAAGTTAAAAAATAAATAAACAGATTTGTTTTTCCTTTCAATTGAACTTTCAGTTGAACTTTCAATTTAAACCTTAAAGTCTTGGTTCAACCCTCAGTTTAAGTTTAATCCTTACTTTAAACTGGTACCTTTACCTCCCACCGGTGAGGAACAATTACCACAAAATGAAACACTATTACCCTTATGGCAATACCATACAGCAGCGCAACTGCATACCTTAAATGGGGACTGCAAACCCCAAATAAAACAAACGGTTCAATAAAGAACTCCAAATAGCACTGTATTTTACAGTAACTAAAAGCTAGTCTTGTTAAATGAATGAAAACAAACAAAACAAAACATGTTTTGTTTGTTGGACTCAAAGGGCAGAGACAGACAGAGACAGAATATCAAGTTTTAACAATGTTTGTTTATTTAAATGTTATTGGCTTGGTCCTGTTGGACTAGATACCCAGGTTAAAAGATGGCAGGCTAGAGTCCAGGTAGGTAAACGGGCAGGCAGGCTGAAGTCCAGGCTGGCAGAGAGCGGGCAGGCTGAAGTCCAGGCTGGCAGAGAGCAGGCAGGCTGAAGTCCAGGCAGGTGGTGAGCAGGCAGACAGACAGGCGAGGATTGGCGCAAGTAGTCAGATTCAGGACAGCAGACGTTCCTCTCCATGTAGCTGGGTTGATAATCTGACAGTGTCTTGTGTCTGGGCTGGGTATATGAAGCCTGCTGATTGGTGATGATTGGCAGCTGTGATAGCTGGAACCCAGCTCCACACACCTGGCTCCAATCCTGTAATCACAACAGAAGGGAGGGGGCGAGAGAGACTAGGAGGCAGAGGTTGAGGGCATGACAGTACCCCCCCCTCTACGGGCGCCACCTGGCGCCCGCCTGGCTCTGTCAGGGTGCTGGCGACGGAAGTCCCGGATGAGTGTGGGGTCCAGTATGTTCCACCGAGGGACCCAGCAGCGCTCCTCATGACCATAACCCTCCCAGTCAAGCAAATACTGGAATCTGCGGCCCCGGCGACGGACATCCAGGATACGCCGAACGGTGTATGGAGCACTGGACCGAACAGGCTTTAACAGAGACACATGAAATGTGGGATGGATCCTTTTAAGGGAGGAAGGGAGCTTAAGCCGAACAGCACAGGGGTTAATGATGGTTTCAATTTCATAAGGACCAACGTAGCGAGGTGCAAGCTTTCGAGAATCCACCTTGAGAGGCAGGTCTCTTGAAAGAAGCCATACCTTCTGCCCTGGAGCGTAGGCTGGAGCTGGGACACAGCGACGGTCGGCCTGGACCCGTGACCTGGAGGCAGCTCGGAGTAAGGCGGCGCGGGCTCTCTTCCAGGTAACGCGGCAGCGGCGCATCTGGGCCTGAACCGAAGGGACTGCAATCTCCGCCTCCTGGGCTGACAACAGAGGAGGTCGGTAGCCCAAATAACATAAAAACGGAGACATACCAGAGGAGGCGTTGGTTGAGGGTATTGTGGGCGTACTCCACCCAGGACAGCTGTGAGCTCCAAGAGGAGGGGTTCACCGCGGTGACACAGCGAAGAGCTGCTTCCATCTCCTGGTGTGCTCGCTCAGTCTGTCCGTTGGTCTGAGGATGGTACCCTGAAGACAAGCTGACGGTGACTCCCATGGCTGTGCAGAATGCCTTCCAGACCTGAGAGGTGAATTGAGGCCCCGTGTCGGAGACAATGTCTACGGGCAGACCATGTACACGAAACACATGTTGCACTAATAGATCGACTGTTTCCATAGCGGAAGGCAGCTTGGGCAGGGCAATGAAGTGTACTGCCTTAGAGAAACGGTCTATGACAGTGAGAACGGTGGTGTTACCTCCAGATGGGGGAAGGCCAGTGACGAAGTCCACCGCTATGTGTGACCATGGCCGGCTGGGGACAGGCAGGGGACGGAGCAGGCCAGAGCTGGGCTTTGTGGAGGTCTTGCTGCGAGCGCAGACAGAGCAAGCTGCCACAAATGACCGTATATCCTGGTCCATTGTGGGCCACCAGAAACTCTGCCGAAGGAAGGCCATTGTCCGACGAACCCCCGGGTGACAGGTAAGGCGGGATGTGTGAGCCCATTGCAGAATCAGGTACAAACAGGAGGTTAGGAGGACCATTACCTGGGTCGGGCTGTGCCCTCTGGGCGGACCTTGGATTCGATCTCCCAGGTAACGGCAGCGATGACACATGAAGATGGAAGAATGGGCTCTGGGTCCGTGTTTGCCTCCTCCACCGCAAACTGGCGTGACAGCGCATCGGGCTTCACGTTCCTCGAACCAGGGCGGTAGGTGAGTGTGAAATTAAACCTGCCAAAAAACCCTGCTTGGCGTGAGTTGAGCCGCTTCGCCTCCTTGATGTAGGTGAGGTTTTTGTGGTCTGTCCACACGACGAAGGGATGCTCGGCCCCCTCTAGCCAGTGTCGCCACTCCTCCAGCGCCACCTTCACAGCCAGGAGCTCTCTGTTGCTGACGTCGTAGTTCCTTTCTGTGGGGGAAAGTTTGTAGGACAGAAAGGCACAGGGATGCAGTTTGTCATCAGCCAGTGTTCGCTGAGAGAGGATTGCACCTACCCCTACATTAGAAGCGTCCACCTCCACAATGAACTGCCGGGTCCGGTCTGCCTGGACGAGCACTGGAGCGGAGACAAACCTGCCCTTGAGCTCCCCAAAGGCGGTCTCAGCCTCAGGTGTCCATCGAAACGAGATGGAGGTGGAAGTGAGTGCAGTCAGGGGGGCTGCTATGGTGCTGTAATTACGAACAAACCTTCGATAGAAGTTGGCAAATCCTAGAAACATTTGCAGCTGTTTGCGGCTAGTAGGCACAGGCCAGTCCAGAACTGCTGCCACTTTGACCGGCTCCATCTCCATTTTCCCCAGGGAGATGACGAAAGTGCACTGTGGATGCATGAAGTTCACACTTCTCTGCCTTAGCAAACAGTCTGTTTTCCAGGAGACGCTGCAGCACTGCCCGCACATGTTTCTGGTGTTCCTGGAGAGAGTGGGAGTAAATCAGAATGTTATCAAGGTAAACAAACGGAAAATGACCAATCATGTCCCTGAAAGACTGCGGGCACATTATTGAGGCCGAAAGGCATCACCAAGTACTCAAAATGGCCCAGGTGAGTGTTGAAAGCAGTCTTCCATTCATCTCCATCTTTGATGCGCACCAGGTGGTACGCGTTCCGGAGGTCCAGTTTTGAAAATACTGTGGTGTCATGAAGGGGCACAAAAGCAGAGTCAATCAGAGGCAGGCAGTACTTGTTTTTAACTGTGATGTCATTTAGTTTCTTATAGTCTATACATGGTCTCAAAGACCCATCCTTCTTGCCCACGAAGAAGGCACCTGCACCCACTGGAGAGGATGAAGGTCGGATGATCCCCGCTGCCAAGGAGTCCTGGATGTATTTCCCCATGGCTGGCTGTTCCGGCAGAGAGAGGTTGTAGAGCCTGCTAGAGGGAAGAGGAGCTCCGGGCAAAAGCTTTACCTCACAATAGTACGGTCTGTGCGGAGGGAGTGTTAATGGCTGTTGCTTACTGAATGCAGGAGCGAGGTCATGATATTCTTTTGGGACCGACGACAGATCTGGAGGTTCTGGTACTGGTGGAGGCTCAGAGGAAGGTGTCTGGGCGGAACGGAGGCAGTTGGCATGGCAGAATGAGCTCCATGACCCCACCGTGCCAGTGGTCCAGTTGATCTGGGGGTTATGGAGTTTCAACCAGGGGAAGCCCAACACCAGAGGAACATTGGGAGAATGAATGACGTGAAACTGAATTTTTTCTTGATGATTTCCAAACATGTGAAGGGACAGGGGAACGGTTTTTCTGTCCACTTGGGCCAGCAGTACCCCGTTAAGGGCTGTGGTATTTAGTGGTACATCGAGGGGCTCAGTCTCGATGCCCCACTGCTGGCACATACCACTATGAATGAAATTCTCATCTGCCCCAGAGTCTATGAGTACAGAGAGTGTAATGGATTGCTGGCACCACACGATGGCGGCATCGAGCTGTGGACGGACAGGGAGAGAGGAAGTGGCTGCTCGACTCGACAATACCTCTCCAACTATTGCCGAGCCGGCCCTTTTGCCGGACGGACGGGGCAATCTGAAATACGGTGGCTGGGGTTACCACAGTAAAAACAGGCCTATGCTGTAGCCCGACGACGAGCCCTTTCCTCGGGGGACAGACGGACCCGGTCGAGCTGCATGGGTTCGGGTTCTGGAAAGTTCGGAGTATCGGGACGTGACGAGAACAGAGAGACGGGGGGTGTCAGTACGCCACAGGGCGATTTGATCGGCAATCTTAATGGCCAGACTAATGGCGGCGTCTAAGGAATTTAGTTCCCCCCGTAGTGCTATTTCCCGTCCAATCTCTCTATTCAGACCGCGCTGAAACGCTGCAATGAGGGCAACATTATCCCACCCCGACTCAACAGCCAAACTGTGGAACTGGCTTATGAACTCACGGACTGGGAGTCTTCCTTGTCGAAGCATCAACAGGCGCTGCCCCGCCTGTTGCCCTCGTATTGGGTGGTCGTACACTTGTTTGAGCTCGACAGCAAATCCCGCAAAGGACTGGATGAGCGGGGAGCCCTGTTCAAAGAGAGCATTAAAAAAGTTAAGCGGGGGTCCCTCCAGTAGGTTAACCAGGTAGGCAATTTTGGCAGCTTCAGTAGAGAAGCGGATGGGCTGAGTGTTGAAAGACAAGTGACACTGTGTGAGGAATTGACGACAGGTGTGTGGATCACCTGAGTATTTTGCTGGAGGTGGGATGTGAGGCTCCGGAGCTGTGGTAGCAGGCAGCGCTGGCTGGTCGGGCTGAGGCGGAGCGGCAGCTGGAGCTGGTGTATGACGCTTGGTGAGGCCCGTGATGGTCACACCAAGCCTCTGCATCTCCGTGGTCAGGGTCCGCAGACGCTCCTCCTGGCCTCCCAGCCATTGGCCCTGCTGAGCAAGGGCTTGTCTCATGGCTTCTGCCTCTGCCGAGTCCATAATGGTCAGATTATACTGTTAGGGTTTTGTTTGTTGGACTCAAAGGGCAGAGACAGACAGAGACAGAATATCAAGTTTTAACAATGTTTGTTTATTTAAATGTTATTGGCTTGGTCCGGTTGGACTAGATACCCAGGTTGAAAGATGGCAGGCTAGAGTCCAGGTAGGTAAACGGGCAGGCAGGCTGAAGTCCAGGCTGGCAGAGAGCGGGCAGGCTGAAGTCCAGGCTGGCAGAGAGCAGGCAGGCTGAAGTCCAGGCAGGTGGTGAGCAGGCAGACAGACAGGTGAGGATTGTAGTCAGATTCAGGACAGCAGACGTTCCTCTCAGAGGTGTAGTGCTATCTAGAGAAGTGGGGGAACGCACCTATATGGGGAGCACCTGCACACGCACAGGTCCCAACAAAGCCCCCCGCCCCCCAGCGCACGCACACACGCTAACGTTCATGCAGCCTATTCATTAATTAATCGTTCGCTTATATCAACGAATTAAACGAGCAAACTCACGGATTCCTCAAGTGCTGCAAACCACTGTCACTGACACACGACTAACTTGTGTCCTCTATAAACACTGCAGAAGCCCGTGACATTTGCAGCTCTGAAACTAAAATACGTATATGGGCACAGCAGAGCAGAGTCAGTTATCAACACAAACAGCTAAACAATCTCTCAACCAGCGATCACACAAGTTGCACAAGGCAACTGGCGATGCAAATTGCAATGGGGTGATTAACGCTAACTTTTGATTCAACCGCGTTGAAAAGAAACAAGCTTTTAACATTGTTTCTTCATGCTTGTAAACATACCTTTTTAGCAGCTGGTCCGAAAAATGAAATGATGTTTGGCTGCCTTTTTCATCTTTACTTGTTATAGTGAGGTACTGGTGGAAAAAAATATATTTTGATGCTGAAAAAGCCAGTATGTTTCAGTATAGCTTTTATTAAACTGAGGTTTCCCCCGCGCTGTAGCTAGTTAAGGTGGAATGTTTCCTTTTCCTTCAAGCCATGAGTTGATGCTGTGTGAATCATTCAGCCCACCTTAAATATAGTTATGGTGGAATGTTTCCTTCTTTCTTCAAGCCGCGAGTTGATGCTGTGTGAATAATTCAGCCCACCTTAAATATAGGACGAATGACAACATTGTCAAGTTTCACTCGTTTTATTGGCTCGACATGCACACACACACTGACACACACAAAACACCCCTTGGAGAAGTATGGGAACACCGTTCCCACGCGTTACACCGGGACTACACCTATGGTTCCTCTCCATGTAGCTGGGTTGATAATCTGACAGTGTCTTGTGTCTGGGCTGGGTATATGAAGCCTGCTGATTGGTGATGATTGGCAGCTGTGATAGCTGGAACCCAGCTCCACACACCTGGCTCCAATCCTGTAATCACAACAGAAGGGAGGGGGCGAGAGAGACTAGGAGGCAGAGGTTGAGGGCATGACAATAACAGTATTTACAACATAAAGAAGCACCACAACAAAACAGTTTACAAATAAGGTCTGTCCAAGTGTCCATTACCGAAACCACGAGTGTCAGTTACCGAGACCACGAGTGTCCATTACCGAAAACGAGTGTCTGTTCCTGAATGTAAAGCAACACGTGTAGCAAACAGTCCCTGCAGTGCTATTATTGTCCGTAGCACTCTTCTTGTATGTCCACGAGAGTCTCAAGTGGCAGGGTACTAATGTTAAGTTACTCACAGTTCGTGGTGAGGTGATCCTTGTTTGCAGGGAGCGTGGTTACCAGGGGAGAGATAAATAGTGAGAGAGAGGAAACATGTGCAGGCTCCGACAGACTCAAACTTAACTTTGCACTCCCTTGTCTCTGACTATGAGGCGTCAGCCTCGTCGGCACGAGTGTCATGAAGGTAACTTCTTCACCAAGCTTGCAATGTAGTTAGCTCACATTAGCCAAGAGCAGCTAGCAGCCCCCGTCTTCCCCAGAAAGTGGTCCACCGTCCTCTCTTGACGCAAGTTGACCGCACTAACCGTACTTTGGGCGCAGCTAACTTTACTGTGCATGCATGTGACAAACCCGACTTTTCACTCATAAAGCAATACGTTTTCCTCCGTTCAGCGGCAGCAATCCCTGTCTCTGTTTACAGCCGCTCCTCTCGCTCTGCTTTTCCTTTTTCTCACCAGTCATGCCACTACTTCTTGACATTCCATGCATTCCAGCCACAAGGACTCTTAAAGAGACAGCGCATGAATAGGAGGTAAAAATGTCTTTCAATCACCTTTTAGTGCTCATCCACATAGAGTCAACCATAAAAGACTATCAGAACACACTGGATTCCCCAATTACACTAAAAGAGCTACAGGACAAAATAAAATCACTAGAAAACAAGAAGGCCTGTGGTGTTGACGGTATCCTGAATGAAATGATAAAATTAATCGACCTCTAAGGCAGAATTCCAATTGGCCATACTAAAACTCTTTAACATTGTCCTTACCTCTGGGATCTTCCCCAATATTTGGAACCAAGGACTGATAACACCGCTCCACAAAAGTGGAGACAAATCTGACCCCAATCACTACCGTGGAATCTGTGTTAACAGCAACCTCGGGAAAATCCTCTGTATGATCATCAACAACAGACTCCTACATTTTGTCACTGAAAATAATGTCCTGAGCAAATCCCTAATTGGCTTTTTACCAAATTATCGTACAACAGACCATATCTTCACCCTCAGCATCCTAATTGACAACCAAATAAACAAAAAGAAAGGCAAATTATTCTCCTGTTTTGTTGATTTCAAAAAAGCATTTGACTCAATATGGCACGAGGGTCTGCTTTACGAATTATTGGAAAGTGGTGTTGGAGGAAAAACCTATGACATCATAAACTCAATGTACACTAACAACAAGTGTGCTGTTAAGACACACACACTTCTTTCCCCAAAGCTGGGGGGTCAGACAGGGCTGCAGCTTGAGTCCAACCCTCTTCAACGTGTACATCAATTAACTAGCGAAAACATTAGAACAGTCTGCAGCACCTGGCATCACCCTAGTAGACACAGAAGTCAAATGTCTGCTGTTTGCAGACGATCTGGTGCTGCTGTCTCCAACCAAAGAAGGGCTACAACAGCACCTTGACCTTCTACACACATTGTCCCAGACCTGGGCTTTGACAGTGAACCTAACCAAGACAAAAATTATGATATTCCAAAAATGACGCAGCCTCCAACACCACAAATATAAATTCTATCTAGATACGATTGCCCTATAACACACAAAAAACTACACCTACCTCAGACTAAACATCAGCACCACAGGTAACTTCAACAAAGCTGTGCACGACCTGAGAGACAAGGCAAGAAGGGCTTTTTATGCCATCAGAAGAAACATAAAGTTAAGACATCCCAATTCAAATCTGGCTCAAAATATTGGACTCTGTTATAGAACCCATTTCCCTTTATGGTTGTGAAGTCTGGGGCCCACTTGCCAACCAAGATTTTACAAAATGGGACAAACATCAAATTGAGACTGCATGCAGAATTCAGCAATACCATTCTCTGTGTCCAACGGAAAACACCAAACAACGCATGCAGAGCAGAATTAGGACGATACCCACTAGTTGTCAAATTTCAAAAGAGATCATTTAAATGTTACTATCATCTAAAAGAAAGTGACCCTGACATGCTCCATAGCCCTCACCCACAGAGAGACTGTAGAGAGATGGCCCCTTAGCCAGTGTGATGCGCTCCCCCTTATTGTATGTTTCTCACTCCTAACATTATTTTCTCTCTGCCCCACTTAGTTGTCATGCCTCTGGTTGCTAAGACCTGGTTGCTAAGCTGATCCCACTCTGCTGCTCATGCCTGGCTCAGCTGATCATCCTCTCCATTCCAGTGGCATTGCTTATGCCTGGACTCAGCTGATCCTCATCTGTTAATCATAGAGCTCATTCATAAATAGTGGCAGCTTCAGTCATTCTCTCTCCCTCTCTCAGCTCAACACCTCTACATGCTGGTGGCAGCAGCATGTACCTGGTTTGTTTTGGTACTTTGATTTACTTTCTTTGATTTATCCTTTCTTTACTTTGGGAAAGGTGGGTATGGTGGTTTAGTTTTTGCGGCTTTGTTTATACAGTTTAGTTTGTTATGTTTTGTAGTTTAGGGTGGTGCCTGGTCCGCCGGCCGTGTGTCGGCCAGTGTGTGCCCACTCTTTTGTTCTGTTTGGCTGTCCCACCTGACCCCTTTGTTGTTTTGGTTTTTCTAGAGAGCTAATTTTTGAGTTGGAAAATAAAAAGACTCTCTTTTTTGGCAAACTTGTTCTTTGAATCCTTCTTTTATGTGTTATTGGTCTCCAAGCGAGCCTTTTCAAAGGTGGCCATAACAGCCAGCTGGTTCAGGGACTCTGAACCAGGACTCTAGAGTCCTGGTCAAAGTTTAATGAAGATTGAAATGTGTATGTGTTGAAGATTGAAATGTGTATGTGTTGAGGTGCAGGTGAGGGTGCATGGAGATGTCGTCCGGTGACATCTGTCTGGTCTGAGAGGAGGAACTGAAGACCGGGCAGAGAGAGACTCAGCGTTGGGGGTTCCGTCTCAGCACTTTACTTTAAAAGTAAAAGTAAAAGCATGAGCTGCCCGAGCGGATTACTTCTCAGGCATGTTTACGTCCGAGCTGATTTCAGACCCCCAAAAGAGTTGGATTTAGAAAGAGCTGAGTTGAGCGTGAGCTTGACAAAGATCATTGACGTTGTTGCCGATATAGGAATGGTATGTTTGAGATGACCAGTGGCCATGAACCTGAATGGTTTGGTCCAAAATGCTCAGTCTGCGACTGTAGAAGGAATTGCTCGAATAGAAGGTATAGAAGTTGTTCAGAATATATACAGAGAACTTGATGTAGCTTCTGGACGCAGAATTGAGTGGCCACTCTTCCTGTTTTGGTAAAGAGTGGGTCTTGAGGTGATGCTTGCAGCATACATGAAGCGGAAATAATGAGTCAGTGGCTTGTGTTGCTAAGATAGGTGTAGAAGCAGAAGTAGAGGGAAGGAAATTCCACGCTGATCTGTTGCTCCTATGGAGCGTGAAGATGAAAGTCTAAGTGTGAATAGTTATGACCGAAAGACTGGGATGAGGAAAGACCATAGGCTGGTGAAATCAGATCAATTCGGCGCTCCCCGGCAGCCGAAAGCAAGCGAAACATGGATCATAGGGAATATGATGCCTGAATGTAGAGCACTGGTGCAGAGGCTGAGAGGTCAGAAGAGAGTGGCGAGTGAGGCTGTTTAGGATAGCTTCTTGCAAAGCTTTGGAGAGGTTTGCTAGCTGAGGAGCCAGTAGAATGACAGCTGTTTCAGAAGCCAAGTGTCTAAATTTCTGTTAAGAGAAGTGAGGCAATTAATCAGTGATGCTGTTGTAGTATAGGATGAACTGGCCGGGGTTAAGGAAAGAAAATATTTGAAGCGGAAAGTCTGGGAGGAAATGAGTGCTATGTATTGAATTAGTACTATATTAATTTATGACTGCTCTACACCTGAAGCATGCCTGACAAGCTCTGAACTAGTGTTGAGCCAAGATCAACGCGATTCTGTGCAAGAAATGCATGATGGCTGGAAGACTAGATTGATCGTTGTTTAAGATTTCTAGGACTGCAGAGTTATCAGAGTGGATGAGTATGGACTTCCTAGACCCTACATGCCCCCAAAGAATGGCAGCTAAGTGATGATAATTGTGCCTGAAGGAAAGCGAGACTGGGTCAAAAGATTTGACCTCTGCGTCTATCTGTGGCTGATATAACTCTGTCTGCGGCAGCTGAAGAAGAAACTGCATGCTGTGTAGTAGCTGATGGGAGTGCACTGTGGCTGATCTAGCGAGCTGCATCTGTAGCGGCTGATAGAGAATGAGTTGCACTCTAGTGCAGTGACTGAAGAAGCTAAATGCATCTACCGTAGCCGATGGATTAAACTGCGCTCTAGCCGTGACTGATGAGCTAACGGCTTCTGCCGCAGCCAATAGAGACCAAGTTGCACTCTAATGCGGTGGCTGATGAAACTAATTGCGTCTGCCATCTGCAGTAGCTGATGAAGTGAATTGCACTCCGCAATGGCTGATGAAGCCTTCTTTGTCTACAGCAGCTGATTGGGTGATCAGCACTCTGTGGAACTCTGCTGGGGAAATGAACTGGGCTCTGTATAGTGACGGATGGATTTAACAGTGTCTGTTGCAGTTGATGGAGTGAACCTTAAGGTGGCTGGATAAGCTAACTGTGTGCGACAACTGATGCAATTTAATTATGCTCTATGCAGTGGTTGACGAAGCTAACTGTGTCTGCAATAACTGATTGAGTGAACTGCACATGGAGGCTATTGAAGCGAACTGTGTATGCAGCAGCTGTAACTGTACCCCTGTGCAATGGGGGATGAACCAACTACATATGTGGTGGCTGTTAGAGAGTGAACTGCATTCTGTGCAGCGGCTGATAGATTGAACTGGTTGATGAAGCGAACTGCATGTACAGCAGCTGATACAATGAACTGGCTGATGAAGCGAACTGTGTCTGCATCGGTTGATGGAGAGAATTGGATTCTGTGCAATGTCTGATAAGTGAACTGCGTGTGCAGCAGGTGATAGAGGGTTAGGGTTAGTTTATTTTTTATGAGGATAGACAAGTTTGAAAAGAAGGAAGATGCTGAGACTGAATAGTCTGTGGCCCGATTTGAGTCTGTGGCCAGGCTCCTTGGGTTAATAGCCAGGCTGTTGCCATATGGCCCTGGAAGAAAAGGAGGAACAGAAGCCATGTTGCTGTGAGCGGCTGAAGGGAGGGTAGAGGAAATTAATGATGGATGGTAGGCTGTACATGTGCACAGGGAGTTTGTGAAGCCTGAGAGACAGGCTGAATATCATGTTTTGTTTGAATGTAAAACACAATCATTGTTGAGAATAGAGATAGAGAAGTAGATAGATAAGTACTTGCTTAAGTACTTGTAACCATCTATGTTTAACTTATATTAGTATTGCAGACAAATAAAGTATAGCATGTAAACTGAATTTATTTCTTCTTCTTCTTCTTCTTCTTCTTCTTCTTCTTCTTCTTCTTCTTCTTCTTCTTCTTCTTCTTCTTCTTATTATTATTATTATTATTAGAGCCTACCTGGTTGTTTACCATTGAACTGAGGTTTGTAAAGTGTGCACTTAAATAACTGAATCAGATTAGGAGATGTTACGAGAGTGAGCCACCAGGTGGTACTCAGGGTTCGCAGCATGAAGCACGCTACAATAGAAAGACTGAAGCGTAGAAGAAGCATCAGCTTGTAGGCTAAGCTGAGGTAGCTACGTTATGTTATGAATGTTAACCTGCAATTGATAAGTCTTAAAGAATAATCTATGACTGGACATAAATAATACAACAGGAGAGATGAGATCAGCTGTGAGATGAAGCCAGGAACGATACAACCTGGGGATGCAGAAAGCGTCATTACACCGACGAAGCCAGGTGAAGTTGATACACTGCATCCCTGGAATATGATCGCCTTCCACGTTTGTTGAGTCGATTTGACATGGGAATATTGACTGATGATGCCGTCAGGCTGGCCGTGGGTACTCTTTGCTTGGTGTGGAGGCTGTGACGCTAATCTGTTAGCGGCTAACATAAGCATCTCTGGTGGACGTTAGAGAGGATTGATCTGCGCTCGGCATCCACGGTGAGTTTGTTTGGTTTTTGCATGGTGATTCCAGCGATTGTCGAAGTTTACTGATGTGTAGAAGCGTTGAGCTATGCTGCATGGTCTGTCTGTTGAGAGAACTGAGACGATCTGAGACAAACAGGGCGGGATAGGTTCACCAGGTATTTGTAACCTGCCAGGTAATTGAGGTGTGTTTAGAGGCGTGGTTAGAGAAGTGGTTCTGGCGTGGCCCTGCTCCTGAACCTAAGTTAACTATCACTAACTACATTTGAAACCATGACAGACAACAAAAAACTTCCATATCTGCTGCGGGAAGTACCACAATGTGCAAACACAGCAGCACGATTTGTAAACTGTTGTGACAAGAAAAGGATGGAAGATAAAATGAAACATAACCACCCTCAACCCGGATAGGCCCCGGGTCTGCCTCCTGCTCCTGCTGTATAGCTTTAAACACCTCTAATAAGAACAAAATCAGTGTATACACAAGTTCCAAGTTTATTTGTATTTAATATATAATATAATATAATAATATATTGCTTTATTGTCAGCACTGCTGAAATTTGTCTTGCAGTGCTGACAATAAAGCAATATATTATTATATTATATTATATATTAAATACAAATAAACTAAATTTGTATATATAATTTTTAAGTACAGTGTCTGTAGTGTCTAAAGTGTTTGTATTTTCATTCATCTATACCCTTGTATATATTTCGTTCAACAACCATCAAGCACAATTTTCTCTTTGCACCTTTTAAGTTAATGTTTATACTCTTATGTACAGCTGTTTACACACTTTAGAGATATTCTATTGTAGCCTATGCCCATGCTTAAGTATATGTGTATATATGTATATTATCTGATTTCAATGTTACATAGCTGTTTACACAGCTCCTTAGTATATATTTAATTGTAAGTGTAACCCAGGTCACCAATGGTTACCATGTAAACATTAAAGTGGGCAGAAACATCTAGTAATGCAATGTGACTGACACCACTATCAGCCAATCAGAGTGGGCTGTGTGGTAGAGCTCAGTTGATTACCTGCAGCAGGTGCCCTGAATCATTGAGATGAGGGTGGCTGCTGTGGGAAGCAGAGCTGCAGGTTTGTAGAGCTGGTTTTAACATCTTACAATCCAATTAAATATTTAATGTTTGAACTTGAAGTGATTGGTTGCGCCTTTACTGATCTGTAGATAACCACCGTGCCAATGGTGCCAATACTTGACAGAAACCTGTTGAATCTAAACTCTGAAGCTGAATTGGTGAGTCATTGTTTGTGTGTTTGCATCATGTAACAGCAACTACCTGCTTTGTTCATGCAGTGTTGTTTTGCCCAACATAAAATGTATTTTCATTGTCAATGTTTTATATATATATATGATATGACATACGTTGATTTTGTTATTCATATGCATCTTTATTTTGTGTTGTATTAATGCCAAATAGTTAAGGTGTGTTATATATAGTTCTGAACCATAGTTCTTGCCTTGTGTGCTTATACAGGCCAGGTTTATTTGACTCTATCAGATGGCGAGCTAACTCATGGAGGCCCGGAGCCTGAATGGAACTTGAAGCCGCAACAGCAAACTCATTCCTACCTGGGCGGTAGGATATCTGCAAACCAAACCCCCCTCATTTAATCTCCCCAATTCAACCACACAGACACATTGCCAGCACATCCCAATTCACCTAATGACTTTGACTGCAACGATACTTTAACCCTTTATAGGGCGAAGCATCGTTTTCGGTAATTTCCCATGACATCACAAACTGTTTCCCCTATGCTAATTAGTGAGGTTTTGCAAACATGTGATTTCTTCCAGCCAATCAGCACATACCATGATTGATGACAGATAGCGTTGTCATGGTATCTGACCAATCAGCAAAGGTCTGGAGCAGCATGAACTTCCTTGTGTTTCAGGAAGTGGAAAATCAGCATTTCTGCTTGTACCTTCTCTCAACAAAAGCTTCAGAACTTTGAAACTAACCATGGTAGGTTGATGAAACTCACACATTATACATTGAAGTGATGGTGCTAAATGATGAAATAGGTGTCATGTGCGCAGAATTAGTGAAATTAGTTAAATGTTTACAGGCAAAACAGGTGTGCCCATAGACGATCATACGCCCACATGTGGTAAAACTAGTGCAAGTGACTGAGTGTCCTTTTCCAGACATACGCTCGATACATCTAGTAAGGCATACTTAGGCATTTTTTTACAAATACGCCCCCTAATGGTAAAACTAGTGCAAGTGACTGAGTGTCCTTTTACAGACATACGCCCGATGCATCTAGTAAGCCATACTTGGCCATCTAGTAAGCCATATAATTTAGTAAAGTGCTATTTTCCACTTAGTATTATATATTTAGAATTGATATGTCAATCATGTTATATATTTACAATGTATATGTCAATATTCTTTGTTTTCAGTAGATCTACACTTCACTGTTACTGTTTTCCTTCACAAATAATTCAAATTGGGCTTGATATTGACTTCTTCACCAGCCTGGAGATTGTGCGGTACCTCAAGGAGAAGAACTGCAGGTACACAGGGACAGCCAGGGACAACAGAATAAGCCAGCCTCCACTCAAGTCCATCAAGGAGATGGAGAAAAAAGCTGTCCCTCGTGGTACATACGACCACGTCACCAGTGATGATGGGATCCTGGCTCTGAGGTGGAAGGACAACAGGGTTGTCACTCTGCTGTCTACAGACATGGGGGTGGAGCCCATGTCCTCAGTCTACCGGTACTGTAGCGACACCAAGAAGAAGGAGCAAGTGAGCTGCCCTGCTGTCATCAAAAGCTACAATGCCAACTTGGGGGGATTGACAAGAGCGACGTGCTGGTCCACCTCTACCGTACCCCCCTGAAATCCAAGAGGTGGTACATGCGGCTGTTTGCATATGCAATTGATATCAGCCTCACAAATACCTGGCTCATCTACCGGCGGGACTGCAAGGCTCTTGCAGTGGATGGCCTGCCACTGAAGCACTTCCGGATCCAGGTGTTCAAGGATGCCAGCAGCAAGAAGCTAGTGATGTCTCGCCCACGAAGGAGCGCAGCAGGCAGCCCCAGCTGCAGCCCCACCGCTGCCGATGTCCCCAAGCCTGTCCGTGGTCACCGCAGCCACACCCCAGCCAATTCTGTGCGGTTTGACAAGTCCCTCCTCCATGCCCCAGCATGCAACAGCAAGCGCCAGACTTGCAAGTACTGCAGCAAGAAGGGACATCAAGAGGTCAAATGTGATCTGCTTGGTCTGCAAAGTCCACCTGTGCCTCAAACCTGGTCGCAACTGCTTCATCAAGAACCATGAAGTGTTACCAGTGGAGAAAGTTCTATAGCTCTCCATAGTGTGTTGAAATTACAGCAAGTTCCATAGCTGTTGATACTGTGTTGAAGTAACAGTAACAAAGTTCCATAGCAGGGGGAGATGCGTGGGGGAATGGGTGAGAGAAGCAGCCACAGACCAGCCGGTCAAGCTGGCACACGCATAAGAGAGTGGAATGGCATGGTCAGTCTGCATGCTGCTGGTCGAGTTAGAGAGAGAGGGTGAGGAGGAGGAGAGGAGAGTTCTAGGACACTGAATGGATGAAAGAGACATGGAGGGAGAGAGAGATGCCCTAATTCAAATCAAGTTGTGAGATTTATAAAAAAAAATGTTTTTTCAAATAAAGTTTGTTGATCAAGTTTATGTTTATATGTGTTTTCTTTGTATATATACAATGTAAAATGATACCTACAAGGGGCAAGGAACCATAAATGGTAACATCATTTTTGGATACAATTTTACCCGCGACAGGCAAGGAACCATATATGGTAACTTCTTTGCCCTTGATTTGCAATATAAATATGACTTTTTTTTAAAAGTCACAAATATAAAAGGCCTCTGGTAATAGCCTCCAATAACACTCTACGGTTGAAATTTGAAATTTCCAAGTGCTTAAATGAGTGCCCTATAAAGGGTTAAATGACAATGGACAATTCCCTGGACCCTCTCAACTTCCCTGTGCTGGGAAATGGACATATGAACAGTGGTGTAGTGAATGCACCATTGCAGTTGCAGGTGAATGAACATTGATCAACATCAGTTTTGGTTGTTTTGTTTGGTTTATTGTTGCTTTACAGTTGCAGTATATTTCATGCTTACTGTGTATTAAACTATGTATAAACCCTTATAACTTTTAACTGTGAAATACCAGATAGAACCAAGTCTGTAATTGATCGGAATGTCCCCATATTGAGGGATCTGCTTTCAGTAACCTGAGCAGAGTCTAGGGGGTCAGGCAGGTCAGGTAGGATGTCAGGCAGGATAGGGGTTCATTGTGTGTTGGATGGGATCCAGATGTTATTTGTTATTTGTAAGCAAGATGCTGTGATTGATGAGGATATGAGCTATCAAAACAGGCGCCAAGGCAGCCACCAGACATAGAAGGGGGGACACTTATGGGCTGCTAGTAAGTTGAGAATAGTTAAGAATGGGGTTTAAACTTACTAGGGGCAGGATCTTTAGAGGGAAGGTCTTTTAGTTGTGACATCATATTTGGCGGCAAAACCTTCAACAAAACTGCTTGTCCTTTGCCTCCTAGCCAGACTTGACCATTCGGCACATCTTGTCTCCAACGTCTGCAGCGTTGTCCTGTGATACCTTTGTTGTTGAGAATAAAACTATTCTGTTGTACAACTGAGTATCTGACCGGAGTCTCATTTCACCTCTCTGAACCCTGAAACAACATTTTGGCACCACGATTTTGGACGGCTGCGTCAGGCTTCCGCTTCCACGGAAACCTCGCTCCACGACAAGCCGGCTTTAGGTGAGTTTTTCCCTAAGTCCTGGGGCAAGGGGTTGGTGGAGCGCTCTGCATTTGTGGGAGTGGAACTCTTAATTGGGGTTTGAGCTGATGTGACAGTCCGGTTCTAAATTGTTTATTAATGAGGTTTAAATTGAAAATAAAAAGAGATGCAAAGCAATACATAGAATTGATTAGTGGTTTAATACACGGAGTAGGCTAGTGTGATGATTGGCTGTGTTTCTTCATGACAACAATGCGTGGGCTTTTTTGAGAGCATTTCTCGAGTCTTGTCAGACAGATTGTGTGAAGACGCGCTAATCATTACTATGCAAAGCAATAGATAGAATTGATTAGTGGTTTAATACACGGAGTAGTGTGATGATTGGCTGTTTCTTCATGAGACAATGCGAGGGCTTTTGAGTGTTTCTCGGGTCCTGTAAGACAGATTACATGGACATGCGCTAATCAATACTGCTTTAATGTATGAGAAGTTTGTTTAAAAAGAAGGATTTGTTTGGGTGACTAAATTTAGGCCGTTTATAATATAATAAGTTGACGTTAAATTGAAGCATCTTGTGGTTGAATGACTAGGATAAAGAAGTGATTAAGTAGTTTATTTCAGTAATGCCTGGCCAGGTGTAGATGAATAGAGTTTGGATTACTTACACCAGAGTGTGGTTTGTTGATTTTTGGAAGTGTGAAAGTTGAAAAACGTCTGTTTGCTTGCTTGGCAGACAACGGGTCACCTGCAAATGTTGTGAGTGGCTTTTTGGCTCACATGCAAGAGAAGGCTGTGGATTTGTGGGACAACGCCGCCCCCGTCTGGCGGATTAGGCTATAAAGCAGAGAATTGTAAAATAACTACTGATTATCATGGCAGCTGCCGATATAATGGAATGTGATCTCCAAATTATGCAATTTATTGGAGAACGATTCAAGTATTATACGGCGTTAGCAGGCAGTACTACGGACACATATCCCACGTACTCTGAACATGATATTGATAATCCGGGTTCCATCTGTCGGATCGACAGGGCTGTGAAGCCAGTTACAGTGATGGAGGTCGCGTGTTTGTTTTGTAAATGCTGTTATGTGGCCGTTATATCAGAATGTCGCATGCATCATTATGTATATAAACAGATTCAACGGATCAAGGTTGAAACTGGTGGGTGTAGCGTTTTACACCCAAGTAGGCCTACTTAACTCATTCATGGCCAGTTTAGGACTGCCAATATTTAGCACAGGCCAAAGATTTTCATAATTGTTGGTCATCTTTCAAGACCCACAGTAAATTATTAGGGGTGTCACAATATATCGTCCCACGAAATTTCGCGATAGTAAAACGTCACGATATGTATCGTTGAGATGAAATCTCATATCGTGAAAAAAAAAAAAAAAAAAAAAAAAAAACATTTTTTTTTTTTTTTTTTTTTTTTTCAAAAGTAGACAAAGAAACGTCTTTGTTTGTTGAAGTTCAATGTGTGGAAAGTAGTTCAGTTGAACAAGTCTCTGAAGAGACACATGAGAAGTTATACAGGAGAGAAACCATTCAATTGAGTTTCTGGCAAAACTGTTTACTTGACAGGAAAAACTGAAGATGCATAAAAAATAGACTAAGAAAAGTCTTGTTGTTTGAGTTTGAAGAAAAACTGAAGATGCATAATGAGAATTTATACTGCTGAGAAACCTTTTAGTTCAAAGTAAATCTAAGTGACGGTGTAACTCATTCTATTTCAAGATAAGCCTTATCTCCAATCTCATGTTTTTTCTAGTTGTTATTGTAATAACAATTTCCCACAACAGCATGTTTTGTATTTGTGCATTTCAAATAAAATACTACTTTTCCAGTCATATATTGTCATTATTCAAGTTTAAAAAAATATTGTTAAAATCGTATCGTATCGTATCGTTATCGTGAACCCAGTATCGTGATACGTATCGTATCGTGAACTGAGTGTATCGTGACACCCCTATAAATTATCTATTAGCACCAAAGTGATTTGCAATACCTCAAAATGAAGATGTACGTCTCTGGGTTCACCAGGGAAAAAAAAGTGAGCTTTTAGCATGTTCTGTACTCTACTTATAGCCATTTATATACACCCTGTTTTCACCAAAAAGGTCTCTCTTGAGAAGACAAATAGGAGAAAAGGCCATTTGTGTAAAATACACAATCTCAGGCAGAACTCGCTCTCAATTCTTTTATTTTGAACTGTATTGACATCAGACATGTAAATATTATTTGTTATGACACAAATGACAAAAAAAAATATATATATATATATATATATACACATGAAGTGCTTTTTTTTACATTCAACAATACAGTTTACTCAGTGTGAGTGAGTGTGCAGACAGACACACAGACAGACAGACAGACAGACAGACAGACAGACACACCGACAGACAGACAGACAGACAGACAGACAGACACACACACACACACACAGACACACACACAAACACACACACACACACACACACGATCCCCCTTTTATCTTTGTTGCGTGATTTCTAACCCCACATAGGATAAGCAATAACCACGCCCTGTGGCGCCGGGATTGGCCAGGAGCAACACTGGAGGGCACGCAGCCCAGCGATTTCATGAACCAACTGAATAGCTCTTGAGAACGGACAGCGGGCTGCTGTGACTGCCGCTTCTGCCTTGTTAGCTGTTCGTGTGTTTATTTTGTTTTGTTCTGGTCCACCCGTCCTCGTCCATGTCTCCCTGTCCTATCCTCCCTGCTATTTGATCGTTCCCGTTTTCCCCTCGGCTATTCAACACGTCCTCACCGCCCTCTGGATTACCCGTCAAACTGATCGATCATTTCCTCATTCCTCCGATGATCAAACACATCTCTCTGGATTACTTTCTCCCGTTTTCTCCGGGCTGGCACAGAGGAAGGCGACCAGCTCATGCAGCGCGCCGAGGGGCGTTTCAATGGCGTTTCTCCTGTCTGCACAAGGAAGCGTTTATCCGTTTTCTGATTTTCCTCCTGCTCAATTTCAAAACAACAGCTGCGGTATGTGTTTGTTCACGTGTTGTCTTAGATGCTAGGGACCTGATACTATGTCACAGGCTGGGGAAGTGTTTGAACTATGCGCTGCACTAATAAAAACAAAAACACGTCAAACACGTCATTGGCGGGGAGGGCTATTTCTGATAACACGTCAAAGACGTCTTTGGCGGTGAATGAGTTAAGGACGGTTTAATTTGGGGTTATCAATATAATAAATGAGGTCCTAACCTTAACCCCTAACCCTAGCGCGTTAGTTGAACATTTGTGATTAAATATAGCTGACAAGGGTGTAGATATATAGATGTTTGCCATAGTAGCCTATAAGTCATATTAGGAGTGCCGTCAAGCTGGCGCTAATAAGAAAGTAAAATCTGCGCAGATGTTCAAAATAAGAGCATATGTTTAAAACGTTAGATTTATTTAGAGATACATATAAATAGACCTTTTTATGAAAGTGGTTGTTTCGATAAAGGTATTAATAATGGGATAAATATATATTGCATGAGACCATTAAAAGTGGGCTGAAATGGGGTTATGGCGAAGCCATGACCCGGGGGAGCCTGCAGAGGTGGTTCCCCCGGCGCTGCGCTTTTTCAACATCTTCTATTTCCTGTGCCAAATTTCAGAGTAAGATCACGTTTAAACAGCCATGAAATGTTATTTAATAGCCTATAGCCTATGGATTATGTTATTGTTATATGTGCGCTGCCTAATTTCGTTGTTTAAATGGCTCGCCATATCAGATTAAAATGCGCTAAGCGTATACCCGTGCGTTGGGTTATGCTTAGCTGCTGGGTGATGTTCTGAGAGTAGAAGTCTGGTCTGCAGGAAAACTGCATGTCAACACATTTTATGTTACATGGAATATCACAAATATGGGACACATACTATGTGGTACCAACGAGGTCTTTCTAGGACACAACTATGGTTAATAGTTTAGCGCAATGCTATAAAATAATAATTACTTGAGTTTCTGCAGTAACGCACGTGTGCCAGTACTTGGCTGCGCTGTGCAGTGCTGTGAATGATTACACCAGAGCAAGTTTGCACCGCTTTGCACCACCAAGTGTGAAACTAGGTGCTCTGAGCGTGCTGTGTTATTGTAATAGTCTCATACACATCACATAAATAACTTGTCCTCCCGATCATTGGGCCTGTGGTATGTGTGCGAGACGGGGTAGGCTATATAGTGTGCCCGGCTCCTTAGGTATTTTAAGTAAATATATAGCTCACTTGATGGAGCGCTCTGGATTGAACGTGGGAGAATGTGGGAGAATGTGGTTCGAATCCCGCGTGTGGAGCTGAGTTCTTGATTTAAGTTCCTCGTTTTTTTGGCGTCGCTGTTGGTTTGAACTACAAATGGTGGCCGTTGAGGTTCAAACCCAGCGGCGCACGATTAACGCGATTGAAACTAGAGAGTGACGATGAGCACTAACATGTCCGCCATTTTGTGCCAAGCAAACACTAACGTGTCCGCCATTTTAGTGACCTAGTTTTTTAAAATTTTAGCCAACCCTAGTAATGCGTCCCGACACTAGGTCCAAAACACCAGGACTATTGGCAAAGGGGGCTAGCTCACAGGGGTCAAGAAAGGTGACTTTTGGAAGCAGCTCGCCTGATGACAGTGATGGAGGAGGACAGGGCATCGGCGGATATGACTCGTCAGTACGACGGATATTGGCAAAGGCTGAGAGAAGGGGGAGGAAGTCTTTAGGGAAGACAGACCCAGAGACTGACGAGACCAGTGACAATGATAGTGAAGATGGGAGTGACGCCGATGATGACCCTGATTATGGCGTCACATGTCGCCAGGCTCTTGTGATGTACAGCCACCCGATGGGTGGAGGGAGCAGGCCCTCAGAGAGATTGAGGAGGAGAGAGAGAGATGTCGGTATGACATGAGAGGGGCAATCAGTGGTGTTAATTAAATCTCCATTTCCCTTTAGGGGTTTATATTTTTCCTATTCATACATCTACTTATTCTTACTAATTTTATTTTTAATACATTTATACTTTTATACTTTTTATACTTTTTATACTTTAATACATTAATACATTTACTTACATTTATACTTTTATACTTTTTATACTTTTTATACTTTAATACATTAATACATTTACTTACATTTATACTTTTATACTTTTTATACTTTTTATACTTTTTATACTTTAATACATTAATACATTTACTTACATTTATACTTTTTATACGTTTATACATTTTATACTTTTATACATTTTATACATTGTATTAACATGTATTTGCATTTACCTAGTTTTCTTATTTTTCATATACTCAGTGTGTTGTATGAACAAATTCTGTATCATGAAGTAAAGCTATGGTCGGGCCTGGCCTAAACCCAATATAATTTGCCTACTCTGCTTTCCTCCTTCTGAGATAATAGCTAGGGCACTGCTAACCATTACCCTGATTAAACTTGCATATTGTTCTGGTATAGATAGCCCCACTTCCTTATCATGGGCCCCCCTTTCCTTAGCTCTTTTTCTGCATGTCCGCTTGTTTATGTGTCTGGTTGAGTCAGGTACACTTATCGGTGTCATGCGCTGAGCCAGACTTCTGTAGGAGGGGTCTCCATTGGCCCTTTGTTTATGTCTACCAAATTAATCGGGAAATAAATGTGTGTATGGGGTGGACTATTGACCTAGCTGAAACTTCCCCTTTTCCATGACATCAGGCTATTGTACTGTTGGCCATTATGAAAATCATGTGCTCTGGGATATTGCTGTACTGATGATAACTGCATTAACTCTTGTATTATTGTATTGTAATGATGCACCATAAGAGTCTGCCTCTGAGTGCAGCTGGTGGCTCTTTCCCTCATACCCAGACGCAGTTTGGGTCGGACAGGAAACAGACAGCCACAACCTTTTATACTCTGTGTGATAAATAAAAACCAACAAAGATATTTTCTCGTCCTTGGACATTTCTTTTATTCAGTTCAGGGGAGAGTTATATTATCTATGACAAGTGGAAAGCTGCAAGAAGAGTTGTCAAGTAGATTGGCAGGACTTGCAGCAAGAGAAAGTGAGTTGAGACGAGAGGAGCCCCTACCAGCAAAACCTCCGAGGCAAAGCAAGAGAAAGGGTAGGAGGTCTGTATGGGTACTTCCAGTGGTTGTCAGGGGGCGAACCTTGGACTATAGACGTTGCAAAACACCGACATGACTGACATTTTAGAGAAGCTGCCCATTCTTCAAGATGGTGCGCACCCATGGATCTCGAAGTTAGATGAGGCTTTTGTGGGCGCGCAACCTGCAATTGGAGATCTTAAGAGACTATTGGCTAGCCTCACAGGGATCCCAATGATGAATGAACTTTTTGAGAAGGCGGGACTCCAGAGGTATGTTGGCACGGCTGTGCACAACCCAGAGTTGTTTGCGGCTCACAGGGTTCGTTTATGGAGAGCGTTGAGAGAGACATATCCAACAAACGTTCATCCAGGCAATATCCTTATTCCTCCATAGGGGGATAGCGAGAATCCACGTGCGTTCGAATCAAGGAGTCTCCAACAGTGGAGGAATGTAACTGGAAATGATCCGGATGTTAGCCAGATTGAACAGGCAGTCTTGAGATCTAAGTTGCAACAAGGGCTTCCCGTACTGGTTAGGAGTAAGCTGGCGGAGGTGGTTGGTTTAGGGAGCATGTCCAAAAGTGTTTACACCGATCATGTTGCGCACCAGGTCAAACTGTATCGAAAGAGGGAGCAGGCCCAGAGGGAGCAAGACCAGGAGACTCTCAGAAAGCTCACTCAAATACAACTGACAGACAGTAGAAGAAAGGACAAAGTGCAGGCAGTAGTTGTGACACCGTCACAGCCTCCCCAGCCACAGCCAGACCAGATTCAGTTTCTACCACCCCAGCCGGCACCAATAACACCGGTTGCTCCCTATCCGGGGCCGGCATTTGGCGAGCAGCAGATTTGGAGAGGTAGAGGTTACTCAGGAAGAGGGTGAAGAGGGAGCTACAATCCAGGTTTTCAGCAGCCTCTAGGACCATGTTATAACTGTGGGATGTTAGGGCATTTAGCTTGTACCTGTAACAGGCCGGGCGCAGGTTTCAGGGGAGGTCCCAGGGGAGGTTTCAGGGGAGCATTCAGAGGGCAGCCACAGCCGCCCAGCGGTCCAGGAAATCCCTTCCAAGGGGTGGACCCTGGATTTTAGGGCTGCCCATCAACCCCGTGTGGGAGGTGTCAGTTTCAGCTGATGGTGTCTTCGGATCCAATGATATATGTGAAAGTTAATGACCAACCGTTAAAAGTGATGGTTGATAGTGGAGCTGCTTTCACCTGTATTCGACCTAAAGACGCCATACACCTGCCCATGTCCGGAAAGTTTGTGCGGACAATCGGGTTTGAGGGGGTTAAGCAGCTGATTCCGATAACAGAACCGATTGAGCTCTGCTATAAAAACCAAAAGATTACAATACCCGTATTGGTTTCAGAACATACTCCCGTTGCTTTATTAGGCAGGGACGCTATGTGCAAGTTAAACTGCACTATACAATGCTCACCTAAAGGCTGTCAGGTTGAAATACCTGACCTTTGATCAATTGGCTATGACATCAGATACTGAGGTTTCTTGAGTGTTTTGGGTTGGAAACCTTAGTCAGGACTTGCTAGAGCCAGCCAAATTGTGGGAAAAGTTTATCACTGCAAACATGCCAAGTGCTAGGGTCCCAGAATACCCCCATCATTGTACGCTCCAGCATTTCAAGACAGCTGTCCCATTTGACTCAGATGAGTGGTTAAGACAACTGCCAGAGCATGTGCAACTCAGCTCGAGCTGCATAGTTCTGGGGCCACAAGGGGCAGCCATGAAAATAAACAGGGATGATTATCTCAGTCGCGAACATGCCATTGAGACAAGCATCCCTCATGTGACGCTGCTGGTAGCTGAGGATTATGAGCAAAAACATGTAGGGGCAATGATGGCAGAATCAGAGAGTGCCATCTTTGTACCAATGAAAGAAAACCCTGCTATTTGGAGGAGTGACGATCATCGATTCATTAAAATCATGATATCTGCTCAGGGGCTGGGCCAAGCACAAGTGGTGCAGATGACAAATGAATCAATACTCAGTGGCAAATTGGACTCAGACCCTGAGAGAGAAGAGATGATAAGGCAAGTCCCAGAGTGTCTGTGGTCACGACATAGCGCTGACATAGGACTTGTTAAGTCAGCCCAGCCAGTGAGGGTTGACCTCCGACCTGAGACAAAGCCCCCATGGAGGCCTCAGTATCCTTTAAAGGAAGAAGCTGTTGAGGGAATTGAGCCACAGATAAATGGACTTGTACAAGCAGGAGTTTTGAAGATAACCCAGACCCCCCAGAGTAACACACCTCTACTGCCAATAAAAAGGCCTGGCGGTTCTTACCGCCTTGTACATGATTTGAGGGCTGTGAATGACGTTGTAGTTGACTTCTCAGCGGATGTTCCAAACCCACATACGTTGTTAGCCCAAATTCCGGCAGAAGCAGCTTGGTATACGGTCATAGATTTATGTGGAGCATTTTTCAGTGTTCCTCTTTGATAGAGAATAAAATTCTACATCCGCTAAATGTATATATAACAGCTGATAGCCTAAACCAAATAAATTGAAGCCAATGAGTCTAGGAAGATGTCTCATAAAAGTATATTTATTACCATAACATTCTCCTATACACTGTGTTATAGGAGAGACTGAATCTCAATGTACACATTTCTGATCAATGTACAGAGTCAAATATTCAGTGGCGATGTCACAATTTGACATACGCTTTATAGGCAAAGGTAGGCAGAGAGAAACAGAGAGAGGAGGGGAGAGGAATGTATGTGTGTGCGCTGCTCCAGTCTGACTGAGAGACTGTTATCTAATTGTTATGGTACACGACGCACTGTGACCAAGGTCTCAGCAAAAGGAGCAGTCCTATGTGTGAGATGTCATGGGTGAATCTATGTGTCAGATGTCATGTTAACTTATAGCATAATTATGTGTATGCAAATATAGCTTATTGATTAGGAAATGGCATGGAACTTATATTCTTCTCCAACAATCCACCCAATTGTTATGTTTATCAACTATAACAAAAATAATAACATTTAAGTTCACTATTCAATATATGCTTGTATCTGTACTTAATTGTGGGCCAGGGCTGGGGTTTGAAAACATAGGAAAATATTAAACACTTGAAAAAAAAACAGAATTTTTGATCTTTATGCAGTTCCAGCGCAGTCTCAGCTTGATATCACAGCATCTCCATGCCTATTGGGAAGAGAAAAACAAATCTTAGTGATACAAATAACAAATATTATGTCACCACTGCGGCTATAATAGGAGTGGGCCTGCTAATGTTAACTCTATATGGTTCAATGCAAACAGTCTAATATCATTATATATAAGATGCATTGAACTTAATATTCAGTGTGTTCCAAATCACACTTAAATCTTTTCCACTTTTGTAAAAGAAGCTTCTTATATATGTATGTATATATATAATTTTTCCAGTTTCACTTTATTCAACACTTCCTGTAAAAGGAATCATGTTAAGTAAAATATTTTCAAAGTATTAACAGGAACAATATTTCTCATCATGTGATGACTCTAGTTCATTCATTTATTTGTTCCTGGTGTTGTTGTTGTAGTTTTTGTTAAAACTATTTAATAGCCCAACTCCATCGCAGTGGTTTATTTCTTTTTGGGAACTATTTTATTCTATTTCTTATTTACTTTAATATTGGTTTGTTTGGAATATGGAACTGAAATTTCTAAAATGCAAAACATTCATAACATTGATTAATCATATTCATTAAACCATAATCACAGTATCATAACTGATTATTCTTAAAATGACACTTTAAAACACTTCATTTTATTTAATATTGAAAATAGAAAGAATTTTCTTTACTCTACAAAACTACTAGTAAGCATAATTAAGCTTACTATTTCTAGTAGTTTACTAAACTAGGTCAAGTAGACCTCTTGAACTGTGGAGCACAGTACTCAAAATACAGATTAGTGCTTGTGTGAAGGTTTCCTGTGACGTACAACCTGTAACTGTAAACATTAGATTTCACAATGTGCCTGTATTTTAGACAAAATAATTATTTAATTAATTCAATTACAAGTTATTAGTACAACAAGTATGTACGGTAGATAATGTTTTGAGATACTCTGTGAGTACATATTCAATTGTTTACTTTATAATTGTTTGCAATGACCTTTTAGACAAGATGGCTCCTGGGAGAGCATTCACAGCTTACAGCGTGGCAATGTATTGACCCTGTGGACTTGTGGCAATATGCAATGGGGCGGAGGGCGACCCCAGAAAGTGCTGTGAGTGAGGGCTTTACATGGGGGGCGGGCTAGACCCCAGGCAGTTCACTTGAGTGTTTTGGGGCTGGCAAGACGCCACTAGATAAAACGGTGAGGGCCAACATTGTTCACGTACTCCAAACGCAACCCCAGAACTGTCTGTCTTCAGGAAGGTCATTGTCTTATCTATAGATATTTTGAAACCTTTCCACCGTACTTAAGTGTAAATTTTGCTATGTGTAAATCATACCAAAAGTTAAATGTTGGTATGCACACTTTAATAATAATACTTCTTATCCACCCAATTGGTGGTTCATAAATGTGTATTTTTCTGTTTAAGAAAATACTGATAATAATATTTCTTATCCACCCAATTGGTGGTTCATAAATGTGTATTTTTCTGTTTAAGAAAACACTGCAGGTTCAGATTATTTAACACAGGAACTCTTACCCATCACCACACATTCCATTATGATTTATTTTCAAAATAATAATCAACAGTCTATTTATTACTAATTGGTTGATTCAAATTTGCTTACTGCACTTTATTGATTGATAACAAAAAACATTCACGCTTTGTTCTCCCAGGGTGTGTTAACACAATCAGCCTGGAGATGTCGCCATAGTCTAGCTTGGCATCGTCTTCCAAATTGTTTTCGCTCGGCTAATGTTTTGTCTAATGTTTTGGCTACAATTGTCCTGAGGGAAGATAAACAAATTCTTTCAGCCTGTTATATTCCAAAACATTTTTTTCTGTCCTACTCATGTTGATCAGAACTGTCTTCCCTGCCCGCTCCCGCGACAGGGAAGGGGGGTTTCTGGCTCACAGCATCTGTGTGCTCAAAGGTTTGGGGATTGAACATTATTATGACATTCAATTGCATAATGACCACTGTGGGTTTTTTTTTTTTTAAACCTGTGACACAGGGCCGTTCTCTCCAACCGGAAAAGGCGGTGGCTGGCTCACTGCTGTTTGCTCAGAGGCTGGGAATTGAACCTGGGGCTTGTTTCGACACTTGTAAGCCCAGTGTCCACGTTTTCCACATGCACGGCATCTATCACTACGACGTTTACGCTTTTGGGGTACACCTGGTGCGGTGTCTAATTTTACGGGCCCAGTCAAATGCTTATCTCCATACTGTCTGATAACCATCTCAAGCTGTCTAATTGTCTCTCTGGCTCCTTCACACATGCACAGCCTTCTACAAGGCCCTTTTTCAGTGTCCATTCTCAGAGAGCAGACAGATGGATTCCTTACAGTATGAAAAGACAATTGAGCAGGCCTAATGGCTTATCTATTTGTTTTAGTTACACACATCTCGATGCAGAGCCGTTGTTTTTATCAATTATGTTGCTTGTCTCTCTCTCTCTCTCGCTCTCTTTGGCAGAAGGCAAAGCACTGATTAGGTAAACTGACCTCTCAGGTGAACTCTGAGGTAACTGACATCTCAGGAAAACTCTGGAGGTAAACACACATATCAGGCCTTAACTCTGAGGTAAACACACATCTCAGGAAAAACTCTGAGGGTATTAAACCTGTATTTTAGAGAGAGAGAGGACTACTGTTTTGTTTATTACTTACTTGTGATCTTGAGCTGTGTCAGTGTGTGTAAAGTAATTTTCAACACCTTACCTTTTTCGATGAGGGGAATCTGGTGACAGAGGGGATTGCTCTCCTGCTTGACCAGTTCCGTCCGTGCTTTGGGGTATCTGGAACATAAACTGGTGACAGATCAATTTGTTCAAGGGACATATTGATTCTGTATTTTGGGTATGGCTAAAATACACTTTTTGCAAACTTCCTATTCAATTTTGCTCCTTTAAAATAAGCTTCTATTTTGTTGCTTGTTATTGTTATTTATTACATGTTGTGGGAATTTCAAAAACACAATCTTGGTTTTATTAGTATGTTGTGTGGTTCTTAAATACCGTATCAAGCATATGCCTAGGCTCGCATAGTCACTCAACTGAGCAGGCCTATGGATTTTTAAGGCAATATGTGATAACGCTTCTCAGGCTCTCTTGCGTCAAGAGAGTTTCTAATGGGCCTGAGGTCATCTGTATTATTTACATTGAGGCGTCCCCCCTTGTCTCAAGAAACCCACAAGATACTAACTTAGGTTATTATATAAACCATACATATTTACAGTTATATACAATGTAATTTTGACACACCCACAATATGCAAACATTTCAGATTATTTTAGATATCAGACGACAGCTTCAGTAACGAATTATTGAAATTAATTCAGACTTACCGGCTCTGCCGTAGATATCCTGCAAAGTGACGCCAACTGATAGAGAATAAAATTCTACATCCGCTAAATGTATATATAACAGCTGATAGCCTAAACCAAATAAATTGAAGCCAATGGGCTCTATTCTCCCACAGGCCATCGGCGCTATTACGGGCCTTAACCGCAAAAAAACGTGCCTTGCGCCTGTTTCGGCAAGATAGCAATAGGCTTTAGGCTGCCAAATGCGCTTTAGGCCGAATGGGCGTGGCGCAGTCCCAAAGTGGGCGTGTCGGCGCTAAATACCAGCCTAGTGATATCTTGGGAGCTGGCCTACATTTAGCGCTTTGCGCTTTTGAAAAGCAGGCCTATTCTCTGCCTTCACTGCTTCTTCTCTGTCACCCTTCTCTCTCTCTGAGTTCCCAGCATGCATTGTGTTTCTTCATTTCGCTACTAAATAGCCACCAAATGAGCCAAAATAGATATAAAAGGTAGTTCTAAATTAATGTGTAATGGTAACACAGCCTGCCATTGTCAACATTTCAATATTGGACCAAATAAAACCTCGAAATGAAAACACCACCCTATGTGAAACATATATGTCCTCCTGGGCCTATATATATCCCTTGTCGAGTTAACGTGATTTAGAGAAGTAACAGCGGAACGCGCTTCTAATGGCATCTGCTATACTGTGATGTCCCTCCAATAACTTGGCCCTATTTCACATTTAGTTTTACAATAAAAACACATTTATGCAATGACTTGACATAATGTAGGGTATATTTATGTGCATCATCCTTCCTGCAGCAGGCGAGAGAAAATGATATCTTTCTGGACAAACTTTCACCAATCTAATAGGCTATATTTTTCTAGCTGATGCATAGAACATTATTTTCACTTTGATCTTGCTATAGTGTAGCGTATTTACATGCTTGCAGTATTGAAACTGCAGTTAGATTGGTTTGAGAAGCATAATAATATGGAATAATAGCCTATAATGCAGACAGACAGGCTGGATGAAGGGAGGGGGGGGGGGGCAGAGCGTTTGGCTTTCGTCTGGTTTTGCGGGATCACTGGAATTGGAGCTAAAAAGGCAAGCGTGCGATTCGTTTATTGCACTTATCCAATGAGCATGACGGTGCATAATTTTACGCCTAAAAGGCGTGGTTGTAATGCTTTGGGCTGCATCTAGCGCCAGCACGACGATATCAAGTGCGCCTTTCCACGCCCACTGCTTTGATCTGCGCCTGCCGCTCGGCCTAGAAACTGCGCCGATGCAACGATAGGGGCCAATGAGTCTAGGAAGATGTCTCATAAAAGTATATTTATTACCATAACATTCTCCTATACACTGTGTTATAGGAGAGACTGAATCTCAATGTACACATTTCTGATCAATGTACAGAGTCAAATATTCAGTGGCGATGTCACAATTTGACATATGCTTTATAGGCAAAGGTAGGCAGAGAGAAACAGAGAGAGGAGGGGAGAGGAATGTATGTGTGTGCGCTGCTCCAGTCTGACTGAGATACTGTTATCAATTGTTATGGTACATGACACACTGTGACCAATGTCTCTGCAAAAGGAGCAGTCCTCTATGTGTGAGATGTCATGGGTGAATCTATGTGTCAGATGTCATGTTAACTTATAGCATAATTATGTGTATGCAAATATAGCTTATTGATTAGGAAATGGCATGGAACTTATATTTTTCTCCAACACTCTTAGTACTGAGTCTCAAGGGATTTTTGGGTTTACGTACAAAGGTCAATCTTACCAATACCAGCGGCTACCACAAGGGTTCAAACACAGTCCACACATTTTTAACAAAGTGACTTAGAGGATATAGGTCAACTATTGGACATCGTCCAGTATGTAGATGATATTATCATTTGCTCAGCTCAAGGATTCAATTAAATTGTTACAGATCCTGGCACAGAGAGGTCATAAAGTTTCTCAGAAAAAGTTGCAGTATGTCCAGGAAAAGGTGGTTTACCTAGGCCAATCAATAACTCAAGGCCACAGGGCCATCTCTGATAGTCACCTTGAGGCCATTCGGAAAGCCCCGAAGCCTAGAACTGTCAGGGAGATGATGGCATTTCTTGGCATTGCTGGCTATTCGTTGGCATGGATGGAGGATTATGCTAAGCTGTCAGGGCCTCTGAGAGCTATGAATAAAAGTACAGGGAGTGATTCCATTGTAACTCCATTGTAATCTAACTTGGACAGAGGATGGCCATTTGGCATTTGAAACAATCAAGCAGAAGCTGCAGGAGGCCGCAGCGTTAGCATTACCTGACTATTCTAAAAGTTTTGTGTTGTATGTGTCTACCTCAACAGGAGGTAGATTTGCATGTGCAGTTCTATGTCAGCCGACAGGAACGGGAGTAGGTCCGCAGCCTATTGCGTACTACTCCACAGCCTATTCAGAGGTGGAGATGGGGTTATCACTGTGCTATAGAGCAATGGTGGGAGTCTATTTGATGTATGAGAGGGCATCAGCAGTTACCATGGGTTACCCAGTGACTATCCTCACACATCATAGTCTCAGAAACCTTTTGCAGCATGGTTGATACACTTTGACCATGTCTAGGCTCAGAGACTATTATAGGCTTTTAGAGCAAGAGGATGTTACTTTGGCACGATGTAACACAGTGAACCCAGCTGAGAGTTTGCCAACCTGGGAGGACGGGGAACCCCACGATTGTGTGCGAGAAGCAGAAAGGTATTCGAGACTCAGGTCGGACTTACAGGCCCTCCCATTGAAGGAGGCGGACCTGGAGTACTGGACTGATGGATCTTGTTACCGCGTGGGAGATACGTTGTGCGCCGGCTATGCAGTAATCAAAGCCCAGGGCTCTGGCTTTGTAGTTGAGAAAGCTGAGGTGATTCCACAGCCTGCTTCCTCTTGTCCTCTGTCCTACATTGTCCTCTGTGTTGCATTATCCTGTATTTTTATGCCTTTGACTGTACAGCACTTTGATTGGCTCTTGAGTTTTTAAATGTGCTTTATAAATAAATGACTTAACTTGACATGCTTCGGCCCAGCTAGCTGAGCTGGTTGGTCTCACTGAAGCATGTTTACTAGCAGAAGGTAAACGAGTGACAATTTACACGGATAGCGCGTATGCACAAAATGTTTCGCATCTTTTCGGTGCGGTATGGAAGAACCTAGGGTTTAAGAAAACTGATGGGTCACCTATTCAACATCATGCACAGATAGTGAAACTGCTACACGCTATAATGAAACCCAAACAAATAGCAATTGCTAAGTGTACAGCACATAGGTCTGACATGTCACGAGTTACACGAGGTACCCAGACGACCAATGAGGCTGCAAAGTGGGTCACAGGGGCGGATAGACTAGGAAAAGTTATTCTAGTGACTCATGAGATGGAGCTAGAAGACAAGATCACTCTTAACTCATTCACCGCCAAAGACGTCTTTGACGTGTTATCAGAAATAGCCATCCACGCCAAAGACGTGTTTGACGTGTTTTTGTTTTTATTAGTGCAGCGCCTAGTTCAAACACTTCCCCAGCCTGTGACATAGTATCAGGTCCCTAGCATCTAAGACAACAAGTGAACAAACACATACCGCAGCTGTTGTTTTGAAATAGAGCAGGAGGAAAATCAGAAAATCGATAAACGCTTCCTTGTGCAGACAGGAGAAACGCCATTGAAACGCCCCTCGGCGCGCTGCACGAGCTGGTCGCCTTCCTCTGTGCCAGCCGGGAGAAAACGGGAGAAAGTAATCCAGAGAGATGTGTTTGATCATCGGAGGAATGAGGAAATGATCGATCAGAGGGCGGTGAGGACGTGTTGAATAGCCGAGGGGAAAACGGGAACGATCAAATAGCAGGGAGGATAGGACAGGGAGACATGGACGAGGACGGGTGGACCAGAACAAAACAAAATAAACACACAAACAGCTAACAAGGCAGAAGCGGCAGTCACAGCAGCCCGCTGTCCGTTCTCAAGAGCTATTCAGTTGGTTCATGAAATTGCTGGGCTGCGTGCCCTCCAGTGTTGCTCCTGGCCAATACTGGCGCCACAGGGCGTGGTTATTGTTTATCCTATGTGGGGTTAGAAATCACACATTGTGTGTGTGTGTGTGTGTGTGTGTGTGTCTGTCTGTCTGTCTGTCTGTCTGTCTGTCGGTGTGTCTGTCTGTCTGTCTGTCTATATATATATTTTTTTTTTTTTCATTTGTGTCATAACGAATAATATTTACATGTCTGATGTCAATACAGTTCAAAATAAAAGAATTGAGAGCGAGTTCTGCCTGAGATTGTGTGATTTAGAAACATGCCAATATCTGCAATTTATCTTGTCAGAGAGACCTTTTTGGTGAAAACAGGGTGTATATAAAGGGTTATAAGTAGAGTACAGAACATGCTAAAAGCTCACTTTTTTTTTCTGGTGAACCCAGAGACGTACATCTTCATTTTGAGCTATTGCAAATCACTTTGGTGCTAATAGATAATTTACTGTGGGTCTTGAAAGATGACCAACAATTATGAAAATCTTTGGCCAGTGCTAAATGTGGCAGTCCTAAACTGGCCATGAATGAGTTAAGGATGTTGTGTTGATACAGGAGCCTGTCCATGCAGTAGACAAACAGTTGTGGCGGGACATAGGTGCTAGTCAGGACTCCACAGGCTTGTGGAGGAACCATCAAGGGCTAGTGGTATCACCCCCTGACCTGTTGGGTCTGATGATTCAAGAGGCGCATGGGCAAGCCCATGTCTCCAGGGGGGAGGTCAGAAGGAAGAATATAAACCAGTATGGATTTTGGGCACCATATTTGTTATCACAAATTGATCATGTCATCGGCAGATGTACAATTTGCTTGAAAAACAATGTCAGAAGAGGAGTGTTAATTCCTCCAGGACATATACCTACCCCAAAAGGCCCAATGACCGAATTGGTCATAGACTTCGTGGACATGTTACGACCTGTTGCTGGGAAGAGGTATTTGTTAGTTGAGGTGGCCGGAGGCGTGTCCTACTAAGAGAAAAGATGCTCAGTCGGTTGCTAACTTTCTATGTCGCGAGGTTTTCAGTCGCTGGGGCCTTCCAGATCGGATTTCGAGCGACAACGGCCGCGAGTTCATAGATAAAGTCGTGAAACTCATCCTACAAAAGTTAGGAATCAAACAGTGTTTATCATCCTCAATCCCAGGGGATTTGTGAGAGGATGAATGGTGTAATAAAAAACCGTGTCTCAAAGATATGTCAACACACTGGGTTAAATTGGGTAGCGGCGCTCCCATTGGCGTTAATGGCATGCCGTTCGAGTGAACTCCGTGACTTGCGGATGACGCCACACGAGCTGCTAACAGGCAGGTGCATGCCAACCCCTTGTTTGCATACGAGTGGGAAGGGCCCAAGTCTGTCCCTGTTGGAAGACAAAATGAAATCATATGTGGAGTATTTACATACTCTACATGGCAGTATATCTGCATATGTCTCTGCAAAACAGGCCAGAGAGGAGGCTGAAGGACAGCAGGGAGACAAGGACAGCCCTGTGCAGCCTGGAGACAAGGTGTTTGTGAAAGTGTTTAGAAGAAAGTGGTTCAACTTTCGGCATGAGGGACCATTTGAAGTTGTGGGCTGCACTGGCACGGCGGTTCAGGTGGAGGGATCCCCTACGTGGTATCATTTGACACATTGTGTTAAAGCACCAACTGAGGAGCCTGGCTTACAAGAGCACGATGATGAAGTGCCAGAAGAGGCCGAGGGGGATGCAGAAGAACGCCTCCTGGATCAGGATCCAGGGGGGCAGCTTGACCGTGACATGGATGATGATGTTGATGATGGGGTGCATGCTTCTGATGGTGCCGGAGACGGTCTCCCAGTTAATGACCAAGAAGGGAGATTCGGTGACATCGATCTACAGCATGCCCCAGAGCAAATTGAGCCAGGTCCTCCAGAAAGTGACACGCCGGAGACAGAGAGAGGTGATGTCATTTCAGGAGGACCTGGGGGTCCAAGCATACCAAGGAGCCCAAGGCCAGTGAGACGGAAAGTCAAGCCCAGGCGGTTTGACGACTGTAGTTGAAGCAAAAGTAGGAACGACAGTTCAGCTTCCATGTAAGTGCACGAAATGGAACGGGGCTAGCAGCCCTATTCCTCCCAGGTGGGCAGACAATCTTGACAATGACATAGTGCTGGCTGGACCTGAAATTGATGACGTGCCTCTTCAACATAGGAACATAGGATGTATGTTCAATGAACACAGATATATAAAGGTTCCAGATGACTGTTTGCTTTCTGTCCGTGACATCATGCGGGAGAATCAAGGGGAATATACGTGTACCTATGACAATCCATATTTCAAGATGAAACCAATACGTAACGTCTGGGTATCAGGTGTTGTAGTTCGCAAAGTGACACTACTGGTGGTAGGACTGAACACTACCGGTGCACCAAAGACTGTTGAGGAAGTTGGTGAAAGCACCACTTCAGTGTCAACCTCCCGACCTGATGGTGAGAAAACAACACACTGTTTTGATTTTGGGAGGTATTAACAGTACCACTACATCACTGCCGGTCACAACCTCAGTGATGACAACGTCTACATCTAGGATTGTGACGACCTCCATTGCTGTGACTACTAATAAAGCTATGAAGATGGGGCTCACCACAGCTAAGGTTTTGAATGAGACTGGGGGACGGGCACCCATCAAGAGTTTGGTGGCACAGACAGTGGGGGAGAAGGTGGAAGTGGTTACTAACAAGACAATGATGACGATTTTAGCACCTACAAAGGCTGTGAGTACAACACAGACACCTGTAACAGCATCTTTGAAGCCTACAGGTTTTGCAAATATGACTCAAACACCCATCACAGGGGTGACAATTAGCGTAAACAGCAGTGTTAACAACAATATGACTACCTTGATTCTGACTACTCAAAAGAGCAATATGACTACTTTGATTTCAATTACTCAGAAGATTAATGTGAGTGCTTTTGATCTGACTACTCAGAGGGTCAATGTAAGGATTTTGGTTCCATCTACTGGAAAACCTACTGTTGTGGGGGCCACTAAAGGCACTCCCACTACAATTCAGACGACTGTGGGGACCTCAATGATGATGCGAGAGGAGATACAGACAAATAATATTTCAGACAATCTTACAGTGATTACATATGGGGATGAAGGACTTTGAAGGAAGGAAAATACGGGAATCGTCTATACTAGAAGAGGATGAGATGCCTCTACTGGTGTTGGACCCATTGTTGAGGAAAGCAAGGAACAATATGTGGTACCAATGGATGAATTATACTGGTCATGCTACCGATAATGAGGACTGTTACATATGCTCCAAGGCTAAAGAGACCGTACTGATAGTAACAAATACTCAATACAACTGGAAGAATTGTGAGGCAACAAAAGCTGAATGGAGAAAGAATATGAGGGGTCCGGATGATCGTGTTGAAATTGGGAAGGTTTTTCGCAAAATTCCACTTGAGGAAATTTATTTTGCACCATTATGTGAAGCTGAATGTTTACAAATGTAAACATTGATTGATTGATTGATTGATTGATTGATAACTTTATTGATACAATAATAGCAGAATTGTACAAGACAATACAACAAAAAATATTGATCAAAAGGAATAAAACACAATAAAGCCCAAGGGCTTGTTTCCATTGTATTCCTTTGTGTGGGACAAGTGGAGTGAATATATATGCAGGTAAGAGCGCGTGTGTGTGCGGGCAAACAACAACACAAACAATGAAAACATTTGACACACAACCATACATTCAATAGTCATTGACTGAATGGTTATTTACATAACAAACAAAAAATGCATCAATCAATAAATAAAAAGATAGAGACCAGCTCATATAATAAATCAAAGACCTACCTAGGGTTTAAAAACTGCGACCATACAGGAGACGAAAGAAAAAAAATTAAAGGTTAGGAACCCATTTGGGAGCCAACCAGCCATTTTTTCAAGGCTAGCTTAAAAGAGAACCTGGAATTAAGGGTCTTTATACTCTCAGGGAGTTTGTTCCATAAAATAGCTGCTGAGTAAGAAAAGGTACATTTACCCTTTCAAGTTTTAAATTTGGGGGGAACAATGTTGGAGGTGCTTCCTCTTGTGGAGTAGCCATGTACCTCACTGACTTTACAAAAGTAGTCAGAGAGGTAGCGAGGAGCCTCCCGTTTAAAAATCCTGAAAACCATGCACAGTTTGATCTGGGAAACCCTCTCCTCCACTCTGAGCCACCTAAGGCTAAGGAAGTGAGAGGGGAGGAGATGGTCTCTGGGATGCAGTTTCAGAATAACCCAAATTAATTTATTCTAGGAGGTCTGAAGCCTGTTTTTAAGTTTTATGGTGATTCCCGTGAACCAGGAGGAGCAAGCATAGTCGAAATGACATTGAATCAGAGCATTTGCCAAGGTTTCAAGGGCGCTCTTGTCTATATAAGAAGAAATTCTGGCTAAGAATTTGGTTCTTTGATTTACTTTGGAAATTACTTTTGAGGCCATGCTCTCTCCAGAGAGTTTGTTATCTAAAATGCAGCCAAGGTACGTAATCTCCTCCTTGGTGTTAACAGCTACGTCACCCACCATGATTTTAAACTCGGGGGACTTTTTTAAATTAAAATTTGACCCAAATAAAATAGCCTCCATTTTCCCCAGTTGAAGTGATAATTTGTTGTCCGAGAGCCACACACTAACACTGTGAAGCTCACTGCTCAATTTCCTTTTGATCTCCCCCCTGTCCTTGTGAGAGAACAGGAGGGCGGAGTCGTCTGCGAAAAGGAACAGGTTGCAATCACAGGCCGATTTCATATCGTTTATATAAAATAAAAATAATAAAGGCCCTAAAATACTTCCCTGGGGGACCCCACACGTCAGGGGAAGGGGACAGGACAGCGTTCCATTTATGTCCACCACCTGCTCCCTACCCTCCAGGTAGGAACTAACCCAGTTGAGGGAAGTGCTGTTGAAGCCCAGAGCCCTGAGCTTACACAGTAGAACATCATGGTTAACGGTGTCAAAAGCTTTTTGAAGGTCCAGCATGACCATACCACAGTATTTACCAGCGTCTACTTCCTTTCTGATGTGATCGGTTAGAAAAAGCAAACAGGTGTCAGTTGAATGAGATTTTCTGAATCCAGACTGAAATTTAAACAGGAGCTCCCGAGATGTAAGGTAACTGTCAATTTGTTCAAAAATGACTCTTTCCATTAACTTAGAAATGGAAGAGAGAATTGAGACTGGGCGATAATTTCCTGGTTCAAGTTTACTTCCTTTTTTATGAAGGGGGATTACCCTGGCTTGTTTGAAATCATGGGGGACATGACCTTCTCTAATAGACAGATTGATTATATGAGTAATATAAGGTGAAATCAAATCAGCTGCATCTCGGATGAACCTATAACACTAAGGAGTGTTATAATGACACCATGATGAGTGGTAAGGTGATGCTGGATTTGATGGACTTTGTAACCCCTATCATATCAAGACAGTGGGGGAGCGATGTGGAGCCTTGGATATAAGAATCAGTGCACGGTTGAGACCAGTACCCGAGGAGACAGAGTTGCATTTAGTGGGACATTTTGAATGTGTTAGGATGACGTCATCATTCCTACTTTGACGTCGTCATTCCTACTATGATGTCATCGATCACTGATGATGTCATGATTCATAAGTGTCTCAATCATGCCTTCCGATGGCCTCGCTGGTGATGTCATAACACATGTGATGTCATATTCTTTTATGCTATAAAGGTCCGTTCCGGCAGGCTCTCGCGAGTGATTCATAGACTCACATCAAGGATCACAACCCCTCTGCAACCGTTCCCAACCTCCCTCGAACAGTGCAGCCCCAGCTATCAAGTTCCACAACTCCCCTACTCTTGGAGAGTGTCTTGGCCCTCAACTACCCGCGAATAGATCCACATGTCTAACACCGATCCTGACAGTATGAATCACTCGCGATCGTCGGCGATCGTGAGCTGCTGGCAGTTAAGTCAGCTCTTGAGGAGTGGCGCCATTGGCTGGAGGGTTCCAAGCTCCCGTTCGTCGTGTGGACGGACCACAATAACCTGGCCTACATCCAGGCCGCTAAGAGATTGAATTCTCGGCAGGCCAGGTGGACCCTGTTTTTCGGGAGGTTCAACTTCACCTTAACTTACCGACCGGGTTCTAAGAACGTCAAGCCAGACGCCCTGTCCCGCCAGTTCTCTGCTGACATACGGGCTGAGCCCGAACCCGTGTTGCCTGCGGCCTGTTTTGTGGCCGCGGTAACGTGGGAGATTGAATCGCGTGTCCGTCTAGCCCAACAGGGACAGCCTGACCAAAAGGGGGTCCCGCCGGGACGTCTATTCGTTCCTGACTCCGCCCGTTCTGAGGTTCTTCTGTGGGGCCACTCAACGCGGCTTACTTGTCACCCTGGGGTTCGATCCCCGCTCCCTCCCAGCTGCTGTCGCTGTGTCCCTGGGCAAGACACTTAACCCTCCTTGCTCCCGATGGTGTGTAGGCACCCTGCGTGGCAGCCTGCCGCCATCGGTGTATGAATGGGTGAATGTAGACTATCTACTGATTGTAAAGCGCTTTGGATAAAAGCGCTATATAAATGCAGGCCATTTACCATTTTACCATTTACCAATTTTGGATCTGTGGTGAGAAAGTTCTGCTTGCACTATGTGGGGTTTGGCATAACCTTCGTTATTTCGAATCCCACATAGGTTACGCCAAACCCCACATAGGTTGCGCTAAAACCACCACCGCAAAGCGTCCTCCTGTACTTGGTCAGTCGGCAGGAAAGTATCGCGGGACTTCACGAGACTTGGTGACCGAGATCACGTTTGAGGTAATTTGATCCCTGTGGGACTCCAGGAAACAGCCTTTGGCAAAATATCACTGTGGTGCTTCTTGAGGGATCAGATTCTGACGATATTTGGCGAAAACGGGAATAAAAATAGCTATTTAGATGCAGGAAAGACAGGCTCACACTTGGCCCCAAGTCAGCTCCATTTTACAACTGACTTGGACGCTATTGATGTCAAAACAACGCTAGGACGGCCAGAAACGCCGCGGAGATCGCCTGGTGAGTGGCCAAATCATAATTAATGCCAGGAGATGGATCCAGGTTCAAAAAAACCGAAATTCTCCTTTAAGAATGGGGTTTAAACTTACTAGGGGCAGGATCTTTAGAGGGAAGGTCCTTTAGTTATGACATCATATTTGGCGGCAAAACCTTCAACAAAACTGCTTGTCCTTTGCCTCCTAGCCAGACTTGACCATTCGGCACATCTTGTCTCCAACGTCTGCAGCGTTGTCCTGTGATACCTTTGTTGTTGAGAACAAAACTATTCTGTTGTACAACTGAGTATCTGACCGGAGTCTCATCTCACCTCTTTGAACCCTGAAACAACACAGTATCTAACAGATTTGTGGTATATTGAGAGGAACTTACAGTATATGGATACTTACCTTGTCTCCAGAATAGAGATGCATTTTACAATTGATTCTTGACCCTTTGACCTAACCTTAAAAGAACAATCCTTAAAGTAATTGCGTTAAATCCCTGACTACCGAATTATTGAGTGGATATCCTTATAAATGTGAATTGTGTATATAATGCAATCTCTTGGCCATAATATGTTATGTTTGTTTATTTCTTTACTTTATGTTTATAATTATATGGTACCTTTTTCTGCAAACCAATCACCACCGTCTTTATATTGTCATCAGTGTAATATCCTTACTCCTACCTAGAATCTTCTGATCAATCTATTCCAATATTATAATTGCTGCACATAATTACAGTAACAGTATGCTACATAAGCATACTCTTAAGCTAACTTATGTGTATTATATTTGAGTGCAATGTTATACTTCTTTATTCTCCTATATCTTTAACTGTACGCAGATTTTTGCTTTTGTTTTTGTTTTAATTTTACACTTGCTTTGGCAACGTATACCTATGTTTCTCATGCCAATAAAGCCCCTTTGAATTGAAATTAACAAACTTGGCCCGCGGGCCCCAATTTGTTCAGCACTGCTCCACACACACACACACACACACACACACACACACACACACACACACACACACACACACACACACACACACACACAGAGCTGACACAATAGTTGACAGGTCAAACTTGAGCTAAAATGGAGTCTTGTTGTCTCATCAGATGCCTGTGAACTGACACTGGACCCAAACACAGCATGGAGATACCTCCTCCTGTCTGAAGACAACAGAAAGGTGACGATGGTGAGAGAGGAGCAGTCATATCCTGATCACCCAGAGAGATTTGACACCGGGCAGCAGCTGCTGTGTAGAGATGGTCTGACTGGTCGCTGTTACTGGGAGGTGAGGAGGAGAGGATATGTTGATATAGGAGTGACTTACAGAGGAATCAGCAGGAGAGGACGGGGTCTTGACGTTTGGCTTGGATGTAATGGAAAGTCCTGGAGTCTGACCTGCACTGATGATAAAGGTTACTCTGTCTGGCACAATAACATAGAAACAGCCCTACCTCTCCCCTCCTCCTCTGTCTCTAACAGAGTCGCAGTGTATCTGGACTGGCCTGCTGGCTCTTTGTCTTTCTACACAGTTTCCTCTGACACACTGACCCACCTCTACACCTTCCACAACAGGTTCACTGAACCAGTCTACCCTGGGTTTGAGCTTGGTGCTGGGCTTAAAACTGGGTTTGGGCTTTGGACCAAGTTTAGGTATCCAGAGAATGTACATAAGTTAGGGATTGTGTCTTTTGGTGCCGCAGTGTCTCTGTGTCAGATAGAGTGAGAGAGAAACACACACTGCTGACTAAACACAGTTGCTGAGATGATGCTGCACTCTGTGTGTGTGTCTTGGTAAACTGAACAGGGAATTTAACGTGTATTTGCTACACTGTAAACAACAAAACTAATCCATCAGTCAGAGTAAACAGAATCAATAGTGTGTGTGTGAGTGCAGGCTCTACCATGAACCCATGTATTGTTCCTTTGACACAACATGTGTGTGTGCAGGCTCTACCATGAACCCATGTATTGTTCCTTTGACACGTGTGTGTGTGCAGGCTCTACCATGAACCCATGTATTGTTCCTTTGACACAACATGCAGACACATTTTAAAAACACTTTTACACACACGCTTTTACACACGAGCTCAACCAAGACCAAAACTATGGATTTTTACAGCTACATTTACAAATGCTCTCACACTGTCAGAACAGATAACCTCATGTTCTAAATGTAACGTATAGGCTAAAGTTGAAGTGAACAGCAGTTCACATTGTATATTGACAGATCCTGTACTTTTTTCATTGCTGTTTAAACAGCTGATTGAAATTATGCAAAAATAGACCAATCACAGCTGATTACCGTCTAAGTTGGAGACGTTGAGATTCTTTGCACAACGACCAATATACTGTAAAAAGGGGAGCAGATGTAGAAGACTGTCGATTACAAAACGACAGTTTTTTCCATTGTTTTTTCCATCTATTTTATTTTTTACACAACTAAAGGTCCTTCCACATCAAGAGCGCTGTGAATATACAGCATGGAATTGCGATACGAATTTTGACCCACCTGTCAATCACAGCCACAGATGTGACACGTCGGAAGCTAATTTAAAAAAAAATCTGCGAAACTTCGCCGTTGGTATGCACAGTTGCATTGACTGATATAGGTTCGGAAAATATTGACGTGCAAATTAATCGCACGAAAAAAAAACGCTCCCGATGTGTAAGGATCTTAAGCCTTTACTGCAGCAATTCTGTCACTTACTACAGTATACTGGTATTCCTTTTTCAAATACTATACGTCAGAATAGAGGTCCACTACCCGACCCGAACCCGATGGTCAGGTAGGGCTTGATTATCTCGGGCACGGGCCGGGCTAGGGCCTAAATTGTAAACCCGTGCAGGGCTCTACGTCAAGTGTCCTCACACTTTTTCACATCAAAGACGCCCATTTGATGATATTTAGTCCCAGGGTCTCCCATCTGATAAGACTTTTGCTTTTAGATGTTTTATTACAGAAAGAAACCCATGACCAAAACATTGTGTTATTGTGTTACTTATGGAGGGAATTATAGTGACAATACATTATTCCCCTTTTTGCTGGGGATCTCCTCAAGGGCCCCACTTTGAAAGCCACTGCTGTACATTCTACAAAGTAAAGAGTCATTCACTTTTGAATAGAGGCAAAGTGACCGCCTACTTCCTGCTTCAGCACTGTACCAGAGATTTTCATTCGCCATTTATTTTCCCATGGACATTTTGTAAAATGCTTATAAAAATTGTTTTACTTCGTCAAACCAAATGGTTCAGCTATATTTAGAATTGGGAAAGACCATAGAACATTTCACTCCGACAAAAACAAACAAAAAAACAAACAGAAAAAATATGTCTTTAAATCTGTGCTTTTTTTACGTTTTTACAGTGTCCAGTGTTTTGGTCCGAGTTAAATGTTATGTGGTCTCTCCTGTTTATAACCACGTTGGCTGAGTTGGGACAAATCCTGTTTGAGGAGTGGAATGCCATCCCACAGCAGTGTGTGACCAGCATGAGGAGGAGGTGCCAGGCTGTTGTGGCTGCTTATGATTCTTCCACACGCTGAGGCTCCTGACCTTTTTGTTAAATGATTAAATTGTAAAATTGCCAATATGTCTTGTTTCTTCCTTGTTACTGATAGACTTCAAATCATCCAATCCACCAAACAAGAGTCAATAGCAACAGCAGAATAAGCTGTTTGGCATTGGCAGAGAAGATTTTGTCACATTTTTTAGCACAACCCACATACTCAGCTGTGCTGCTCATTCCACAAATGCATGTTCCTTACAAATGGGGCACCATTTGTAAGATAAATAAACAGGCTTTACGGTATAAACAGTATAAAACCAATTCCCAAGAAGCATTGTTGCAATAGAGAAATAATCTACCAAACACACATTTTTGAACTTTTTGTTCTTTTTGTTTGTATATATATATATATATATATATATATATATATATATATATATATATACAATGATACTATATTAATATGCTATAGGTTACACTTTACTATGACACTATAATTAGTGGCCGGGCCAGCGAAGCGGCAGGGCCACTGCTTGTATTTGCCTGTATTATTAGTGGCCGGGCCAGCGAAGCGGCAGGGCCACTGCTTGTATTTGCCTGTATTATTATTATTATTATTATTCTTCATCTCCCTGGAAGTCAGCCTTCCCATGCATGAATATAAACCAAACTTTGCACAAAGGTCCAGTCCCATGCCAAACTAAGTTGACGTGAATTTGGCGCCTATAGTCCTGATGGTGGCGCTACAGCGACCGTCTAAAGTTTAAAACTTTGAAAATTCATAACAAATCAGCCATATGGGCTACGGCTTTGCCACTTTCACCGAAATGTGTGCCCAAATGAGGAGAAACTTTTGTACGCTGCAACCTATGGCCAATTATGAAGTCTAAAGACCGCAAAACTGCAAAAACTGTAAAACTAATTAAACCCTACTCCTCCCACATTTTTTCTTCAAACGACACCAAACTCCAGCATCTGCATCGGTAGACTGTCCTCCACAAAAGAATCAAACAGATTTTTGATAGATCAAAAATTTAGCCCACAGTGCATCAACATGTTTTACTGTAAATGGTACTTTAATGCAAATTCTTGCTAAATAAAGCTTGAATCTCCACTGATCACTGATGATGTCATCAGTGATGTCATCAGTTTTGTGACATCACTGATGATGTCATCTATAAATCGCTCAGCCTTCCTCTCCATAACATCAGCTCTGCCTTCTGCCCCAGCCCTGTCATGAACTGCAGTGTTCTAAGCAGACTGGATTGCATGCAGCAGATGATAGAAAGCTCATCCATAAGAGACTTGAGACTTGACTTGGACTTGTGACTAAAGACTTGAGACGTGACTTGGACTATAGCTAAAAGACTTGAGACTTGCCCGGCCACGACCCATTGCTGCGCAGCAGCTATAATTCTTCTTCTTCTCCCAGGAAGTCAGACTTCCCATGCATGAATATAAACCAAACTTTGCACAAAGGTCCAGTCCCATGCCAAACTAAGTTGACATGAATTTGGCGCCTATAGTCCTGATGGTGGCGCTACAGCGACCGTCTAAAGTTTCAAACTTTGAAAATTCATAACAAATCAGGCATATGGGCTACGGCTTTGGCACTTTCACCGAAATGTGTGCCTAAATGAGGAGAAACTTTTGTACGCTGCAACCTATGGCCAATTATGAAGTCTAAAGACCGCAAAACTGCAAAAACTGTAAAACTAATTCAACCCTACTCCTCCCACATTTTTTCTTCAAGCGACACCAAACTCCAGCATCTGCATCGTTAGACTGTCCTCCACAAAACTATCAAACAGATATTTGATAGATCAAAAATTGAGTCCACAGTGCATCAAAATGTAAATGGTACTTTAAACAGCTAATGCAAATTCTTGCTAAATAAAGCTTGAATCTCCACTGATGATGTCATCAGTGATGTCATCAGTTTTGTGACATCACTGATGATGTCATCTATAAATCGCTCAGCCTTCCTCTCCATAACATCAGCTCTGCCTTCTGCCCCAGCCCTGTCATGAACTGCAGTGTTCTAAGCAGACTGGATTGCATGCAGCAGATGATAGAAAGCTCACCCATAAGAGACTTGAGACTTGACTTGGATTTGTGACTGAAGACTTGAGACGTGACTTGGACTATAGCTAAAAGACTTGAGACTTGCCCGGCCACGACCCATTGCTGCGCAGCAGCTATAATTATGTGTTGTTGTTGTGGTTGTTGTTGTCCTTGAGAGGGTTCCATAGCAAATTAATGAATTGTTAAACTTCAGCATCAGCCTTGATTGACAAACAGACAAGGAACCTATAAAGGAGGAAAAGACATCACTCACATCACCGCCTTCAAATTTTGCCATCTGTGGAAGCAATTAAGCATTTTTCAATCAAAGGTGAAACAACACATTGACTTTAATATAACGGTCCTCAAAGTCTATAGCCCCAATGCAACATTTAAGTGGTGTTGTGAGTGTTGCAAAACTAGCAATCACACAAAACGGTAACATGCACAGAGTTTCCAGCAGCAGCTCTCTTGTCTGTTTTCAGGTCATGATGTGTTCAGGAGGATATCAATGTTTTGTGGAGTGAGGATGCCCTCTGGTGGATTGTACTGGCTACTACAGCGTGTGCAGGTCGGCAGCTTCACTGCGTGGACAGCAGCCAATAAACTGACCACAGATGGATATGATGACATCAGCAGCTGGTCTGTGATTGGCTGCAGAGTTGATCGTATCAGTTATGAAGCAGAACATATCAAAGCACATTATCTGACTTTATTAATACACAGCTGACGTCAAGTCAAAGCCTCCAAGTAGAAAACTATCATCAACAATGACCTTTATTAGACCAGTTCAATATGGACATTGAAACTAGACTCTGTTCATCACCCTATTTATGCTACTGTGTGTGTGTGTGTGTGTGTGTGTGTGTGTGTGTGTGTGTGTGTGTGTGTGTGTGTGTGTGTGTGCGTGTGTGCGTGCGTGTGTGCATGCGTGTGTGTGTTGCATGTAGTTGTTTGTATGTTTTGATTAATTTAAAACATGTCAAGTAGAAACCAAGACTAAAAATATGAATAGTCCTAATAGAAAAGTAGGAGTTATTTACAAATGCCAAACAATAATAAACAAATAATCACATCGCTGCATTCTGGGGATTATAATCTTATATAACTTCTGCTGGCTCTTTGACAAAGGAATGTGAAGTGGTTTATAGCCTTTGACCCCCTACTTCCATTGGATGACCTTTGGTTTAAGGAGGAAGATGGGACAGTGTTGTACATTTACAAAGCATTATTAAACATACCCACAATTTATATAGATCAATGTGGCTTGCGATTCTGAGAATATTGATACCAAACACCCCATGAGTCGCATGTACTGTACACGCTCCCAACTGTCCGCTCTTGAAGTCGCATGTGTGTGCGTGCGATTGTGTTTCCACTTCAGAGTCCTACAGAGGTCAGCTCTGTGTGACCTCTGAACTAAATTTCTGCCAACCGGACAGGATGGACATTTTGGTTGAACTGTGTGTGTGTTTCGTCAGGGTTAGGGTTAGGGGTAGGGGGATTGTGTGCCCTGGCTCAAACCAGGACACGTTTGCGTTCGCTTCTTTTTGCTGCCCAGGTGTTCCCATAACACCAGGTCCCCACCCTCTGTCTAATCCCTTTGCACAAGACAGTGTCTGTTAACTGATCAGATATGATTTTGTCTCTACCTCCAAATGTGCGCCCATCTAGAGTCATAATAGGTAACTGTGGTGCATGCCAACAGTCACCTATCATACAAAAAAATGCCCTCTAAAGGCTTGTGAGTCTCTTCCTCCAACACTCAAAAATGTGTGTGTTGTGTGGCAGCGTTAGAGCATTGTTACTTGTGGGTAGGACAGTTATTTCCCTTACTTATGGAGAGGCCCTATTATTTCCTTTACTTGTGGATAGGGCTGTTCTTTCCTTAATAAGTGTATCTAAGCCAATGATCCAGCATGCGTTTTGCTGTGTCCCAGGTCCAATATATCTCGTCCCTATCGGTGGAGAAATATGCAGGTGGGAGCTGGGGGATGGGACGGAGTCTATCTTTGATCGTGTCATTGAGATATTCTAGCATTTATTTTGCTTCATCTGATAGTTGTTCTGAGTAATTAACTAGTGGTACCCAGATCCTAGCTTGGGGGAAGCGTTCTTGTGTGGCAGTGACGGCCTGTATGACCTGTCTATACAGGGTTGATTTGTCACTCCATTTATGATAGTTGATGCCAAATGCCAATATGACTTTGTCTACCTCTATTTCGACTATTGCTTTCGCCATGAGAGTTGGTATGTGACCAAAGTTAGCTCCAGGGTAGCTGTCTATCTGCAGGTCAGGGCATATGTACGTGCGGATGTTCTCTAAATTCGAGTCACCCAGGATGAGCCATCTCTTTGAGACTGTAAGGCTCCAATCCCTCTGCTTCATGTTGGTGGAGTTATGTCTGTTTGGCTTCTGAGTTCTGACCAGTTGGTCATTTGTAAACCACTCTTGAGTAAGTCTGACTAGACAGGTCTGTTTGATCTTCTCGGCCTTCTGTGTGAGAGTGGCCTGACCCTGTGTCATGGGTCCTAATTCCATATTGGTCTTAGATTGATCAATTTCCTCAATTTCCTCCTGTGATGGGGGCGTGTCTTGGTCAGTATTAAGTTTGCATATAGCATCACTGACTGATGGCGTTTCTCCTACCATCTCTATTTGTGGGGGCACAGTGACGTGGCTCTTCTCCTCCGTCTCCTGTGTCTCCTCCACTCCTTACACTGTGGTTATTTCCTCATTCTGAATCTTAGCATCTATCAGAGTCTCCACTCTATGCAGTGTACGTTCCTGTAGGTTAGCACCCAGGTTGCGCCTGGCCCATTTTGCAGCTATTTTAAATGGCTTGTGCCATTCTTGCGTCGTCATGTGTGGCAGTGAGTTGATATCAGTCTGTAGCACTTCTAGGTAGTGACTACGTAGGCATCTCATAGTGGCTAGCTCCCAGGTCTTGGCATTACCCTCAATGAGGTCTGCTACTTTCTTAGTGGGGGCAGTGGGCTTAATGGACTCTGTCAGAGTCGCCGTGATTCTGCTAATCCCCGTAGGAGTTGTGTCCTTCATGACATTGTTATAGTGATGTGCTGTCCTGATGACTCTATGCAGTGCTCTCACCTTGACACTAAAATCTGTGTCATCTGTCATGAACAACTCCTCTATTTGTTTATTATTATAAACTTCTCTCCCAAGCTTTTTCTCTATTTCAGAGTCATTTTGTGACTGGTAGTCTAGGTCTGGGTCACTGTACTTGGGATTGCGCGGTCGCTGCCAACCCCAGGGGTCCCTGAAGGGTGCCCCCCTCTCAGCACGTCCGTGCTTTCGAGTGTCATGGTCCACATCTGTGCCTTCTTGTGGCTATGGCCATTCTTTGTAATTACTAAAGTCCAGCTCTGGGTCCCCAGAGTCTGGACTATGGTCAGAAACCTCCGTATAAAGTGGGGTACACTGTGTGCACACTTCTCTGTGTAATTATGCCTCAAATTGGGCATCTATCCCCCCATCCATCATTGGTGCTCTATTAGGTCGCTGAGACTCTTCTTTTTCACGGACCAGTGCCCCATATAGGCTATGTTTTCCACGCCAAGCATCCTGACTTGGTGGTTGGTCTGTGTCTGGTCTGTACCGAGACGATATGCGTTTCGGTGGGTCAAGAAATGGCTTGTAGCCTGTCATTTTATCTTGACATGGTGGATCAATTATGTCACTTGCTGGACGTATGTTAGGGCTAAGAGCATGTTCCCTTGACAGGCCGCCTCTGACACGAGGTGCGCGGTGAGATGTGTTTCTGCCCCTATCATGGGACCCTGTCCAGACTTGTTCTGCCATGTTAGCTTCGCTGAGCTAATGGCTTAAACTCGCTTTAATATTGTTCTAATCGTTCTTAATGGAGCACGCAGGCTTTGTCTCTGCTCCGTCGCTTACTCTGAATGAGTTTAAGCAACTTTAAATCGCTTTTTCAGTCTGTCTAGCCGTGCTTAAAAAAGTCAGCTAACTTGGGTTCAGGAAGCCGCACCTGTTCGCTCTTGAACGGTGCTTTTCGCTAGTTTTAAATGAAAATAACGTCAACAAACATATACACGACGTTGCGGTACCTATTGGACCTTCCTCAGGTGTCTTTTAGTTGACAATGTCTCTAAATAGAGCTTGGAGCGATATACAGCGATGCTTTCACCTCGGATTTTGAGAGAGAAGTGAAGTGGATGGCAGCGAGCAGCCTCCTTTGAAAGCTCTGGGCGTGGCTTCGCCCCAGAGCAGGCATTATTTTGAGTGAATTTCTTTTATTTAGCTAATTTATTTTCTTTGCTAAATTAGAGAGGTAATTCACTTTAACTCATAATGCTCATAGATACCCTCAAACCATGATTGGTTTTATGTATTTGTACTACTGTACATCAAATATTCCTCCTCATTCAGTAGGGTGTATGTTTGTGCATTCTTACAGGAATTTCTAATAGCCTATTTGGTTTTGTTGCACCATAGCACCCTCATGTGTCTTTTCATTGACTTTCTCTTCGACCAATGACTCCCTTTGTAACGTACAAAACTTAGTCTATGAAACAAATAAATGATTGTAAAATAAAATATTCTAATAGCCTATTTAGGCCTCCTAGCCTGTCAGGCTTTTTCCAGGGCCTGTTAGGCTTTTTCCCCTTTTGGTGTGTTGGCAAAAAATTGTTGCTTTCTGAATCAAGTGTCTATCATTCACCACGCTTTATCTCACATCCCATGAAGGCCCATTTTATTATGTATCACCCTCTAGGTCAAGAATCAGAGCTAGAGTTATACATGGGGCTCATGTAGTCTAATTGAAAGGTCCTGACTGGGACTTGAATGGGGCCCTGGTATTAGGGTCAGGCCAGGTAAGTATGTACTTTTATAGTGGGCCTGTTAGGCTTAGGGCCAGGGGTAGACCAGTTAAGTAGGGTTAGGGTTAGGGTTAGGGTTAGAGGGTTAGGGTTAGGGTTAGAGGGTTAGGGTTTAGGGTTAGGTTTAGGGGGAGGGTGTGCCCCGGCTCAAAGCCAGGACACGATGCATGGGCCATCTCGTTACTGGCTGGGTGATCAGGTGATCCTATCTCCTGTTCAGTCCCTTAGGGATAGTTGTATCTAATACCTTAATCCAGAGTCTCTCTTGTCTTCTTCTCTGATAAGTGGTCCATTTGGAGTTGAGTTGAATGACTGTGGCTTGTACTGCCGGCCATCCATGTTCCACAAAGTGTGCCACGAATGGCGTCTGTGTCTCTTTGCCACGTATCACATTATATTTGTGTTGTAAGAAACGTACATTTATTGTGTTTCCTGTTTCCCCTACATATTGTTTCTTACATGTAGTACATGTGACCAGATAGACGCAATTTTTAGTCTGTGGGCTTCCTCCTGACATGGTTTTGTATACCATGTTGGTGTTGTAGCACCGAATCCAGGCTGTAGTTTTGTAGTATGACCTTTGACCTTTCGGTGTTGCAGTCTTTTTTTATTGTATTTTCGCTTTAATCAAATGGTCTTGTAAGTTTTTGTTCTTTCTGTATGCTGCAATGACTCTATGGTCTTGTAGAAGGTCAGTACCTTGGAAGGTTTTGTCAAAATTGTCTTTTACAATCTTGACCAGTCTAACCGTGGATGATGAGTATGTTGTGATGAATGGCAGGACTGTAGTAATCTGTATGGGTTTAGTTTGTAAATATTTTTTTAGTGCTTCTCTCATGAAGGAGCGGCTGTACCCTCTTCTTCCCAATGCCATGAAGAGGATTTTCTTGGCCTCCCAGAAATCTGATTTGTGGCTACATATCCTATGAAATCTCAGGAGTTGAGACTTCAAAAGGCCTGCATATGTGTGCTTTGGGTGATAGCTACTTTTGTGTAGTAAGGCATGAGTATCTGTTTCTTTGAAAAATACTTTGACTTCTAGGTTATTGGTCTTGTCAAAGTGTGTTCCTTTGTACGTGGTGGTATCCAGGAAATCCACTGATGTATAGCTGGTGGTTGACTTCAGTGTGATGGAGGAGTTGTGTGTGTTGAGAGTAGTCATGAATTGAGTGAATTCTGACTCTGAGTGTGGCCATACACCCCATATGTCATCAAGGTATCTCAGATAATATAGTGGTTTGATCTTACAAGAAGCCAAGGCAGAGGTTTCCCACTCTGCCATAAATATATTTGCATATGCAGGGGCGAATTTCTTACCCATAGCTGTGCCTTTCACTTGTAAGTAGAACTTATCATTGAATTCAAAGTCATTCCTTCTTAAATTGATATCCAGCAATTGTCGGAGTTCTTTCTCTGGTCTCCTTTTGTCAGGATATTTTCTAAATATTTATTTAACGGCTTGAATACCTTCACTTGTGTCAATATTAGTATATAGGCTATCCACATCTAGTGTGGATAACATGGCCCCTGTGGGGATATGTAGTTGCTTAATTGTATTGACAAAATGATAAGTGTCCTTGATGTAGCTGGGGTGTTTGTTTGATAGGGGATTTAGAAAATGGTCAATATATTCAGCTGTGTAATATGTTTCACTGTCACAGTCTGAAACAATAGGCCTTCCTGGAGGGATTTCATGTGGCTTGCTCCACTTTGTGGGATCTTTATGGATTTTAGGTAACATGTAGAATATCCTGGCTCTTGGATCAGAGCTGCCCATCAGGTAGGTTTGTTGTTTTATGTTTATAAACTTTTTCTCTAGCAGTTTGTCTGTGATGCTTTGTACCAGATGTATAGTTTCTGGGTAGATGGGTTTGTCCAGTTTGGTATAATATTTGATGTCCTCCAGTTGCCTGTGGCCTTCCCACAGATATTGTTTTTTGTCCAAAATGACGATAGCACTGCCCTTGTCTGCCGGTTTGATAATAATATCTTTATTGTTCTTTAGTTCCCGGATGGCACGTTCCTCTCCTGTACTCAAATTAGTTCTTAGTCTTTCAGGTTTGAAGTGTTCTAGGAAGAACTCATTGTCTGCCTGAATAAGGTCCCTAACCTCTATTGGTAATTGGTCTGCCTCTGGAGACCAACTGGATTTTGGTGTAAACAGAGGCATGTCTGTTTCTTCCTTGTCCTGAAAATATGCTGCCAATTTGATCTTTCTGTGGTATTGTTGTAGGTCCCATTTGCTTTGTTCCACTAGGTTTTTGTTGCATCCTAGTGTGGGAATGAAGGTTAGGCCTTTATTGAGTAACTTTAATTGGGAAGAGGTTGGTCTGAAGTGTTTGGACATTTTTAGACCCCTCCTCTATGGGTAGGCTTGTGGGGTCATTTAGTTTATCTGTTGAGACCAGTGGTCCAACATACATTTTGCTGTGTTTGTGTTCCAGTGTATGTTGTCCCCTTCAGTGGCAAAGTATTGATGTGGGAGTTGAGGAATGGTACGGAAGTTGTCCTTGATGATGTCATTTAGATCATTCAGTACTGTTTGTTCTTCATCTGGTAAGTCCTTTGAATAGTTAATCAAAGGCACCCAGATTGTAGCTTCAGGAAAACATTCTTGTGTCACTGACACTGCTTGTGTTACCTGTCTTGATAGGGTTCTCTGACCTTTTTGTGACCTATGGTTGGTCCCGAAGGCCAAGACTATCTTTTCTGGCTCAGTCTGTACTATAGCTTTCTGGGTCAGATTTGCTACATGTGCAAATGTTGCCCCTGGGTAACTGTCTATTTGTAGATCAGAACAGTCATATGTAGGGATCCTGGCCAAATTGGAATCTCCCATGATGAGCCACTTTTTAGACACTGTGAGAGTCCATTCTTTCCCCTTTCTGAATGTTTTCATGTGTTTAGTAGGTCTCTGTGGACCCCTCTTCTGGCTCTGTGTGAATGATCGTTGAATGAGTTTCTTCTGTCTTGTCTTTTTGACATTGATATTCGTTCCCCTATTTTTCCTCAGGTTTGGGATCAGCATGCTGAGTTGAGTTCTCTCATTTGCCTCTGGGATCTCAGTGTCTGATTCTAGGGATATCAAGTCTAGCTCATTCACTTGCTGGGACAGTCTAGTGTTGACTTTCTCTTTGGGATGTGATTGTGAGCATGCTAACTCATCATCATCACTCCCTGTGTCACGGATGATCTCCTGTTCTTCTGTGAGTATTCCCAGATTTTGTGTACCATGTTGATCAGTTTCTGGGCCTTGCTGTGTCACCAAGGCCTGCTCTATGAGCAACCCCACTGGGGTAGATGAGTACTTAGGGTGAGGGACGTCCTCCCCTTCTTGCTCTGGGTCCGATTGGTGTCCCGTATTTATCTGTACTGAGTGGGTTCTGTTTTGTCTTTTAGGCCTTTGTGGCAGTGCCACTGTTTTGATTCTCTTTGGAGGTGGCGTGGTGTGATCTGAGTCATCACTCAGCTCTTCCTCCTCATCATTGTCCTCTCCCTCCATCATGATCTCTAGCTCATCGCCCATTTTGGCTGTGATAAGACCTTCTGCGTCTTCTATCACTTAATCCGTTATACGTCCTCCTAGATTGCGTTTGGACCATTTTACCGCTATCTCAAAAGGTTCCTGCCAATCATCCTCTGTCATGTATGGCAGTGAGTCTAGCTCAGCGTGCAGTGCCTCTGTGTAGTGGTCACGTAGCAGCAGTAGGGTTGTGTGTTCCCACTTCTTTGCGTTGCCCTCAATATAGTCTATTACTTTTTTGGTAGGAACAGCTGGTTTGATTGACATCATTAAGTTGTCTGTGATTTTCTTGATCCCAGGTGGGGGTTTGTTGCTCTGGAAGTTGTTGAGGTGGTGTGTGCATTTGATCACCCTGTGCATTGCTCATACCCTGGCTCCAAAATCTGGATCATCAGGTTGAGCTGCTTCCTCCACCCTCTGTCTGTAGCCACGTGGAGGTGGCTTTTGTTGGTACTCTGGTTGGCGAGATTGTTGCACTTTGAACTCCACACGTCTGTGTTTTTGAGAGTCCTGTTGTGCACGCCATCCCTCCTTATTATGTTGTTTATATGGCTGTTGTCTGTCTCTATTGTCATAGAACAGAGAGTTACGTTGTGTACGTCCTCCATCATTTCTATGTTGTGGATATGGTCGCTGTCTGTCTCTATTGTTAGTAAACAGTCGACGTGGTTGTTGTCCACCTTCATAGTGTTGCCTATCCTCATATTGTGGTGCTCTGTATGTGAAGTCCCTGGCACGCGGTTCCCTGGTCGCGGCTTGTTTTGGGACATGTTTCTCACATAGCGTTGTGCACCCCCTGTGTCACGTCCATTGTGCCAGGCATCCGTTTTGGGAGCCTGGCTGGCACCTTGTGCCTGGTTGTTTGGTCCGTATCGAGGCACAGTGTGCCTCGATGCTTCAAAAAATTGTGGCCTGTGGCCTGGTTCAAAATATTGGCGTTGTGGGTACGTTTTGTCCCTTGCCATGCCTGCCATGGTAGCAGCAGCATAGGTAGGGCGATTGTCCCTTTGTTGGATGTAATCGCCTGCCTGGTGGTTTGTGACCTGGGGTCCATGGCGTGCCATGTTACGGCCCCTCTTATAAGACACCCGTGTCCACCCTTCCTCCTCTGAGTCTGAATACATTAGTACAGTTTGCTAATTTATTTATTCTACGGAGGGTAGGTTACTTTAAGTAACTGTTTAGTTCTTATTTATTTTCTTTGAATAAAACTTGTTCTGATCTCTGCTTTGTAGTGCACACAAGTTCTATTTCTGTTCTGCCCCCTAACGTGGATGAGTTAGGAGGCTTAATTAAATGCTTTATAGTCTATCAAGTTGTGTTTAAAATAGTCAGTTAACTTGGATCTAATTCGCTAATTTAAGCTTTTTATAAATGATGTGTCAACCTTGTTTATCAACGCCGTTTCGATCAATAATAGATCTTCATCAGGTTGTACATGGTTGACAAATTATTACAAGTGTAGGCTTGAAGCAATGCAATGAAAATTAAGCTTGGAGCAATGTGATTCAGCGATGCTTCCCCCTCCAAGTTCTGAGAGAGAGTGAGTGAGAGCGCGGACGGGCAGTCTCTTATATAGCCTTGTGGGCGTGTCCGAGTTCCAGTGGCAGTCAAACTTGATGTTTTGAGTGCTTTTATCGTGTATTACTGGTGTTTACCTTTGAGTAATAATTCTTCTGGTTACCCTCTATCCTTTCTTTTGGTGTAGTGGATGTTATGCTGTGCATTAATTATTTTATGAAGCAACGCATGTCGTTTTTTTAGGCGTTTTTTTGCATGGGAGAGTGTGGCTTTCTTTGTGGCAGACTCGCCTTCCGCCATGTCACTCTTCCATGTCTTTTTCATGCGTACTCCCTAGACTAGTGTTCCCTTCTGTTGTGATATATTCCAAGTATATCCAAACAGGTAGATTTGTAATGAATAAATAAATTATTTTAGCCTATCAGGCTTTACATGTCTTACGCATGTTTGCATCCTATGTGCTTGTAAACGGTGTACCTGTAAGACTGTTGTCTTACAGTATATTGCACTAATGAATAAATAAATTATTTTAGCCTATCAGGCTTTACATGTCTTAAGCATGTTTGCATCCTATGTGCTTGTAAACGGTGTACCTGTAAGACTGTTGTCTTACAGTATATTGCACTAATGAATAAATAAATTATTTTAGCCTATCAGGCTTTACATGTCTTAAGCATGTTTGCATCCTATGTGCTTGTAAACGGTGTACCTGTAAGACTGTTGTCTTACAGTATATTGCACTAATGAATAAATAAATTATTTTAGCCTATCAGGCTTTACATGTCTTAAGCATGTTTGCATCCTATGTGCTTGTAAACGATGTACCTGTAAGACTGTTGTCTTACAGTATATTGCACTACAGTCCCTGTTCCAACGGCCTTGCCTGTGTTGTAAAATCACTTATGGGATTTTTAATTAGTATGAAGCTGTTCTTTCTATTTTGCAATGTCCTTTTAGGTGGTTTCCATGTTGCTTCAATGTATTTTATGCTTTGCAAGGCAAGGTGTCAAATTGCGTCACTCCCTGTCATCCCCTATTTTCACTGGGAAATGTCTCCCTTTCATTCATCATAGATGATATTATATATTAGTGTCCATTTACTCTTCCATCAACATGTTTTACCTCTATGTTTAAGTGACTCCTATTCTGTTTGTCATCCCCTGTGTACTTGTAAATTTATTCAATATAATCTTGCCTGTACTATAAGTTAAGTCTTGTGGTTAGAGTTAGTGTGGGGTAGGAATATACTTTTTAAAGTGGTTTTTGAAGTTAGGGTCCAGAGGTATTTGTCTGTAGGGAATGGAGTAGTTAGGTTTAGAATAGGGGGTGGGTGGGTGTGTATTTAGATTATCTTGTTAATGTTAAGTCTATCAACCTAAAATTATTCACCACGTTTTATTTCACATCCCATAAAAATCTATCCCATTCTGTGTCATCCTCTAAGTCACCAATCAGAGCCAGGTTCACACAGGGATCCATGCAGTCCAACCCAATAGTCCCAACTGGGACTTGAGTGGGACCCTATGTTATTGGGGTCAGACTATGTAAGTATGTACTTTCAAGGTTTGCTCACAACACTTTGATTAAGATAAGGTATGTCCCTTCCTTTAGCTGGAGGGTCCATAAGTGCACCTCCCTGAGACCCCTCGTATGTCTCTCAGTAACCAGGCCGGGTACACCAGAACACCAATTGTGTCTCTTCAAGACTTTGTATATAAGTCAGGTGTATTCCATCACTGTGCTGGGAGACCCCTAAGTGCGTCCCAGGATGAGGTCCCTCGTATACCCTCCAGGGTCTAGTCAGGGCATACCAATCCTACAGTTTGGGCTTATCCTACAGTTTGGGCTTATAAGTTGAGGCATGTGTTTTAGGTTTTAAAGCCCGGGGTAGACCAGGTGAGTATGTGTTTTTAAAGGAAGTTTATTAGGCTTAGGTCAGATATACTCTAAATTTAGGCTTATGATCGGCCTATTGTGTTTAGGGTCAGAGGTCGAGGTTCTTCATGGGATGGAAGTGGTTAGGTTGTGGATAGGGGATGGGGTGGGGTTATTCTTATGTCGGTTACATGCTGCCACTCCGACGTGCTGCCACTCCGACGTTCTGCCACTCCGAAATATCGGCACTCAGAAAGGGGGTCTATATTCCCCGTTTTTCACTAACCTCTCCCAGCCCCCACGCCAAACCTAACCTCCCCCCATGCCTAAACCTAACCTCCCCCAGACCCTAACCCAAAACCTAACCTCTCCCACCCCCACGCCTAAACCTAAGGTCGGCATTGCGGCTTCTAAGGTGAACGACCGCCAGTCCGAATAATGGAAGTTAACGTTCGGAGTGGCAGCATGTCGGAAAGGCAGAGGAACCCCTCTTATGTCATATAGGTTAGGCTTAGGTATGCCCCTAGGTCTTAGGATTAGGCATGTCCCTGGGCATATGGGTTAGGACTAAGTATGTCCCTGGGTTTTAAGATTAGGCATGTCCCTGGGTTTAGGATTAGGCAATTGCCCATGGGCTTAAGTGTGCCCATGGGGTTAGGGTGAGGTGTGCCCAGGGACTTAGGTATGCCCCTGGGTTTAGGTTTAGGCATGCCCATGGGCTTGGATGTGCCCATGGGCTTAAAGTGAGGTGTACCCAGGGGCTGGGGATTAGGGATTCCTCTGTTGGATTCAAAAGCTTAACGCACTGTCCAAATTCTGACAGGCGTGCACTTTTTTCAAAAAGTTAACGATCTTTCTCAAGACGTTCTTACTGACTGAAACTGAACAGCAGGCAGTCACTGCATCAAATAGGACGGTATAGGCATGTCTACAACAAAGGCAGAGGCATGTATCACCCAGGGCCTAGTGTGTCTCGACAACTGTCTAGAGAGCGTGTTAGGAGTCCTAACATACGTCCTGCACATGTTGTCCAGAGAGGCAACATGTCATATCCACTGCAGAGGCCTCCAGGCACAGACCAGGCCCCAACCGTGGAGGCCTGGCGTGACCCATTCACCTTATATAAGGCATTGGAGTATGGCAGGGATGAGTTCCAACCAGGCTTGGACACAGAACAAGACCTGGGACACTCAGGTAGGGTACCCACGGCACCCAGACTGGAAGCTGCTTGTGATGGCATAGAATGCTTTGCACAGATATGCACACAGTGTAGACCACCTTACACACAGGATGTAATTGTAGAGGGTGCAGACTCTGGGGACCCAGAGATGCAGGATAATAATTATAATCCTTGGCAGCAACCACATGAAGATGTACATGTGGAACCAGCAGTAGATGACACTCTAAAGTACAGCAGTGCAGAGGGGGGCAGTTATGAGGGCCCCTGGCAGTGGCAAAGGCCACATCCCTGTCATGACCCAGACATAGACCAGCAGACACACCATGCACCTGATATGCAGGAACAACTTGGTGAAAGGGTTTATACTGGGGAACAAATAGAGGAGTTGTTCCAGACAAATGACCCAGAGTTTAAGGTCAGAGTGAGAACCATATACAAGGTCATCAGGACAGCTCATCATTTCACTAATGTCACACAGGACACTCCTCCCTTGGGGATTAGCACAGTCACCAATACCCTCATAGGGTCAATCAGACCTTTTGCTCCTAATAAAGAGCTGTCTGACATCCTAGAGGGCAATGCCAGGGCCTGGGAGCTAGCTACGATTAGGTGTTTACATAGTCATTACTTGCACTTGTTACAAGCAGAAATTAACACACTGCCAGGTATGACGACAGATGAATGGCGGGCACCTTTTCAAACAGCAACAAAGTGGGCTAAAAAAGCCTTGGGGAAACTACAGAATCACACCCTGACCAAGGTGGAGTCTATGATTGAGGCTAGGATCAAATGTGAAACCACAGTGTCAAATGTGGGAGAGGCACAGCCCCCACAAGCAGCATACAGTATGTCTGCGGCAGATATTATGCCTATAGTCAGTGATGTCACCAGAATGGACATCCTGACTGACAGTGACACGCCCCCAGGAGGGCAGCTAACTGAGTTAACTGATCAACCCGAATTAAACAGTCCTGTAGCACTCAGCCAGAGACTGGAAGTAGGGCCCTTATCACAGGGAAAGGCCTCACTCAGACAGAGGGCAGAGGTCAGACACACTTGTCTGGTCAGACTCACTCAGGAATGGTTTACACAGGACCAACTGACTAAAACTCAGAAGCCAATTCGACATAACTCAAAACACACCAAACACAGGGACTGGAGTCTAGCAATCTCCAAAAAGTGGTTAGTCATAGGTGACTCTAATGTGGAGAATATCCACAAATACAGGTGCCCAGAGCTCCAGATAGACAGTTTCCCTGGAGCACACTTTGGTCACATCCCAGCCCTCATGACAAAGACACTTGTCTATACAGAGGTCAGAAAGGTCATCCTGGCCTTGGGCATCAACTACCACACATGGACTGACAGGCCGACTCTGTATAGACAAGTGATACAGGCTGTCACTGCTCTAGAAGAGCGCTTTCCCCGAGCCAGAATATGGGTGCCAGTTGTCAACTATTCACAGCATCTGCCAGAAGCAGAAGCAGATATGCTAGAGTATTTAAATGACATCATAAAAGAGAGACTCCGAGCTATACCTCAGCTGCCACTCGGACAGTTCTCAACCCAAGCAGGCCAGATTTATTGGACCAAGGGCACAGCACAGAGGATGTTGGAACATTGGCTGAGACACATTAATTAAAGGACATATATCCCTATTAAAAAGCCAAATTAAACAATGTTCCTATCCTACCCTAACTAAGGACTCATAGGCCTCTAGAGGGCATTTTTTACAACATAGATGGCTGATGGCATACACCACAGTCATCTATTATAACTCTTGGAATTAGGGCCCCTGGAGTTCCACATTCTGATCAGTAACAGAACATTGTCCCAGGGAAATAACACAGGGAGTGGGGACCCAGTTATGGGACGCCTAGGACAACTGTGATGGCCCGTGCATTTGGTGGCCTGGACTTGTGCCAGGTCACACAACCTGCCCAAAACCTAACCCTAAGTTAAATATTGATCACCATAAAGCAGTGTAACACATTTGTTCTAACAAAGGAATACTAACCCAAAGTGACCTCATCATACATGAAGTTCACCGTGTTGTTTAAATTTATAGCATCCACCTTTGTTTCTAATTTACATGGCAACATAAATTGGAAGAATCTGAAATTCAACTCAAAATATGAATATTGATATTACCATAATTAGACAATTCTGTGTTATTTATTCCCCATTAAAATGCTGTTCAAAGCGGACTTCTCCAGAATTCGCCGATTCTGTAGGCTATATTAGGCCATGGTCTTGAGAAAATTATTTCCCTCACACGCGCTCGGTCAGGCTATGGTCTTGAGAAATTAATTATTTCCCTCACACGCGCTCGGTCAGGCTATGGTCTTGAGAAATTAATTATTTCCCTCACACGCGCTCGCGGCCTTGGGCAGATGTTTTCGACGTACACCTCGCCCACAGGTCTTCCAAAACATCAAAACACGTGTCTGAAAAGCTCTGTATCTCTTCCTAAATTTGGTTGATATAATTACAGCATTTGTGGAATCCAGTTAGTGTAACAATATTTTAGAAATAGCCAGATAGAGAGATAGCAGATATTTTATTAAAAAGGTTATCCACTCACCCTTTATTGATATTTTCCCGGGATTTGTTCAACCACTGTTCTCTGAATGCTGATCAGAATGCTTACACTTATCTCTGGATCACGTCGGGGTCACCATTTGATAGGAAAGGATTTTTCGGTGCCGGTCCAACCTAGACAAAACTGCCCGCACCGATCAGAAGGTGTTGACATATGTTAATACCTTTCCAGCGTGTCCAATTAATTCCAGATATATGAAAAACCAATATGACAAGCAATTCTGATATTTAGAACATTATTTTATATAGAGAATATTGCATAAATCATGATACAGAGCTAGTCAAGTGATACAAATTACCCCTCAGAGATCTCCGGGTGGATTTCCAGTGGTCTTTCCTAACAGCTGATATGTAGCAGATCAAGAAAGAGACATTTGAAAACCGACCAATTCATTCTCTTGTGCGTGGGCTTATAAAGTGCATTTCCTTGGGGGTGTTGTCTTCTGGTATGGGCTGGTCTCTCCCCAAAGGCTCCTCCTCCATCTGGTGACACCCTTCACTGCTGGGCTGACATTGGTAGTTAGGCGAGCTCCCCCTCTGTCACTCCTACTTGGCAGGCGTGTTTTCTCCTCCTCCGTGGTCCGCATCACGTGACGTGGCTCTTCCACAGGAGAACACTAACCCTCACTGAAATAGTCATCTATTAACTTCCCTATCTACCAAAACAACTGTCAATACATTTGCTAATATTACCAGCTTGACACCTTTGAATTCCATATACAGTGTTATATATAGCAAAAGCTTACAACATGGTAATAATGATCCAACTGTCACAGGGCGCGCCTAGGTGAAAACCCAGCTGGATCAAGAATTCCACGGATGCAATCCAAATGGTTCCTTAATTTTTACAAGCAAACAGTCATAAGCAGTTTTATTCTTAAGTAGCCTTTTTTTATAATGAAAATGAAAATAAAAATAGCTAAGAAATCATTTCAACTGACCTGAAAAAGAAGTTTTTAATTATACATGTATTTGGTTAGTTCATTAATCAAAATTGTAATGTGTACATTCCCAGAGACCAAAGCCTGGCCATCTGAGATTCGAACCCGGGACCCCTCGCACAATGTGCTGTGTCCTTGAGCAGGTCCTATCCTCTGGGGGAAAGGTCAGCGCATGGTCAAAACATCACTCATTAGCTTCCAAAATACATAGTGCTGTTTTCCTCCTCACAGAAATTGCGCAACCTGGGGGCCCCGTGGAATGTCCCCCCACCTCTGCTGATGCCATCGTATCCATCTGTCCCAAAGATAACCTATAAACTTGTAATGTTTTCCAGACCTGTACTAAACAGGGCTCAACATGAAAGCTTGTCGTAAATAGAGCATTGTTCACTTTATCAACTGGACCATTTGAACAGCCTTAACCTCTCCATGGCCTGCCCTTTTGTCCCCTTGCAGAGATGAACTTTCCACTCCCCCCCCCTGCAACCTACAATGAAGAAACATTTGTTTCTCAATTTATAGTGAAGTTTCCTCTCACTTGCAGCTCACCTAAGGACCTAGATGTGTATTTCAGGAAGAGAACATTTAAAACATAATAAAAGATATATTTGAATTAGCAAACGATAACATCATCTCTGTAGTTGCATATATTCACACCAGCTGGGCCTCCATGCTGAGGTATCCGCCTCCTGCTGAATCCAATCTGGGCTTAACGAGGAAATGTTTGGTTATTAATTAGGAAAAATGAAAATCTTATCAGGAAACCAGGGATCTAAGGAGAGAAATCCTATCACCATCGTGATGGCTTTTGTGAGGGTTAGGTCCTTGTCAAGTTGCATCCTCTCTGACAACGATGAATTTTGAAGACCCACTACCAGTCTGTCTCTCAAAAGTTCATCATGCAGGTCGCCATGCTCACAGTTCTCAGCTAGAGCATAGCGCTGTGATGAATGAGTCAACTGGCTCTGTTGGTTGCTGGACTCTTTTGTTGAACTTCGCCCGTTCGTATATTACGTTTTTCTTTGGCACAAAATATGTGTCGAAGCCCCTTTTAACTGGCTCATACTGCAGGCGATCTTCGTCTGTTAACAACAGCCCTCGTAGCACATCGTCTGCTTCATCCCCCATGCAGTACACCAGCATATTGATTTGGTTAGCTTCGGTAGACGTGTTCAGGTTACTTGCCAGTCTGAAACGCTCAAATCTCCTGATCCACTTCTCCCACTCCTGTGGCTTCGAGAAGTCAAAAGGCTCCAGAGGTTTAATCGTAAACGTTGCAGTCGGAGGCGCCGCAGCCATGGCTACCTGGCCGTCCTCGCTCATCTCGTTTACGCTAGCTGGAGGCTAATTAGCTAGCCGTGCCCGTCTTCTCTCCGGTCCGTAGCTCAAAGCAGCTCCGTTTCTGACACCATGTTGTGTTGGGTTCTCTTACATACAATGATGACCACTTTGAGTTAGACTTGAAGGTTCTTTACTTTATAACCGGCAGGCTTGTACAACATAGTCAGTGACAGCTACATACATGACAGCTCGCATCTTGACCCGGAACTCCCTCGCGCCTGTGACGTCATCCACAGGTCACATGCCAAACAATGACATTACACCACATAAACAAGATAAATATTAAATATGGATAAACATTTGACTAAATAAGGTAATAATGTGTATAATCATTCACAGGCTACTTTACCAACAAATCAAGTTTTGACTGGCACATGGCCATGCCTTATTTCCAGGTACAGTAATTCACCTCCATGCAATAAGATATACAAAAAGTTGTCCAAACTCAAATGACAAAGGAAAAGATTAGATATAGATCTAAACTTAAATTAACCTACCGACAATACTCTCAAAGGGCTTGAATGTAGCAGATGTCGGCGAACACCGAAGGCATGAAAACATGAGGCTCAGCCATGCATGCTTCTATAATCTTCTAGAGTGTGAGATCAGTGAGTGAGACAAGGCCTCTTAAAGAGACAGTACACGTTAGCCTCTTAAAGAGACCGTACACGTTAAATCCAGCTACAAACATCTTGTTCTCAATTGCTGACAGGACACACACACACACACACACACACACACACACACACACACACACACACACACACACACACACAGAGTCACTGAGTGTTTCTCTCTCACTCCTCTACCTGACACAGAGACATTGAGCCACCTGTGTTAAACCCAAACCCAGGGTACAGAGGTTCAGTGAAGGTGGAGGTGAAGGTGTAGATGTGCATCAGTGTGTCAGAGGAAACTCTGTAGACGGACAGAGAGCCAGCAGGCCAGTCCAGATACACTGCTACTCTGTTAGAGGGGGAGGGGGAAGATATGCGTGTTGATTTGTTATTGTGCCAGGCGACGTAACCATCATCAAAGCAGTTCAGTTTCCAGGACTTTTCATTTCCTCCAATCCAGCAGTCATCACCCCGTCCTTTTCTTCTGATTCCTCTGTAAGTCACTCCTATATTAACATCTCCTTTCCTCTCCACCTCCCAGTAACAGCGACCAGTCAGACCATCTCTACACAGCAGCTGGTCATAGTAGTCAAATCTCTCTGGGTGATCAGGATATGGCTGCTTCTTTTTCACCCTTGTCACCTTTCTGTTGTCTTCAGACAGGAGGAGCTCTCTGCTTGCTGTGTTTGGGTCCAGTGTGAGTTCACAGGCATCTGATGAGACAACAAGACACAACACACACAGCAGCAGCTTAGAATCGAATATTATAGCATGGACCCTATCTTCCGACAGGCGCTATCCCCTAATAGCGCTTGCGCACCTGTTTGCAGGTGCCTTAAGGCAGGGAAGATAGCAGTCTGCCTTGCGCCGTCCGCCAGGTGTTATGCTGAGTTTTGCACCCTAGCGCCGGCAGCATCCCCACCTCACCGGAGCATATTGTAATGATTTATACAGAAATGTAACTGTTTAAAAGTGATATAATTGTCTGGTAGACGTGACCTCCCTGATTTCTAAGTTAAAAAAGCCCCAAAATATGTTGAGGATGCAATTCTCGGCAGGCATGTGGAAACGTTCACGGCACCTGTCGCAGACGCAAATTAGAGCCGTGCCAAAATCGGGATTTGGGCGGTCTTACTACCAGAATTATTCACAGGTGTGGCCAGGCAATGCTGGGTATTACGTCAATCAAAACCAATCAGATTCCCGTCTCGCAATGGCTGTTTGCGCGAGGCATGCAATATGCTGTAATTCTCTCCATGCGTAATAGGGTGTACTCACTCGTGCGAGGACAGAGAGAGCTTATTGACAGAACGTCTATGGTGCCAATGACCCTCCGGGCTATGAAGGTAGTGTATGAAGGCATGTAGCCTATGTCCATTGTCCAACACGTTTTCTCAATTCATTCCCTCTTTGCGATGTGATAAAAGTTTCTCAGTGAGTTATAGTTGATTGCCTCACTGAATTATCTGCTAATACCCAATTTTAGCAGCATAATTTGATGTCTAGACTGTGTGTAATGACACCTCCAAAAGGAATTATACTTTGCACTGCGCTGCGCTGCACGGAGATTACAGGTGCGCTCCCAGCGCAGAGAGGTATTTTGAACGTAAGAGGTCCTTTTCAAAGCTCTTAGCGCAAAGTAATTGCGCGCTGCTGACGATAGGGTAATGCCATCGATCCCACATTTTAGTGCTGAAACGCCTGCTTTGGCATGTGGCAGCCTATGCCCAGTACAATTATCACAGGCATGCGCTTGTGTCTGCCCCCACTTTGCATTGCGCACTGCATTAAACGAGCGCAAACACTAAATGAGCGCTTTTGGGAAGATAGGGCCCCATATTGTCCACACATGGGCATTCATCGTGTTGGGCTCAGTGCGACTGACAGCACTGAGTGTGTGTGTGTGTGTGTGTGTGTTGCTGTGTGTGTGTGTGTGTGTGTGTGTGTGTGTGTGTGTGTGTGTGTGTGTGTGTGGCATGAGGTGGCATAAGCCATCCCCGGACATGCCTGCACATGCTTGGACATGCCTGGACATGCCTGCACATGCTCGGACATGCCTGCACATGCTCGGACATGCCTGCACATGCTCGGACATGCTCTGACATGCCCTGACATGCCTGTACATGCCTGGACATGCTCTGACATACCTGCATATGCTCTGACATGCCTGCACATGCCCGGACGGGGACCGCCTTCCATTCTGAAACACCACCATTCCGACACAGCCCCACTCAGAAACCCCTTCAGTCCGAAATTGAAATAGATGTAACCCCCCCACTCCGAAATTGATTTTCAAGTCCATATTTCTCTGAGATTCCTGCATTCCTGCAGCTTGAAATAAACCTTTCAACTCATAGTTTTTTTATTAGGCTATCCACCTTATTTTTGGCGACCATGATGCACCATGGGTGCTGCTTCCTTCTCCTGTCCTCTTCCCCCGTTACGTCTAGCTCGACACAACACAGCCCGTCTAATGTACCCGTCTGTAAATGTTGCAGCTGAGCTGATAAATGCTGACTTGTTCAACGAGCAACAGGTTAGCGGTTGTGATAGATAACATCATTAGGCTACATTCTCAAAACGAGTGTTATTTTGTGATGAGCAAACTTTTAACATTGGAGTTCGACAAGGAAATATGATGCGAGGAGGCACAGGGCACGGGCTGCAGTCATGGGCTGCTGTGCAGAGTCCTATCCAGGCAGCGTCAAGCCAGCGTAAACACAGCTGCTCACGTTCTACACCGGATATTGCTCCCAGAATTATTTTACAGCGGGAGCCTCAAAAAAATAAGATGGATGTTAGGAAGTTTGTGTGAAGATTGCTGGATCTAAAGTAAGAGCTCACGGGCAGTGATCGGTTAGAACCACAGAGATGTCTTTCAGGCTTTTATTGGAGATATCAGGCAGGAATATCAGGCAGAAGCAACATACAGAGTAGCTAGCAGATAGATAGCTTGCAAAGACAGAGAACCTCGTGTATGATGTGCAGAGAGCGAACAGGACCTTGTGTATCATGTGCAGAGAGAGAACAGGACCTAATTAAACATGATAGAACAACACTTTTATACCTGCCACATTCTAGGTATGACATCATTGGTGATGTCACAACGTCCCGGGAGGTATGACATCATCGATGACCTCACAAAGTCACGTCTGCCATCACACAGTCCGGAGACAGCCTAGACCGTCTGACATCACTGATGACCTCACAGGGGAAACTCTGACATCACGGATGACCTCACAAGGTGAACTCTGACATCGTCGCCGATGATGTCACGGCGGTGACATCATTATTGCGTCGTGGGCGTCAATTGCCCCAAGAACAGGCCTGATGGTGGGCCATTACGGAGCATTTTCTACAGATTCCTGTGGGGAATCTGTATTCTTCCAGAAATGGCACTCCAGTCCCACCAGTTGTAGGCGGGGTTCGGTTGATTAGTCTGGCAGTGAGGAGAGCTGAATACGCTTGGCCATCGGCCGGGTGTAAGTACGTCACCTTTACGTCAGCAGACCTCACTTTGTTGTCCAGTCCAGGGGAAAGTTTGGTGACTGTCCCCATTGGCCAAAGTGTGCGCAGGAGCTGGGGGTCTATGATCATCCTAACACCTCAATGAGGGATGTCCTGAGCACCTCCTCCGTAACCAGCTGTGCCCCAGTGGAGCGGATAATATCACTATTTGAGAGGAATCGTGCAAATTTTGATACAAGCATGAAATTTGGCTCGGTTGTTCTCCAGAGGTTTCTGATCAAATCTGCCCGATTGGCCATCTGAAAATCTGCTCGTTTTTCAAGATGGCCGCCAAAATCGGCCACATTTTCATGGATTTGATTGATTGATTGACTTTATTTGGACAACAAAGAAACAGGGAACACAAATACAGATACAGACAATCACAGAGGATAAAAACACAATAAAGCCGTAGCATAAAGCATAGGCTTGTTTACATTGCAGTCCTCTGAACAAACAACATAAAAGGGACAACACACGAATGGGTATCACCTCCTATACTCAAATTAAGATTTTTAACATTATTACTAGATTGAATAGAAATAAAGGCACACTTGAATATTATACAATACATAAACATTTGTTGTTAAATGTAAGGAGTTAACAGACACAAAGAACAAGAAAAACGAGGGGGGGGGTGGATTTGCGGGGGTTGCAGCGGGTAGTGGAGGGAGTAGCTCGTCCACAGAACACTAGAGGCTATGCTGGCTAATTGCAGCTCCAATAGGATGTTTCCGAGGAAAGGAGGGGGGGGGGGTGGGCGTGGTGGGAAAGGATGCAAGAGCTATAGGCAGGAACAAGGTGGCGGTATGGGGCGGGGCCTGGATGGGGTTCGGGTGTGTGCATGTGTGCGTGTATGTTTGAGAGTGTGTAAAATGTGTGGTCAGGAGTGTCCAGAAATTGTCCTTGTGTGTGCAGTGAGCCTGATAGTCTTTTCATGGGAGCCGTCTCTTCCCGGATGGTGAGCGATAACACAGCAGGTCGCTATGGTGACGGCCTCAACCAGAGAGTCTTATCAACAGGTGTCTAGGGCGAGGGTGAGTGGGGGTTGGAGCTCGCACATTTCCACAGGCTCTTCATGGGGACTTTTATCTTTCACTGTTGGCCTTGGCCAAGGCCAACATGCAGTGGGGGGATCCGAACAGTGGTGGATGTTTTGGTTAGCGGAGTGAAAATTACATTCCAATTATTTCCATTCCATGCTGGTCTCATCAACTTTAAACACTTCAGCGCCGGATGTTAGAACTTCTCCAAGATCTCGTCCAATTTTCGGTTCACGTCTGCAATCATACCATCCACCTTTAGATTGCGATCTGTGATCGAAATAGTCTGAGTGTTCACAACACGGCTCAACTCGTTAATCATACCCATAATCATAGGTAGCTTGGGGCTCTCAGAATTTTTTCCCATCATCATGGTAATTTTCCGATAGACAACGGCAATGCTCAATCCCATTAGCAAGTGTCCTGCTATCATAAATCCAAATAGATAAATATCTTCGACGTCCTCGACGGTCAAAACAGCAAGGCACAGTACCCGCCATTTGAGCCAGGCGTCCATTACATACCCCGCTCCCCGGATCCTGCATTCCTCGTGGAGATAATCTTATCAATTGCGTTGAGAGACCAGCTTATTAGTTCCATTAGGACCCCGCATAGATAATTATTTCTTAAGAAGTTTATCAAGTCAGTCGGGTGAAGTCCAGCGACAGGAAGTAACCCACAGCTTGCAGGACATCAGCACCCCTGATGTTGAGGCAGGTCCTAGCACCGAGGAAAGCAGAGAGGCCAGCCAGCCAAAAAGGGAGAAGATTAGCGGTCAGAAGCCTAGAGTTAAGTGGCCAGGTGCAGCGGAAAGTAGGAAGTGGGAAGCTATCAATAGTGATTTGGTTAGGATGTTAGAGAAGCTTAAATGAACTGCTGAGAGTAAGTTGGAGAAAATGGGAGATTGTATTTATGATTATGGTAAGGAAAGGTTTGGCGTCTTTGAGAAAAGGAAGAAACTAGAGGGTGAGGTAGTTAAATCTAGGCGCCAACAAGAGATAGATATACTTATCCAGGAGAGAAGACAGCTTAAGAGGCAGTGGAGGAAAGCTACAGAGGTTGAGAAGGAAGGCATTGATCGCTTGCAGTCAGATGTGAGGGAGCGGTTGGCAGTTTTAAGAAGAGCAGAGAGCATTAGGAAAAATAGGAAAAAGAAAGAGAGAGCTAGAATAGCATTCTATAAGGATCCATTTAGATTTGTGAAGTCATTGTTTAGTAAGGAAAAGAATGGTAGTCTTATGGTACCTAAGCAGAAGCTTGAGGAATATTTGGAGGAGGTTCACAAAGATAGGGAAAGGTTTAGAGAGATGACTGTCCCAACTGATATTCCACCTATTGGTGAAATAGAGAGCCAGTGTGATGATAGCCCACCAAGGTGGAAAGAAGTTCAAGAAGTAGTGAGACGTGCAAGGGCCTCTTCAGCCCCGGGTCCTAATGGAGTCCCCTACCGGCTGTATAAGAGTGCTCCAGATGTGTTGCAGTTTCTATGGAAGCTGATGAAGGTAGTCTGGAAGAAGCAGGTTATTCGTAAGGCGTGGGGTAGAGCAGGGGGAATCTTCATTCCTAAAGAAAGGGACTCATTAGCGATAAGTCAGTTTAGACCTATCAGTCTACGTAATGTTGAAGGGAAGGTTTTCTTTAGTGTTGTGGCACAGAGGCTGTCTAGTTATCTAGAAAAGAATAGGCTAATAGATACTTCGGTGCAAAAGGCTGGAATTTCCGGCTTCTCCGGGTGCTTAGAGCACACCAGCATGATCTGGCACCAAATCCAGTCAGCTAGGCGTGAGAAGAGAGACCTGCATGTAGTATTCTTGGACCTGGCTAATGCTTTCGGGTCAGTGCCGCATAGTCTGTTATGGGAGGCCTTTGATTTCTTTAGAGTGCCAGGTAGTATAAAGAGCTTAGTTAAAGCCTACTTCTTAGATATTCAACTCTGCTTTACCACAGCAGAGTACACTACAGCTTGGCAGCAGCTGGAGATAGGCATTATGGCAGGGTGTACAATTTCCCCATTAGCTTTTACCATGGCAATGGAGATCATTATTAGGGCTTCAAAATGGGTAGTGGGTGGAGAAAGGCTGCAGGGAGGGCTGCGGCTCCCTCCAATTAGGGCATACATGGATGACATGACGACTATGACGTCAACCGCTCCATGTACTAGCAGATTGTTGGATAAGTTAAATAGTAATCTGCAGTGGGCTAGAATGAAAGTGAAGCCAAGTAAGTCCAGGAGTATTTCAATCATTAAAGGAAGGGTAGTAGGTAAGAAGTTTGTTATAAATGATGAGGTGGTGCCTACAGTGTTAGAGAAACCAGTCAATAGTTTGGGAAGATGGTATGCTGCACGTCTCAGTGATAAGGGACAGTTTGAGGAGGTGAGGCAGGAGATGATTCAAGGTATTTCAAGTATAGACAAGTCAGGGCTCCCAGGAAAGTTAAAGTTCTGGTGTTTGCAGTTTGGATTGTTGCCTCGGTTGATGTGGCCACTGACAGTGTATGAGGTTCCCCTTTCAAAGGTAGAAAAGCTAGAAAGGATGATTAACTCATTCATTAGAAAATGGCTCGGAGTCCCACGCTGCCTAAGCAGTGTAGCCTTATATTGGAAAGGCATATTGGAATTGCCATTATCTAGCCTGACAGAGGAGTTCAAGTGTGCTAAGGTTAGACTGGAAATTACTCAGTGGTAGGACGCTTTGCGGTGGTGGTTTTAGCGTAACCTATGTGGGGTTTGACGTAACCTATGTGATCGAAATAACGAAGGTTATGCCAAACCCCACATAGGTTACGCTAAAACCACCACCGCAAAGCGTCCTACCTGTAGTTGGCCAGTCAGCAAGAAAGTATCGCGGGACTTTACGAGACTTGGTGACCGAGATCACGTTTGAGGCAATTTGATCCCTGGGAGACTCCAGGAAATGGCCTGGGGTGAAATATCACTCTGGTGGATGTTGAGGGATCACATTACAACGATATGTGGCGAAAACGGGAATAAAAATAGCTATTTAGATGCAGGTAAGACAGGCTCACACTTGGCCCCAAATCAGCTCCATTTTACAACTGACTTGGACGCTATTGATCTCAAAACAACGCTAGGACGGCCAGAAACGCTGCGGACATCACTGGGTGAGTGGCCAAATCATAATTATTGCCAGGAGATGGGTCCAGGTTAAAAAAAAAACGAAATTCTCCTTTAACGAAACGTCGGTGAAGGAAGGTGCCCACTTGAAAACCCCAATGACATGCTTCATACTGCTGTTGGCTAGGGTAGGTAACTGGTGATTTGTGTCTTGTTTATTAGTTTGTTAGCCTGTTAGCTTGTTTTATTCTGGATTGGGCTTCTAAATGTGTTTTTCCTCTGATTTTGGCACAAGGGATAGTAACATCTTGTCCTGTGTATTAATTAATACATAATTCCTCAGGTTTTGAAGAGACAGTGTAAAGGAGAAGCTTTTTTAGGGCAGGGTGCAGGCAGTGAGGAGAGTAGGGAGAGCAGTAGAGGAGGAGATTTGCGACCGCCCTGTTCGAGAGGCAAGTCAGAATAGAAATGTGTGTAGTTGGCCGATTTGAATTATCTTTGTGGCTATCCCTATCTTTTCAGGCCTTCTGGAGTTGATTTTTCTCATTTTATAGCCCTTTGATTTTGTCATTTTTTAATATGGCCGCAAAATCGGCCTCCCAAAGTTGATTTATTCCGAAGAAATGTGTGTAGTTGGCCGATTTGAATGTTATTGTTTTCAATTTGTATGTCTTAGGACATGCTACCATTTTCTTACTAGTTTAGCACTGGTCTAATGATTTTAGTGATGAATTATTACATTTGTAATGAAACAATAACGAAATATAATGCCAATACAACTTTCTTGGAAAAGTAACAAAAATAACACCAATACAATTCAGAATGAGAATCAGAAAGACTTTAATGATCCCGGGGGGAAATTGGGATAAGCTACAGTAGCTCGCTCACAGAACACACATAGCATAAAATAAACAGTAGTAAATGCGATATTAAGAAAAATAAGTAGAATAAGAACACAACATAGCATAGAATAACAGTAGTAAATGCGATAGAAGCAAAAAATAAGTAGAATATGTCTAAGTAAGCAAAATACGTAGAGTAAGTATACATTCCGTGCCAATTATCATTATTGCACCCTGTACTCAGGGCCGATTTTACGAATGGGCTTACCCGGGCTGAAGCCCGGGGCCCGGGACATCAAGGGGCCCAAAAAAAATAAAAAAAAAAATAATATATATACTGTATATATATATATATATATATTTTTTTTTTGGGGGGGACCCTTGATGTTTTTTTTTTGGGCCCCCTGTCCAGGGCAAAAAATGTTTTTTTTACTGACGCCATTCAATTTTTTTTGCAGAGTAATAACATCCACTGTGAGAGGGTGTCCACCCGCTATGCCGACCACTCGCAATCCCGACCTTAGGTGTAGGCGTGGGGGGTGGGAGAGGTTAGGTTTTGGGTTAGGGTCTGGGGGAGGTTAGGTTTAGGTGTGGGGGCTGGGAGAGGGGAGGTCGGAACAGCGAGAGGTCGGAACACAACAACATGGAACCCTGTGAGAGGGCTCCCGAATTTGTAGATGAAATAGTGCAATTCAAATAATTCATCAAAAACAAAGACAATAAAAGTGTGCGGCACTTGCTTCAAATAATAAGGAAGAGGAACCTGTCATCAGTTTTTCCAAATGTGGATATTGCCTTCAGGATTTACTTAACTCTCCCTGTAACAAATGCCTCTGGAGAGCGCTCCTTTTCAAAACTTGGGCTTGTCAAGAACAGGATACGGTCTACAACGGGACAAGAAAGGCTCACCCACTTGACATTGATGTCATTGGAAAGTGACATTGTTAGAACATTGGACTTCACCACTCTAGTCAAACGCTTTGCCACGGCAAAAGTCAGGAAGAAGACATTTCAGGTACGAACAGACTTGAATACTGCTTGATTGATTTGTGCAATACTTGTGAGAATGTGTGTGTGCACTGTAATAATAACAGCAATAATAAATACTAAATAATAAAATAAAAGTGCTTGTTGTGACATCTCAGTGGCAATGTTTTCTTTCCAATCAGGCTGTTTATGAAAGAACATGATGGCTAAACCTACAGTTTGTGTTTGTAAGTTAGAATGCTGACAGGAGAGCAGGTGGTGACATGAAAGTTAGTGAGAAAAGGAGAAGATACTGAATAATGACATCACAACAGTATAATCCTAATGTTGATTTAAAATGAGATATTCCTTTAAATACGGCTAAAAAAGGTTAAAAAAAAACACTCAAATTTTTTCGGCGGCCCCCCCTTCCGCTTAAGGGGGGGGGCCCTGCAGAGATGAATAGCCCAGGGGCCCATGAAGTGTAAAATCGGCCCTGCCTGTACTTATATTAAGTCGGCTTGCCCTATACGTTACACGTGGCTCAGCCAGGCACAGTTAACCTATCGGCTGGCTCAGTCTCAGGGAGACTGAGGTGCTTTTTTAAGAGAGGCATTAAATAGACCAATGGCCACAGGCAGGAATGATTTCCTGTGCCTCTCCGTATTGCATCTAGGTGGAATCAGTCTCTCACTGAACGTACTGCTGTGTTTGCCTAGCACGCCGTGGAGTGGGTGCGAGTCATTGCTCATGATGGAGCGTAGCCTGGACAACATTCTCTTCTCTGACACCGCAGTCAGAGAGCCCAGATCCTGGGCAAATCCATCCTTTGTGCGTGTTTTTCTTTTTTTTAGTTACAGTACATGAAGATGCCCACAGCCCTATGTTCCCACCAGTGTTGGGTAGTAAGGCGTTACTTAGTAACTGTAATCAGATTACAGTAACATGTTACTTAGTTACTGTAATCAGATTACAGTTACACATTACACTTTTGCAAATCCATGAAGTGAGCATCATTCAACACGTTCAAAATTGTGAACTATGAAGGCGAACTAGTTAATTTTCATCTGTGTGAGCTGAACTTTGAGCTAAGCTCTTGTGAAGTGTGAACTTGCACAACACTGCAGATAACATTTAGCTACGCTTTCTGTTACTCTAACCAGGGGTGCCAGACTCATATTAGTTAGTGGGCCGGATTTGTTCAAATAAGGGGGCCAGATTATTTTTAGGCTATTTGAACCGCATTAATGAACTGCTGTGAACACCACAGCAATTCAGCTCATTTTATGTGTTCCCCCTCTAGAGCAGTCTGGCTGAGAACTGAAACATTTCTTGTTAATATAGGTCATATTTTACTTTACTTTTTTTCACTTTTAGCCTACATTTTTTTTGTAGGCCATATTTTGACTATTTCACATGTTATTACAATTTATACACATTGCAATTTCATTAATTTCAACATTTTCTTACAATAAACGTGTTTGCATTTAGACTCTGTGTGTGTGTGTGTGCATCTTGTAGCCTACTGTATACTGTATCTTTTCACAAGGCCCTATTGTGTCTCATTCTCCCGCCACACATGTCAAGGAACAATGAGTCTGTCGCTCAGGGCCGCTCAGGGCCTCTCAGCTCAGGCTATCATTGAAAATGTTTTTAATTACATGAATAAACAAACGTCTTCAGTCAGAGTATTTTATTAGTATTATAGTATTTTAGATGAGGTTAGTGGGGAAAAAAACATCAGTAGCCACTCACGTTCACGAACTGCTTGCATCCTCTCCTTTTTATGAATGGTCTCCTCATTAACTCATTGAGTGCCAATGACGACAATCGTCATCAATTCAAATAGTAACGTAGAGTGCCAATGACGACGATTGTCGTCAATTGCGTTTTTTGACGGTGGGACATGGATCAAAGCCTGATGCATCTCCTGTACAAATATGGGGGATGTTGAATGTGTAAAAGCTATTTTACGGACCCATTAGGTGGCGACAGTGCTCTCCAGATTAGAGAAAGGTGAGGAAAAAAACAGAGAAGCAGCCGTGGGGACACAGAAACCGCATCGGTATGCATCGATATGCATGAAGCATATCGTTAGCTGTGCCTGTGAACAGCAGCCAATCTGCTGCCACAATTGAGCCCCTTCGTCTCCGCTGCGATAGCTCCTCCACATGATTAGTTGTGGAGTTGTTATTATTCTCAGTTGGAAGCGCTGGGAGCCGGTGACAAATAGACGCGGAACGCTGTGAGTGCAGAGCAAACGCAGCAGAGAGCCACCAGAGCCACCAGAGACAGACCCACGGAGGAGGGGTTTGCAGTTGAGGGGGGGTGAGGCATGCAGGGCAGCATACAACACTGATGCAGACACCAGGCTCGATGGACAGATTGGTTGGCAAACACAAGCTAGAATATCTGATGCCCACCAGCAGTAAATCAAGACCAGCAAGAAGGTGTAGGGTCTGCGCAGCAGGGGCCAGCACTGCTGGTTGCAGCTTAAAAATATTATTTTGCCAAACAAAATTCCTTTGTTTTCGCTGTTTTATTGAAGGAAATTATTTTTGAGGTGTCACTACATCAGAAAATATTAGCTTCAGAGTCAGTGATGTGCTTGAAATGCTTCATTTCACAAAAGGCTGATTATCTCAGCTTCTAGTTTGAAACGTCTGTTTTTGCTGAAAACAACCTATCTTCTCCGGCTGATAACTAAAGAACGGAAAATTATATCAATAAACTTTTTTTTGCTGATGATACAATAGACTCTCATCGTTCTTCGGGCATGTTCGGTGTTTACATAGTAATATCACACAATATTCTGTGGGCCTCGAGAAATCACTGAAAACGCTCTGAAACTCTGGCACTGGGAGCGTCCGTTCTCAATGACTCAATGACTTAAGAGATATGCCATGCGCTTTTACGCATAAGACACAGCAACCTATTTCATTAATTATTTAAATCTCCAGACACACTGACAGGATCGATCAGGATAATAAATCATGTTTTTCTACACATAAAAAAGTCAGCTGTTAGACATACAGCCCAAAGTAAAACCAACAATGAAAAAAAAATACTGTCTTCCTGTTTTACAGACAGGAGGACGTCAGGCACAGGCACACACACACACACACACACACACACACACACACACACACACACACGTGCACGCAGCTCAATTCTATTCGGGGCAGAATTATTTTCTTCCATGAAAACGTTTCTCCTAAATTCACATCTAAGCATCTCGTTCATTCAGAAAAGCATGGCACATTACTCTCAAATGATTGCAATTGTCATCGTAGTGTTGCACTGGCGAGGTTTTCCAACAGCACCAGAACAGCTGTCATTAAGCGCGACCATTACGTACTGTCAGCAGTGATATCTCTGAAATGCCCAGACGGTCTGACAGACCATTTGTGTTTTTATAATGCCAATAACTCTGTTTAAATTAAACTATAAGCCTCTAGTCCATGACATTTCCTAAAAACTTATTTTTAGGCTATAAATATGTAGGCTATAAACATCCACAAGCGGTGAGATTGTGCGCACCAGTATGCTTTTAAATCCGATTTGTGTGATGTCGCAATTTGGCAAAAAAAGGATCATAAAAGGGTGAACCTGTATTTTCTATAAAATAAAATAATAACTTTTATTGTCCTCGCTTTTCTCTGCTTCCTCAGCCTGCTGCAATTTCATGACATTGTACTGTGTGTGTGATTACATGATGGAAAAAAAAGAGGAAAAAGTCAGCACACTAAAGCTCCCTTTATGTGCATTTATTTAGCACCTATAGGATGTGATAAATAAATGCACCTAAGGGAGCTGAACAATGTGAGGTCGGAAAAAGCATCCCCGAACGTCCCGTCAATGAAACTGGCCTGCAACACTTAATCTCAAGGATGCTCACAGATGACACCTGGTGGTCAACGGTGCAACTACACCTCCCTTGGTTTTAATGCCGCCGCGCATCAATACACAGCTTGCGGTAAGGCACGTTTATTGATGTGTCTACCACTCTAGCCTCTCATATGTGCTACATAAGGCATTTCCTACAACTATTCCCAATAATAATGACATACATATTGTTAATTAATTAATTATCTGTCCAGAATAGCTGGTTCAGATACCGTGGTTAGCTGTCCTGTGATCAGTAGGTTTAAGGCTGTTTTAATGTTAGATGTTAGACAAGTGTTGACAGGTGTCTCAGGAAAAGTGTTGGAGGAGACTAAGGCTCAAAGGCCGTATCGGGAGAGATCCAGACATCTGCACAAGCTGTCACACACACACACACACACACACACACACACACACACACACACACACACACACACTCACAAGCTATGGTAGCTAATTTGACATAGTAAATTAACGGACACAAGACCTCTCTATTGCTGTTTTATTGCCAGTTACATCTGCACTAAAGGCTTAAATATACTTCTGTGTCCGCCTTGACTTGGAGCCTTGCCGGCAGCAGCTACTCCTGTATACTCGAACATCAGCTTGACGAGGTGTCACAGGGGAGTTCACAGCAACAAAAAAAAAGTAAATTGTTTCACTAGGATTTCAGTGACTACAAGTTAGCCCAAGGAGAGAATGTAGTGCATATAATTGGTAATAGCTTTCATTCTCTCCTGTTAACTCCCCATCTATATAGCATCAATGGGAGCTGGAGCTCTGTCTGTCTGTCTGTCTGTCTGTTTGTTTGTTTATCTGTTTCTCTGTCCCACTGTGATTGTCCCACGGTGATGTCATAAATCCCACTGTGACATCATCTGTGATGTCATAAACCCATAGACTGTACATATAAATCTGGACAATGCGAGCTGATTGGGATTTAATAGGGGAAAGTGAGGCTTGAATCTTCCGCTTCCTGCTCATCGTTGATTGGTTGAATAAATTCATTCTACACCGAAGTACGGGGAGAGAGGGCTGTTAAAACACTAGTAGAAGAAGAAGAAGAAGGAAGGGGTGGCTGCCCCTAGCGGCTGGCGGGGGAGTTTCCGAATTTGTCTCACAGACTGCCATCTTGTTGTTCTCTTCTGGTTGCGAGCAAGCTAGCAACCCGAAGCGAACAATGCTCGCTAGCTGGCTGGTTGCAGTGGTGAAATGGTCCAGGAAAACAAATATAATAACTTTTTGTCCGAAGGTATGGGCGAGTAAGAGTCCAGCCAGCCGACCACCGTCTTCTCCGGGGCCTGGCCAAGAGACCATGGTGTGGTTTGAGCCTCCAGCCTGCTAGCTGCTGCTAACCCTCCACAAGGTAAACTGCTATTATATCTCTGGGCAAACTCTAAACTTTATAACTGAGGTGGATTTGATCGCACACTTGGTGCTCTGCTATGTTGGACTGTTTGAGTGATGCTCATGTTTGTAAGATAACGCTAGCTCGATTAGCAACGTGTGCTAACGTAAACATGTGAACAAGGTGGTTGCTATAATTTAACTGAAATTTGATGGCGTTATGTTATAGTGATTAATACAACACAGTGTCGTTTGTTTATTCAAGGGATGGCCGCAGGAGTACCATGGTGGAGCAGGAACAGCACAACACAACAGAGGCACATTGACACACCCTTGGGAACACGACTCAGGGAGTCGGCATCAGGCAGTGGTCAAGGAGCTATCCGGGGTGCGGAAGCAGCCGGAGTGCCGGCAACCAGGACGCGCCGGGCCGTTGCTGTCCAGGGTGCTGAACAGAGATCCCTTGCTCATAACAGCGGCGGGAGAAACTAGCCTATAGGGAAAGGCCATGACATCATTATCTTGATTACTGTGATAGTTTGCACCTGGTTGGCAGCCTTTATAACCTCTTCTGCTTGCTGACTCCAGTGCTGATCGTTGCCAAGCTGCTGCTGTGCTCTGGCTACTCCTGTTCGAGACTCTATGGAAGGACCTCAGTGAACTTTGTGCTGGACTTTGCTCATGATTCCTCCGTCTCCAGAGAATTAGTTTATTTGTCGGTTCTCCGACTACTGTATAGGCTAGAATTAGCTTTAGGCTTAATTGCTGTTCATTGTTTATTTGTTCCTGTGTTCAAAGTCTTCAAGTAAATAGACATTTATTTGACTCCTGACTCTGTCGTCTCTGCTCCTGGGTCCAAACAGTTACACACAGCATAACACACATTGTCCCCTGGTCAAATAATTTGTGAAAATGTTTCTACGTTTTGATTCCCATGTGCATATATTACTGTGAGAATATTGCTGATCATCAGTTGTTCAACCTAAGATATTGCAATAACATAAGCCAAATGCTGACAATATAATGCTGACAGATTTGAGACTTTTGATAGATTTACTTTGAACCATTTGGTATGTATCTGTCAGTGTGCTTTTGTCAATAAACATTGCCAACAAAGAACCTTGTTGTGTAGGCTATGTACTAAAGTAAATCATGTACCCGAATGGACCGCAAATATCATAGAACAAGCCCATTATAGTTGTCTGGTCAGATCAGGCAGGTTGTTAATAAGATGTGATACAAAGATATTTGATGTCGAGTGAACCAGCTTGGACCAAATTACCAGGAAGAAGAAGATGGAGAACCAACCGACTGCTTCAAATCAACAAACAATTTATATTTATTGAAATATGGTTCGACATACACAAAGGCTACACCATGCAACATATATTTCGATATCATTCAAACTTAAAGAATGGTTCATTTTCCACCATGGTAGCTGGGCTGCTGTGAAATGGTTACCTATATTTGTGTCAAGTGTTGCTTGGTAGATTATCTATATATGCCTAATTTACCAGAAGACATATTCGTGCAAGACCTTAGACTATGTTGAGTTATATCGATCTGATAAAGTATGTTTTCAAATAAGGATGACAAATTGCTGAGCTTGGCGGATGCCTCAAGACAAGTGTGTAGAGAAGGGAGAAGCCAGCACTCCAAATGTCTTTTCATATGATTTAATATCCTCAAACCTGGGCAGCAGACAACAGACGTCAAGACCTTCCTCAGCATTGAGGAAACGCTGAGGAAGGTCTTTGACTGAAATGTCCGTTGTCTGCTGCCCAGGTTTGAGGATATTAAATCATATGAAAAGACATTTGGAGTACTGGTTTCTCTCTTCTCTGAACTATTTGCTTGCCCTGCACCCAGTGAGTTTTGAATCGATTTTGAGTGTGCTCGCAACCTGTGTTTTTTAATCAAGACAAATGTGTATCATCTTTAAATGTCCAATACCATACAGAAAAGCAAATTGAACAAACGACCAACAGCATTCAAGTCTGCAAAAACTTGTGATGTTATGTCATAACCATACATACCAAACATAACCTTATGACGCGTCGCTTACTGTATAACATGGGCAGACCATTTAACGTTACTTCACATATATACATTAGATGACGTTAAATGGTCCGCCATGTTATGAGCATCATTACATTACATGTATGCCATCTATACAGTTACGTGTGTCTACTAACATTATTAAAATATCATAAAGTAACGCTATTTTCTGATAATTTGCTAAAGTATGACTTGCTATCTGCTAGCATTGTTTGCTAGGTTTTCTTATTTGTGTACCTTCCGCAGACAAGGGGCTCTATCGTTGCATCGGCGTTGAAAACTGCGTTTAGTGCCAGGCGCAGCCCAGATTGTGGGTGTGGACCAGCGCACTTGATATCTTGGTGTCGGCGCAACAGGTGGCCTTAATCATTATAACCACGCCTTTGAAGCGTAAAATTATGCACTATCTGCTCATTGGAGAAGTGCAGTAAACTAGTCCCCAGCTTGCCTTTTAAGCTCCAATTCCACGGAGCGATCCAGTCCGGCTTCAGAAAAGCCGAGGGCTCTGATCTCTCCACCCCCTCTTTTATCCCCTCTGTCTGTCTCCTATAGGCTATTATATTATTCTCAAACCAATCTAACTGCAGTTTAAATACTGCAAGCATGTAAATACGCGACACTATAGCAAGATCAAAGTGAAAAGAATGTTCTAAACGCATCAGCTAGAAAAATATAGCCTATCCCTATGAGATAAATTAGATTGGTGAAAGTTTGTCCAGAATGATATGTTTTCTCTCCCCTGCTGCACAGGTAGGATGATGCACATAAGTATAGCCTACATTATGTAAAGTCATTGCAGAAATGTGTTTTTATTGTAAAACTAAATGTGAAGTAGGGCCAATTTATTGGAGCAGACATCACAGTATAGCACATGACAGTAGAACTGCCTTACGCTGTCACTTATCTAAATCACGCTAAATTGACGAGGGATATATATAGGCCCAGGATGACATATATGTTTCACATAGGGTTGTGTTTGGATTTCGTGATTTTATTTTGTCCAATATTGAAATGTTCTACAATAGCATGTTATGGGGACATTACACATTATTTAGATCTATTTCGATGTACCTTTCTATCTATTTAGGCTAATTTCGATGCGATTGATTATCAAAATGGATTAGCCCAATGCATGCTGGGAGATTTCACATGTCTGACTGTTGCAGGGAAGGCAGGCAGTGAATGTTTGCCCAGAATGATCTCGTTCCTTCACTGCACAGGTAGGATGATGCAATAGCCTCTGAATGTGGGCTCAAAACCGTCATGTTAGAAAAAACTGTCATGTTGTTAAAATATGTACGGTAGAACAACTTATTTTTTCTGAGAGAGAGAGAGAACCGGCAAACTATTTTCAAGCAGTCCGTATTGTGCCTGTCAGACTCATGAGTAAGAGAGAGGGAGGGACACAGAGAGAAGGGACAGAGGAAAGGGCAGAGGAGCGCTCTGCGCAACCAGCGCACTGAATAGGCCTGGTTTTCAAAAGTGCAAAGCGCAAAATTTACGCCAGGTGGGAAGATATCATTAGGCCAGTATTTAAGGCCAAAACGCCCATTCTCGCCCATTCTGGGACTGCGCCACCCCCAGTTCGCCTAAAGCGCATTTGGAGGCCTAAAGCCATGTTGATATCTTCCCGAGGCAGGCGCAAGGCACATTTTTGTTGCGTGTAAGGCCAGTTTTTGCGGCGAAGGCCTGTGGGAGAATAGAGCCCTAGATGCCTTGCGGCACATTGCTGCCTCTAACAGGCGGAAGTATTACTGTTCCCCATTATCTGAAGTATATCGCCTATTTTCCTCGAAATTGGGCTATAATTAAAGAAACTGAGGACTTGAGAGCATGAAAAATACTTGAAATTGTTTTTTCAGTAAAGTGTTTATTTAAGACAAAGACTGAGAGATAAGTTGGCTCGTTACCCATAGAGTTGAATGGATGTTCCCGGGACTGCTACACAAGCTGCGCCGCCCACTGGCCATTTGAGAGAATGCAATTTCCGCATCGGCCTCAAAAAGAGAGGGGCTGTGATGGAGACTGCATAAACCCCACTGTGACATCATCAGTGATGTCATAAATCCCACTGATGTCATAAATCCCACTGTGACATCATCAGTGATGTCATAAATCTGACATCATCAGTGATGCTGGTCTCATTGGCCACGCAGCAGCCGAGCTGCGGGCAAGGCCGCGCAGTGGCCGATCTGCGAATGCGAGCTCCAGGGCCAGCTTGGCGAGCTGCAGGATGGGCTCGCCCGCCATAGGAATCGAGTGCGCGAGATCCCTAGTTATATTATACTCGCGCTGTTCACGTCATTTGCGTCGAGTCACATTTTTTAGGAGCTGCATGCAGGGAGGATCGGCTACGGCACACCCGTCGGCGTATTTGGCGAGGGGTTTAACGTGGAAGTATGTAAAGCTTTTAAGAGTTGTAGAACTTTCCCCTCAGGTCATTGCTTTTTATGTGTAAAATCCCTCCGTGTTGACTTGTTGGCTGTTTTACTGCCAATAAGTTAAGCTGCAGAACAGAGGAATCATCATCACCTGTAGGCAGTCGCTACAGAGGCTTTTTTCCCTTCAACCCAAAACATCTCGGGTCCACATGAAACTGTTTCTGTAAGGTACTGTCCTATGGATAGAAGTGATGAGTTGAGGTGGAGCCCGGGATGGCGTCTGAGGGAAAATAATGAAGATGTGCATGTGTGTCTCTCTCTGTGTGTGTGTGTGTGTGTGTGTGTGTGTGTGTGTGTGTGTGTGTGTGTGTGTGTGTGTGTGTGTGTGTGTGTGTGTGTGTGTGTGTGTGTGTGGAGGGGAGGTGGGGAGGTTGGTTATCTGGGACAGTGGATGTTGAGAGAGTGGAGCATGGATGTTTGATGGGCTTGGGAAAGGTTAGAAAATGAGTAAAATAAATCTAAACAGAATGGCCCCTATCCGTGCATCAGCGTAGTTTCTAGGCCGAGCGCCTGGCGCAGTGGGCGTGGACCAGCGCACTTGATATCTTGGTGTTGGCGCTACACGCAGCCTAAAGCATTACAACCACGCCTTTTAAGCGTAAAATTATGCACCGTCATGCTCATTGGATAAGTGCAATAAACAAATCACACGCTTGCCTTTTAAGCTCCAATTCCAGTGGTCCAGTAAAACCAGACAAACCCAAGCGCTCTGCCCCCCCCCCCTCCCTTCATCCCGTCTGTCTGTCTCCATATATAGGCTATTATTCCATTATGCTTCTCAAACCAATCTAACTGCAGTTTAAATACTGCAAGCATGTAAATATGCTACACTATAGCAAGATCAAAGTGAAAAGAATGTTCTAAAGGCATCAGCTAGAAAAATATAGCCTATATGATGAGATTAATTAGATTGGTGAAAGTTTGTCCAGAAAGATATCGTTTTCTCTCCCCTGCTAGGATGGTAGGATATGCACATAAATATAGCCTACATTATGTAAAGTCATTGCATAAATGTGTTTTTATTGTAAAACTAAAATGTGAAGTAGAGCAAATTTATTGGAGCAGACATCACAGTAGGTACATGACAGTAGAAGCGCGTTACGCTGTCACTTATCTAAATCACGTTAAATCGACAAGGAATATATATAGGCCCAGGATGACATATAGGTTTCACATAGGGTGGTGTTTTCATTTCAATGTTTTATTTGGTCCAATATTGCTATGTTCTACAATTGCAGGTTGTGTTACCATTACACATTATTTAGATCGACCTTTATATCTATTTCGGCTCATTTGGTTGCTATTTAGTAGCGAAATGGAGTACCCCATTGCATGCTGGGACATTCACAGGCACTGAACTTACAACTGCTTTTTCCTATGGGATGTGTGTTGTGTCTGTCTGAGCGAGGGAGTCAGAGAGAGAGAGTTGTATTGTGCCTGTCAGACTGAGGAGAGAGGGAGAGAGTGACACAGAGAAGGGTGACAGAGGAGAGCCAGAGGAGAGCCAGAGGGGAGCGCTCCGCGCAACTGGCGCACTGAATAGGCCTGGTTAGCTAAGCGCTAAATTTACGCCAGGTGGGAAGATATCATTAGGCCGGTATTTAAGGCCGACACGCCCATTCTCGCCCATTCTGGGACTGCGCCACGCCCATTTGGCCTAAAGCGCATTTGGCAGCGTAAAGCCATATTGATATCTTCCCGAGGCAGGGGCAAGGCACGTTTTTTTGCGTTTAAGGCCTGTTTTAGCGCCGAAGGCCTGTGGGAGAATAGGGCCCATCGTATCTATGGAATTTTATTTGGAAGAACAAAAAAAAGAAAAATGTAACAACTGGAAGGTGTGGTTTGTATGCTGAAACAATAATTATGAAGTTGAGAAAAAAAAGAAACTATGGGGGCCAGATCTGGCCCGCGGGCGAATCTCTGACTGGCTCGAAACCAAACATGGCTGCTCCCGGGTTGCCACTACAGCAGACTTCCTGCAACAACGCAACTCTCACGAGACTTGAGCGAGACCCACAAGACTTGATCAAGCAGAAGGGATATATCTGTAATGATCTAATGGAACAATCTGAGGCTGTCTGTGTTAAAAACAAACTCATTTAGTCAATGTATGTGCATAGGCTGCCGAGGCAGGAGGAGGAGGGGCATGTGTGCAAAGCAGCTGCACTGAAACAATCTTGGTCAATACACCACCAATTAAATTGTGTCTTGCTCACATTAGTTACAGACACAAAAAGTTATGAAAATATGGTCCAGGTTGAAAAATACCAAGATTTTCCTTGAAGGCTCTGTTGCCCTGGTAACAAGTCTGGCTAAAGTGATAACTGGCTTTGTGAAACAGAAATCCTGGACTTAAGCCAATTTGTCAAAAAATGACTGAGTTAGAAGCAAAGTGAAACACGACCTGATATGGTTATTTGGTCATTTATTGAGTTTGATCATTCATTTTCTCAGCAGTTTGATGATGTCATCATCCTGAGTCAGTAGGATGTGGATGTCTGACATCACAGACTGTGGTGTAGATGGACTTTTTATCTCAGTAGTTGAATGTGGTGCTTTGTTTTCATGAATCAAACTAAATACACACTTACATTTCCTCAGGCCTGGTTTCAGCCACTGCTCTCCATCATGGTCCACCCTGGAGGAATAACCAAAGTCAGACCAGCAGATTATCTTTGATGATGGAAACATGGACATTTAATATCCTTCAATATGAAGGAGTTCCACTCATGTCCTCTATTAAACATTAAACATGATTCCTCATCTTCTCAGTGTGACAGAGAAAATGTGTGTAACTCTCAGCCTTCTATCAGACGTTGGCTCTCCATACCTGAGAGAGTTCAGTCTCCAGTGTGGATCCTCCAGTCCAGCAGAGAGCAGCTCTCCTGATGCTCCTGGATGATTGTAGCTCAGGTCCAGCTCTCTCAGATGGGAGGGGTTGGAGCTCAAAGCTGAGGCCAGAGAAGCACAGCCTTCCTCTGTGAGCAGACATCCTGACAACCTGCACACGCGCGCACACACGCACACAAACACACACAGCAAATAATTTTCTTCATTAGTAGTTTGTAGTGTTGGGTGATAAAACTTGATAATTATCGGTTAAATTTTTCCTTTTTTTCCAAATAAAGGAGAAGTCGGGGGGAGGGGCACAATAAAATGGGAAGCTCGGACCCTCCACGTGGGTCCGGGGGCATGCTCCCCCGGAAGTTTTTTTTTCTCCTTTCCTCTTTTTTTTTTTACATCTTAAATTAAAATGCATCAATTTAATTGATGCACTTTGAGAGCAAAATTAAGAGGTTAGATATTTGTAGAACTACACACATAATACATGCCTTTTGTAATCCCCGTTTTTATGACCCTTCAAGATCTTCTTACCTTCATGTATTCATACTTGGCGTTTACCTTTTAAGATGAAAGACAGTCAATTAATCAAACTCTTAACATAAAGAACATTTATTTATTCTCCTCCATCTCTCCCTTCAACCCCATCTCTCTAATAGAGTACTGCAGGAATGAGTCCGGAAATCATCGATGCTAACACTCCTGGTTCTTCACTGTTTTCGCCTATGGGATTTTTGAATGGGTTTTTGGCGCGATGCTTCTAATAAAGTCTCTGGGCAACGCAAGCGTAATCAAACGCGAACCAGTGTTCAGTAGGATAATCTTCACACATGAGGACCACTTTCATGAGTTTTTAAGCTTTTACGTGCAGTTAAAAGGGCGGCTAGCTAGCAAACGGCTAAATGAGTCTACACTGTTGAGTCGACGGGGATATTATACGTCAATAACGTCATCGCTTCAAAGGACGAACACGGAAATTATCTTTCCCTCACCCGGTTCAGCCCGGGGTAATCAATGCACAGCAGCGCACACATCAACAACAGTCCAGGTTGAGTGGTGACGTGACGGGGAAGCCTATGCGACACTGTGTGTAGTTCTGGATTAGCTTAGCACGAGCTTTTTACTTCTAGGGCTCGCATTTACGCTTCAAAACTCATGAAAGTGGTCCTCATGTGTGAAGATTATCCGGCTGAACAATGGTTCGCGTTTGATTAAGCTTGCGTTGCCCAGAGACCTTATTTGAAGCATCGCAGCAAAAACCCATTCAAAAATTCCATAGGCAGAAACAGTGAAGAACCAGGAAGTCTGGGACTTCCGTGTTCCGACTACAAAAATACGTCATCCCTGGGGCTGTCTATATGGATAAACTGTTCCCACCTCTTTCATTACTTTAATGTGTTCATCTGTCCTCTGTCCTGGATTGATATTAAGTTGCTGCTCTTAGTTGCTCTTTGCTCAGTCTTGGATTTCACCATTTTGACTTGAGATACCAAGAAAATATTGTAGCGATCCAGTTAATCCAGGTAATTAGGTGTAATGTGGTGTTTCCGTGTGCAGCAAGGAACTGATGTGTGGGAGTGTTACCGGGGGGGAAGACTATGCTTGGGGAAGACTTCCTGTGAGACAAAGCATGCGTGGAGGGGAAGAAGAAGAAGCAGCTAGCTAGCTATGGGCGTAGCAACCGCCAAAGAGTTGTAAGATAATAACGGTGAATAAAGAACCCTGTACCAACTACAAGTCTCCAGTTCCTGAGCGAATTAGCGATACGCTACACTGGTGTCAGCAAGTGAAGCGGTAACACCTCTGAGTCGGCCGCGAGGGGAGATAGTGAGGAGGAACGGCGGAGAAAGTTGGACTCGAGCGAAAAAATAAGTGGGAGAGAGAAGAGGCTGTAGCCTCGGGGTTCGCAAGGACAAATGCTGCGGAGGAGGACTACATGTGGATGGAGGAGGGCCGTGGGCGGAGGGAGAATGAAGCCGAACAGGGACCCGTGCGTGGAGCAGCGGGAGCCGGGGAAGATCCTGTGCAGCTGGCGCCAGTGAGGAGCGGCGGGCGGGGCCCTATCAAGACGCAGAAGTACGACGGTAAACAGAGGCGTTGGGAGGCATTGCAGGCCCAATTCGAACTGATAGCGGAGAGTGAGGGCTGGACAAAGCAAGAGAAAGGAACAAAGCTAGCTACGTGCCTGGTGGATGATGCGCGGGCATGCTTGCTACTGCTAAGCCCAGGGGAAAGAGGTGTCTATGGAGCACTGGTGGGGGCCCTACAGAGGAGATTCGGCCAGTGTGAGCTGCCGACTATACAACGCGCCAAACTGTGTAACAGGCACCGACAGCCTGGCGAGTCACTGCGTGTTTTGGCTAATGACATTGAGACTCTATCAAGGAGGGCATATACGGACATGTTGCCAGAAACGCAGAGTGAACTTGCCAGGGATCAGTTTGTTCGAGCTTTGACCCCGTGTTGGCTGCGCAAGCAGACCCAGCTGGCACGCCCAAGGACGCTGCAGGAGGCGCTGGAGCTGGCATCAGAGAGAGAGATTGTGGGGGCGGAGGCCACGGAGGATGGCACGATGGAGGCCGCCCCGTGGTGAGAATGGCAGTCTCGAGACCGCCACGGGAAGAGCCGGCATGGAAGAGTGCGTTGGCGGAGCAAAGCAGCATGGTGCGGGAGCTATCTGAGTCGGTGCGCCAGTTAAAAGAACAACTGCTCCGAAGCGCGACCCTGCAGCCCGCCCCACGAGACAATACCTGGCCCAGGGGGCCCGGGGCCATGCGCTGCTGGACCTGTGGACGCCCCGGACATCGGGCCAGAGGGAAACGGCACGGTCCCCGTCTAGAAGGGGCGAGACGGGTCCCCGATGTCATATTCCTCGTAGCCACGTCATCGCGGGAGGGAGCCCATCGACATCGACGGGGAGGTGGGGCTCCGCCTTCCCCCGAAGTAGACGACATCGCCGGAGCTGTCACCATGCAGAACGGGCCGCGCACGATGAACGGCTGCCATGTTCCAATCTACCTGCAGGGGAGGTACTGTGTCGCCCTGGTGGACACGGGGTGTACGGCAATGCTGGTGAACTACAACATGATGCCAGAGGGAGCGCTTCTGGAGCAGCCAGCGGACCAGCTGCTGAGGACAGTATCCGGTGAGTTGATGCCGATGAGGGGAAGGGGGTCCGTGATGATAACTGTGGGGGGACAGACAGTGAACTTTCCGGTATGGGTAGTAGAGTGGCGGGGGCCTGTATCTTGGGGGAGGACTACTTGACGCTAAACCAATGCACAGTAGACCTGGGAAAGAGGACACTCACGTTCGCAGGGGGGCCAGTAGTCCAGATGGGCCACCCTCCCACCGCTCCAGGGGAGCAACCAAACGTCAACAGCACCACTGTGTACCGCGTCACGGTTGAGCACAGGCCCCACGCGGAGCAGCAAAAGAGACTGTGTTGGACATGTGGGAAACCGGGGCACTTAGCGAGAGGGTGTCGCAGCGGTCCCGGGGAACAGACCAGGTACGCGGACAACGACATGGACAGCAGGGAGCCTGCTGGGCGCTAGTAGCTGCAGTGCCTTTGGCCTGGAAGAAAAAGGTGGAGGGTGCAGGAAGAAAACTTTGTGTGTAAGCCAAGAATTGTCTTTGGCTTAAAAGTCAAAAGATAAATTCTTATATGTATAATATTTTCTTGACGGCATATGATTTGAATGATAAGCCAGAGATATTTGAATCATACTGGGAGGGTATTTTTGATATTGCGCACTGCCATGGAGACAGGTATACAATCTAACCTATAGTTATATTATAGAGACAAAGTCACAGTTCTTTCAATTTAAAAAAAATATACAAAATACTGCCAACAAGAAAAATGCTTTTTATTTCGGGTTTGGAAAAGGATCAAAAGTGTCTCTTTTGTAATTCTGAAATTGAAGATATGTTGCATTTATTTTGGTTATGCCCTCATGTGGTGACTTTTTGGTCGACTATTAAGAAGATGGCTAGCTTCCAATTAAATTGTGCTAACCATCTGCCCTCAAACAATTATACTTGGTGAATTAAGAAATTGCTCTGTTATGTCAAACAAAACTGGTGATATTATTGGGTAAGATATTTATTTTTGAATTGAAGGGAAAAGAACAAGTAAGTAAAACTTTATTTATATAGCACCCTTCTCAACACGAATGTACAGAGTGCTTAACAAAGTTAAAGCAACAGTTACAAAATATAAACACAATATATATAAAACAGGGGACATAAAAACAGAGGAATAAAACAGACTTATGGTACATAAATCAACAGATCAAAATTACATAAAATCAGGACAAATCAAAAGCCTGTCTAAAAAGGAGAGTTTTTAATTGTCCTTTAAAAATCTCCACTGAGGCGGAGGCTCTCAGGCCCTGGGGAAGAGCATTCCAGAGCCTAGGGGCCACAGCCGCAAAAGCACGGTCCCCCCTTAGTAGTCAGCCTGGTTTGAGGCACTCCCAAGAGGCCTAGTTCAGAGGACCTCAGGGCCCGGTTTGGCGTGTAAGGGTGAAAAAGATCAACTATGTATGCGGGGGCTTGGCCATGGACAGCTCTAAAAGTGAAAACCAGAATTTTAAAATGGATTCTAAGATGGACCGGGAGCCAATGTAGGGCAGAAAGGATCAGAGTAATATGGGATATTTTTTGGGACCGGGTGAGTAGTCTGGCTGCAGCATTTTGGACCTGTTGTAGCCGGTTTATTGATGTATTATTGAGGCAGCAATTGACTCTCCCTTGTTTTCTTTCTTTTCTAAAGCATTACTTTTTGTTAGAAGGCATTATTGCAAATAGACAGAGAACAATGAAAGATTATGATAAGAAATGGAACAGATTAAGGCCAACCTTAGTGTGATAATAATGATCATCACAATTTTTTTTTGTTCATTTAATGTTTGTATGTGTATATGTATATATTTTGTCTGTCCTGTTATTTTTAATGGTGTCCTGTTTTAATTGGTGGATTGTATTGTTTGTATTATTGAAATAATAATAATAAAATAATGATTTTAGGCTAGCATAGTATATTGTGATAAAAACTATCACCTGATATGCAAATTAGAATTGTGATAACATTTTCATCCATATCACCCAAGACTATTGTTTGATTGTTTACGATTGATGAGCCAAGTATCGCGTTCATTTTTTCATTTTAGTTCTTGACTCAAGAAGAGTTCATTTGTAAAAAACATATAAATGTCATTCTTAAAATGAAACCTGTTTGATACTCCCTGGAGTGCACATAAAATATGATTTAGATGATTTATGTGAAGATGATTCAGTGAAAATGTTTTAATTACCTCTTGATTCATAATAGAAATATACAAAAAATAAAATAATTATATAAATACATAAATATCGGATTACTATAATGAGGTGAGGGGTGCCACACGGCCCACCTGCATACGAGAGCATGTGAACCAGCGAGGCACAGTAGAAATTAACGCTGCCAGTTCAGCTAGAAAGGAGCGCGTGAAGCCCACAATATTTATAGTGTATTAAAAAAAGGATAAAAAACAAATGAAGATATCTGTTTTTGCAGGTGAACTTTTCTATTTCAACAAGAGACAGTGAGGTGAGAAAATAATGACATGTTCTCTCAGAGAAGAATGTTGGGTTTTGTGGTGTATGAAGAATATGGTATTGTTCGTAATGACACAAGATGGTATCAGGGACTCCATTTCCCATGAGACTCAGCTTCAGGTAGAGTCACGCCTCTACGAGTTTCCTCTTCCTCCTCAGACAGAACTAGCTAGGACTGCACATGTACTGTATGAAGAGCATGTCAATAAACCAGAGTCTAATATAAAGCATACGTCTGTCTCCGGCTTTCCTGCTTATTTCATGATGTCCACGCAAGGACATAACAACTGGCGATGAGGTGTGGATTCGTGTACCACAATATATATATTTTTTAAGCGGAGAGATGATTCAGACCGGGGAAAAGAGGCTACACTAACAACAACTAGCTAACGGAAGCTAGCAGCGGAGTCGTCAAAACATGGCATTTTTCAGCAGTGAGTCAGGCTTGTGTTTCAATGAGGCTAACGAAAGTTTCAACACATACGTGGAACGTTTTGCACAGTTTATAGAAGCCAACAGAATTGAAGATGAAAAACAACGGGCTGTTTTCCTATCCGTGGTGGGTGCAAAGACTTTCTCGTTACTGGCTGACTTGGTAGCACCGAAGAAGCCGTCTGAAACCCCATTAGGGGAGATCTTAAAAGCATTGAGTGACTTTTATGTGCCCAAGAAGAATGTCCTAAGTGAACGTTATAGTTTCCGTGCACGCAAGCAACAAAGTGGAGAGTCTCTAGCAGAATATGTAGCTGCGCTAAGAGGGCTGTCAGCCACGTGCGAGTTTGGCGCAACGCTAGAAGTACGGTAGAACTATGGGATCAGCTAATGTATGGTATTAGTAGCCAGGAGCTACGCACTAATCTGTTAAGTGCTGCGTATGGAGAACAGTTGAAGTAGGCGAAAATGAGGGACATTGTGAATAATTTCGAGTGCACAACCACAAGTTTGAGAATGTTCCAGCAGACGTCACTGAGAACATACAGCGTGAGTGGATATAAACCTGCAGGTGCGCGTGGGACCGGCGACAAGGCACCAGGCAAGAAGAAGGGTCCGTTCGGGAGAGAGACTCCGTGCTACAGATGCCTGGGCGAGGGACATCCGGCGGCATCATGCAAGTACAAAGACTTCCAGTGCAGAGCATGCAACAAGTAAGGACACCTCGAGCGACCGTGCAGGAATGCGACAGGGAGGGAGACCGCCAGCTGGGACGGCGGCTACAGCAGACCGCGGGCGTTCAAGAAAGGCAATGCGACAGAGAGAGAGACCCGCTATGTGGCGGGAGAACCAGCCAATGGGGGACTAAGTGCAACAGAGTCAAGCCACCAGTCAGAGCTGGATGAAGAGACTGAACGGTACCCAGAGGTGCCGGGACAGCCTCCAGGACAGACTGAACTGTACCCGGACTACATAGAAGATCTACCCATCAACACACACCGTCGGCCTGCACCTACAATCACTCCAGGGACTGAGAAAGACTTTGGACTGTTTGTAGTAAGACGTGACAGTGAGTATGTGAAGACATACATGCAGGGGCGGACTGGGATCATAATTCAGGCTGGGCATTAGATACCAAGCAGGCCAGGCCGATACGGGCCGACGCGCATGCCGTAATTTTTTTGCCGTTTGAAGCCCAATTTGTGCCGTTTGAAGCCCGATTTGGGTCGTTTGAAGCCAGATTTGGGCCGTTTGAAGCCCAATTTGGGCCGTTTGAAGCCCAATTTGGGTCGTTTTAAGCCAGATTTGGGCCGTTTGAAGCCCAATTTGGGCCGTTTGAAGCCCAATTTGGGCCGAGTCCAATTTTACAATGAGATGCACCCACTTTAACCCTGAAGTGTAATTATTACTTCAGACTAACTAATAAAGTAATAAAACCACTAGTAAACCAGTAGGCAGCGCCTGGCCTGCTGTTCAGTGAGTGACCTGACTGCGGGCACCAAAAAAATATATATATATTTTTTTTCTTTTTTTTGCAGGCTAGGCCAGGCCAGGCCAGGCCAGGCCAGGCCACCGGGCATTTGCCAGACGTGCCCAATTATGCAGTCCGCGCCTGCATAATGGTAAAATGCAATGGTGTCAAAATTAAGATGGAAGTAGATACAGGGACAGCCATGAGTATAATCTCAGGGAAACTGTACAAACAGAGATTTGGTAAATGTAAATTGTAGCCTTGTGAGATTAACTCTCTTCAGAGCCAATTCCACTGTTGGGACAATTCCAAGTGAGAGTACAGTGTGGGAATCAAACAGAAAAGCTGACATTGTTAGTGACAGAGGAAAAAGGTCCAGCACTGATGGGTAGGAAATGGATTAGGTACTTACGTCTAGACTGGTCTAGAGTGAATTATGTACCAATAAGACATCCACTGAATGAGATGTATGAGAAAAATACCCCAAGGTGTTTGATGACAACAGAGGGGTTATCTCAGGGGTGAAAGCAAAAATTCAAGTGGTTAAAGGTGCAATCCCCAAATTTTGCAAAGCTAGATCTGTACCGTATGCTTTGAGTGCAGCGGTTGAGCAGCAGCTCACAAAGCTAGAAGAGGACGGAGTGTTGACACCAGTTGAGTACAGCGAGTGGGCGGCGCCCATCGTCTGCATCTCAAAAACCAATGGAGAAGTGAGGATGTGTGCGGATTATATAGGTCTCCGTAAACCCATGGTTAGAGATAGACAAATACCCCCTACCGAAGACACAAGACTTGTTTGCTAAATTAGCAGGTGGCAAGTACTTTACCAAGTTAGACCTAACACAAGCCTACCAACAGGTTGAGTTAGATGAGGAATCTAAGCATACCTATATCATATCTAACCTTTCCATAAATACGCAAAAATGTATCTACCGATGTACCACGTTGCCATATGGAGTGCACCGGCATTTTTTTTTTTTTTTTTTTACCTATATTTATACAGGGAGGGCTCTTGAGAGCGGGCTCTCATTTACAAGGGCGCCCTGGTACAACAAAACACATAGAGGAAAAACAAAGTTGCAGACAGACAAGACAAGATTAAAGGATGGCTTTCCCGTGGGGAATATGAATATATATTAAATCTCACGCCCCTAAGGTTGTCGAATCCGTTGAAATTTTTGAAATTGCTTCTTCACAGCCAAAGATATCAACAGAAATCCACTCTGTGTGGGGGGGGGGGGCTGGTGGGGGGGAGGTGCGGGTGCGGGGACTCGAAATCCTACATTTCCCACAATGCACTGGGCTCGCGTGGCCTTCGTTTCCATGCCCACCCCTCAGGCATTTGGCTGATATCAAACTCCAGTAGGTGGCGGTAATGCACATATATGTTTGCCAACCGCCATAAAACTCAAAGAAGAAGAAGAAGAAGGCTTCGACAATAATACATTATGAGAAGAAGAAAAAATCGAAAATAAAATTGCCTCCAAATTGCACCAAATTTAAACCGAAGTATATATGTCGGGAGATGTCTTCATAAAAAAAATGTCATGCATTTTAAGGCATTTTCGTAGGAGTTACGCGCATCTGATGTTGTAACTATTTGATGTAAAAATGTGTAAAAACGGGTACATTGCTCAGCGTTGATTGTGTTACTTCAACGCACCTACTACTAGATGTAAAATTTGACGAGCTTTCCAATGCCGCCAGTCCCGTGTCTGTTAGTGCTTCCATTCCCGAGATATGGTCTCTTTGCAAGGAGCTATGGAAAGCTAACCTAGCTACAGCAGGCTAGGTGGTGGAAAAATATGGCTGCCTTTTGTTTTTGTTCAAGACCTCTGAAGGGGCGTGGAGGACCTCTAGAGGCGGGACCATGGCAGCACAGGCCCACAAGTAGTGTAGTTCATAGATGCTCGACTTCCGCAAGGCTGGACTTGTCGCTCTGACGCGTTTTGCGTCAGAGCGACAGGAAATAATGTGAGAGATGCTTGATATCTCTGGCTGTAAACAACCAATTTCAAACATTTCAACGGATTCGAAAACCTTAGGGGCGTGAGATTTAATATATATTCATATTCCCCACGGAAAAGCTGTCCTTTAAGTACTGTACTGTACTTAAGTACAACTAAAACATGCGCACTCCTCGCGCTTGGTGCTCTCGATGTGCGCTTTGAAGGACTCTAGGGGGATGAAGAGTTCCAGTTTTAAAATATCCTGGAGTCTGTTCCATTTATTAGGGGCAAAGAAGGAAAATGCCGTCTTTCCGAGTTCAGTCCTAGCACGTGTAATGAGCAGTCTTATATGAGACTGTGAGCAGGTATGATGACTTGCGTTGTTATGAGTAAGGATTGATGACAGATAAAGGGGAAGCTTTCCAATTAGTGCTTTGTAAATAAATAAAAGGTAGTGTTGCTCTCTTCGAGCCGTCAGGGAGGGCCAGCCCACTTTTTCATACAGTGGTGTGTACATAAGCCATCACCTGTTATAAAGTGGAGGGCGCTGTGATACACTGCATCCAATGGCTTCAAGGTGGTGGATGAGGCATGCATATACAATACATCTCCATAATCAAAAACAGACATTATTAATGAATGAACAAGTGATTTTCTCGTATGACACGAAAAGCAAGAGTTATTCCTATATAGATAACCAATTTTTCTCCGTAGCTTTTTTGTGAGATGATCAATGTACATGGAAAGAGAGTTTAGTGTCCAGCCAAATGCCTATGTATTTATAGGAATCAACATACTGTATTTGTTCACCCTGAAGCGATTGGATGCAAAGACTGTTTTCAATGACAGGGGATTTAGTGAACAGCATCCACTTAGTTTTTTTTTTAGTTTAGAACTAATTTGAGGTCAAACAGAGACCTTTGTAATGCATCAAATATAGTCTGCAATCTAGCAGCGGCCTGAGCAGGAGTGGTCCTGAAGCAGTACAAGATTGTATCATCTGCATAGTAATGGACGTTACTGTGCTCGAAGGGTAAGGAGATATTATTTATGTACAGGGTAAATAGGATTGGGCCGGAGATCGATCCCTGGGGAACGCCCCTGTTGATAGCTGCAAAATTGGATCTGAAGTTGTCTGCAATAACAGCCTGTTTTCTCCCAGACAGGTATTTGGTGAACCATCTGACAGAGAGGTCATCCAGACCGAAGGAAGACAATTTATTTAACAGGACGCCGTGATCTACGGTATCGAAGGCTTTTGATAGGTCTACAAAGACAGCTGCACAATGCTGTCGAGAGTCTATTTTATTCAGTATGTTATTGAGGATGAGAGATGTGGCAGTGACGGTACTATGGTCGGGTCTGAAACCTTATTGATGGGGATGGAGAATGTTGTGTGCATCTAGGAAGGCCCGCAATTGTTTGTTCGCCAGGGATTCCATGACCTTGGCTAAACAACATAACTTGGAGATAGATCGATAATTATTTAAATTGCTTGGGTCGCCTCCTTTAAACAGGGGGGTGACTTGAGCTGATTTCCAAATGGCAGGAATTTCACCGGAAGTAAAAGTAAAATTAAGAAGATGGGCAAGCGGGGCAGCAGGGAGGTGCAGTAAGGCGCAGGAGGAATGGGGCGATGTCGTCCTCGCCCTTAGATTTCTTGATGTTTAGTAGCAGGAGCGAATTACGGACTTCAAAATAATTTACAGGTCTAAATGAGAAATTATCGATACGAGTGGGGGAAATTGGAGTATTTTTGAATGTCGGAGTGTGATTACAACCAGTGGGGTCGGATAGTCTATCAAATAAATGACTTGCAGAAACAAAATGTTTGTTAAATACCTCACACATCTGTGCTTTATCTGTGATTGTATTGTTCTCACAGACAATCTGTGGAGGGAGAGCGGAGGTAGGCATGCTTTTTAATGACTTTACCGTTTTCCAAGAGCTAGCTGAAATTCCCTGGGCATTTGTGAAAGACGCCAAATAATGGTCAGATTTTGCTTTTCTAATTACAGTAATACATTTATTTTGCGTCCTTCGGAAGTGCAACCAGTCAGCAGGATTACCCGTAGATCTCGCTGTAGCCCAAGCAGAGTCTCTGAGACGCAAGGCTGTTGATACTACTACGTCTGAAAACCAGGGACTAGAGCGATGTTTTATTCTGAAGTTTTTATAGGGGGCATGCTTATCAGTGACAGAATTAAGAATCTGAGTGAAATAATTTGAAGCTAACTCAGGATCGGGAATTAAAGATAATCTGTTTAGATCAGAGTTAAACAGATCATGTAGAAAGCCCTGTTCAACAAAATCTTTAAAGTTTTGCTTTCTAATAACAAGCCCTTTCGATTTAAGAGGCTTGGTCAATCTGACACAGGCTATCGGGCAGTGATCACTAATGCCTTGGGCGAAAACTCCACTCTGGGGATATTTGAGCGGTCTGTTGGTTAGGATAATGTCAATCAGAGAAGATTTTGCGGGATGTTTTATGTTTGGTCTAGTGGGGTAACGAATAAGCTGAGACAAATTCAACTCCAAACATAGTTGTTTTAGATTAGAGGAGGTCTCTGAGAGCCAATCTAAATTAAAATCACCCAGAACTAACAATTCGGATGCAGCATAATTTGATAAAATCTTCCTAAGATCTTCGAGAGCTGACTTTGGAGCTGAAGGCGGGCGATACACACCTGTGACAATAATGTGAGCATCACCTCCTACACAAATATCCAGAGCAACACACTCAAAACATTTAGGAACAGAGATGGCTGAGATGACAAAAGTGGCTAAATGATCTTTGACAAATATCACCACCCCTCCGCCTTTCGCCTTCCTATCAATTCTATATATATTGAATCCATTGATGGCAACATCAGAATCGGACACTTTACCTGATAACCATGTTTCAGAAATAACCATAATGTCAGGGGCTGTATTATGTACAAGTACTGTACATTGATGAAATCCATTTTTGATAAGATACTCCTAGAGTTTAAATGAATGAATTTCAGACCACTGGCAGTCAGAAATTCCTGCAGCAAATTAAATCGTGTGAAACAGAAGGGTTCACATCTTGTGAGGGAACGTTATGAATATGAAGTAAAGGGATATTTAGCAGGTTAGAGTCTATAGCACCTCTAGGTCTCGAGGCGCGACGAAGGAGAGGCTCTTGCGAAGGGGTTAGGACTGAGATGTCATGTAGTTGGTGAGTGTCCATGTTGGCCATGTCTGTCAATGAAAGTCCTGACGATGGCCCGCAGGGGGAGCTAGCTGGAGCGACAGTGGTAGCAGCTACTCACGAGGAAGAGTGCCGTTTCCGGTAGGTGACCTGAGTTGTGTCCGCATCCAGCGTGTGGCGAGCAGATAGTCATTTACGCGTAGCAGATTGGTGGACACGGTAAAAAATGTTGGCAGATAAACACTGATTGCCCAGCCTGCTTGGGTGGCTGCCATCGTTACCGAAAAAGGACCGGCGATTCCAGAACAGATTGAAATGATCGATAAACGTTATGTCGCGGGAGTGGCATTCTGATTCCAGCCAGGTTTGGAAGCCAAGGATCCTGCTGAAACGCTCAACCCGTCTACCGAGGGGGGGGATGGGGCCGGAGATGAAAACACGTTTTCCACTAGCTGAGAGCGAGTCAAGAAGACTTTTGAAGCTGCGCTTAAGAAGCTCGGACTGCCGGTCTGAAGTATCGTTTGTGCCTATATGGACGATTACATTAGTGACATTTGGATACTTAGGTAGGAGGATATGGATCTGTTTTATAATGTCTGCTACTCTAGCACCAGGAAAGCAATGGGTCACGGCTGATTTTGTCCTGATGTGTATGATGATGGAGTCACTGATAATCAAGGAGGAGGGAGACGGGGTACTGCGGTCCTGAGAGGAACCCGCCACCCGAGACTCGGACCGTACGCTCGGCTGTGTGGGGGCTTTGCGTAGCCTGTTGGCGCGTTGGTCAGTCGGGTTAGCTTCCCGTGGAGAGACAGCCAACTTTGATCGGTGGCTGGAGGAATTAATAGAGCGGGCAAACAGATTCGCCGGGGGAGTGGACTGTCTAGAGATCAGTGCACTTTTATGGGACAGCGACGGCGAGGACGATGCAGGATTGAGGTTCACTATGAGTGGGGGAAAGTCCTGCATGTCGAGGATACTGAACTGATTTGAGAGCTGAAGTCCAATGGGGGGCGAGAGGGGGGGTGATGTATCCCCTCTCTTTGGGACCACACTCCAGGACTCCTGTCTGGGAGTGGAACAGTGCAACCTCGGGTTTCGAGTGAAAATGGGCTTTCCCGGTCTCTTTGGCTTAGCTCCTTGCTTAAACCAGAAGACATCGTTGGGGGTTCGGGCATCCGAGATGGTAGAGTCCAGCTGAGCAACAGCTGGGGCAGGATGACCGGTGATGGCAGCACCCAGAGAGACCACCATGGAGTCCAGTAACAGCTCTTCAGTCCGGAGCTGGTGGAGATCATGGATACGATCCTTCAGCTCAGCGATGGTTTGAGACAGCTGAAGGCAGTGATCACACCCGGGTGAAGAGGTGAGTGACATGTTGGAGCCAAACGATAGCTGAAACACAGAGAACAGCTACGGCAGCGACAGTGTAATTATGTGAATGTTGTTGATCCAGTTTCTGGCTTAGCAATTAGCTGGATGGTGTAGCTAAGCCGATGCAACGTAAACTTACACGCGATGACTCCACAACGGGAGCCCACAGCTGTGTCTTGGCTCAAGCAGGGATAGGGTCAGGTTTAGATCACCCAGGGAGTGAAACTTACTGATACGGGCCCAAAGACTGGGCCCGCTGAGTTGAATAAGGATTCGGCAAGGTTGGCAGTTGTCAGGCGGTCACACAAAAACACCCGATTTAATCCATAAAATCGTTGTCCAATGGTTGGATTTTTTACCAGATTAAAATACGCAGGTAAAACACAGATGATCTAAAAGGTGTGTCATAAAATAATGGCTAAAACTCGATTTTGTGAGGGAAGCATGGAGCGTTTTCACCGGTATATGAATACCGGCAATATTCCAACGTATTATGGACCAGGCATTACAAGGTCTGCCAAGTGTTTGTTATCTTGATGACATTTTGATCACAGGAGAAAATGAGAGCCGGCATTGGGAAAATGTGGAACGGGTCTTACAACGGCTGCGAGACAGAGGTATTAAGGTAAACAAAGAAAAAGGTGCTTTTGGTCGCTCAAATGTAAAATATTTGGGACACAAAATTGATGGGGAGGGGTTACACCCACTACTAGAGAAGGTAGAAGCAATAGCAAGTGCCCCCCAGCCAGAGAACGTGACACACTTAGAACGTTCCTATCTTTACTGACATACTACGGTAAATTTATAGAGGACTTATCATTAAACCTATAACAGTGCTATTGCAGAAAGATAGCCCATGGGATTGGTCTCTCAGTTGCCAAGCAGCTTTTGAGAATGCAAGAAGGCCGTTGTCATCCTCAACTGTCCTTACTCATTTTGATCCTCAGTTGCCTATCATATTAGCGTGTGATGCTAGTGCATATGCCTGGGTTAGGAGCAGTGATCTCACATGAAATGCCAGAGGGTAGCGAAAGGCCGATAGCATTGTGCACCCTAAGCAAGACTGAAATAAACTACTCCCAAATTGAAAAGGAGGCGCTAGGCATCATATTTGGTGTACAGAAATTTTGAGATTACCTGTGTGGAAGGAAATTCATATTGGTTGATCATAAGCCACTAGTAAAGATTCTAGGACCAAAGAGGGGGGTGCCAGCATTAGCCGCTGCTCGCCTGCAGATATGGGCATTTCTGCTTTCAGCCTATCAGTACGACATTGTTTACAAGCCGTCTTTAGAGCATGCAAACGCAGACTGTTTATCCAGGTTGCCCTTACAGGGGGAAGCACCACAGAGCAACCCCGAGTATAGAGTGTCATGGTTGGAAGCCATGCCGGTATCAGCCAAAGATGTGAGGAAAGAGACAGATGAGGACAGGATGCTTACCAAAGTTAGGCATTTCACACAAAATGGTTGTCCCTAATCATGTTTCAGATGAAGTGTTAAAACCATACTGGAACAGACGTGACAAACTCACAATAGAAGCAGATTGTGTGTGTTGGGGGTTATGTTGGAATTGATCCAAGTTTCCTTAAGGTCAAAGATCATCCTCATAAAAGTAGAAAGGGAAAATGTTTTGCAGACAGATCCCCTGTCCCCATTTGACATTTCTGCTGAGGTCGACACACAAAAGTGTCGACAGTTCAGTTATCTAAAGTAAGATAGACGTTTATTTCCATGCCTAGTGTGGTTAAGAGGTGTTGCGTCGTCTTGTCTCAGTGGAGACAGAGTTTTGCAAACTTGCAGAGTTGCACACTGATGCATAGACATCCTGCCAGGTGTTCAACTGAAGAGAGAGGCACAGGCTTCCTGTCGAGACTTCCTGTCCTCGCTCCTCTTCAGGGAAGGTGGAGTCGATAGACGGGGGGCCTTTACAAGAAGCGATGCATGGTTTAACCACAGGGTTTTTCCACTAGTTTAGTTATACGCCTGTGACGTATGAGATGCTGAATGTGTGTGCGCAGGATGTTCTGAGTGTGTGTGTGCATGTGTGTGCGCAGGATGTTCTGTGTGCATGTGTATGTATGTGCACGTACACAGTTTGAGCCACCTGTAAGCACACCCCCCAGGACGGTTGACGGGTGAAGATAAAGCATCCAATGAGAATAGCGAAATTGGCAATCTGCATAGCCACACATGGAGACTCCCCTATTAAGATCCAGCCTCTTTTTTGATTGTATATAACCCAATGCTTGATGAAATAAACTTTGCTTCTTCATTGGAGGAGACCTGAACTTCAGTCCAAGACTTGTTGTTGTTTGTTCTCTTTCACTTTTACTCTCCACCAGAATTAACGAACACGGGAAATTGAGTCATCTTTGATTGCAATCCTTTTTCCATCTATTTGATTGGTCAACTTTGCTAATTCCTAATAGTTACGTGTAGTAATACCTACAACACTGAGGCCTAAAATGTTAAAATAACTACATGGAGAGCATTTGGGCATTGTAAAGTAAAAAGCAGTGGCCAGGAGTCATTTTTGGTGGCCCAGCCTAGATAAGGATATTGAACAAATATTGAGTAGCTGCAATGAGTGCAAGGGAACACTCCCACAATCCAAGATGGCGGCAGCTGTGTTTTGTCCTGTGTCTCTGATGAGTATTTGTCTTTGAAATTTGGTTTTAATCAGGGATTTTAGCCTCTTGGGAATAAGTTTTATTGTTTTTAGAGTTTGTGCATTGACTACCGAGTAGTTTTTGGAACCTATACCCCTTTCCTCTGCACTTTTGGACAGCATCTGGTGAGAATTGCTGTACTCACTCTTCGAACTCACTGCAGCTTAGCTACCAGCTTAGCTACCAGCTTAGCTACCAGGCCACATCTAGATATCAGCACTGAGCATGCAGCCCATCTACCAAGCCTAGCCAAGGCCTCGGCTTTGAGCAACAACTTTTGCACTTTTGGACTTGCGGACTTTTGGAATTGTTTGTGCTGACCTACTGGATTCACTGCAGTAGCAGCCTAGCTACCAGCCCAGGCCTCAGCACTGAGGATCAGCCCATCTACCAGGCCAAGCCCAGGCCTCAGCACTGAGCACCAGCCCATCTACCAGGCCAGGCCCAGGCCTCAGCACTGAGCACCAGCCCATCTACCAGGCCAAGCCCAGGCCTCAGCACTGAGCACCAGCCCATCTACCAGGCCAAGCCCAGGCCTCAGCACTGAGCACCAGCCCATCTACCAGGCCAGGCCCAGGCCTCAGCACTGTGCACCAGCCCATCTACCAGGCCAGGCCCAGGCCTCAGCACTGAGCACCAGCCCATCTACCAGGCCAGGCCCAGGCCTCAGCACTGTGCACCAGCCCATCTACCAGGCCAGGCCCAGGCCTCTGCACTGAGCACCAGCCCATCTACCAGGCCAGGCCCAGGCCTCAGCACTGAGCACCAGCCCATCTACCAGGCCAGGCCTGGGAAGAATACTGCCCTGATTGCTCATCGATCACTTGCCAATACTTCATCATCGCAGCAGGCCCGTATAACCGGGCCTCTGCCGGTAAGTGATCGATCCTTCCCTGTCATCCATCTAGCATTAGCCTCTGCTGCTAATGCCAATAACAACAGAGCTACTGATTCCTGCTGCAAACACGACACGTGTACTGGCCACTGCTGTTTGTATCTCTCCACAGCTACCTCAATACCTCCACCGGACGCCTACTCGATCACTTGCCGAAGCCATATCAACGCAGCAGGCCCGGTCTTTCGGGCCTCTGCCGGTTTACAATTCCAACTCGGATCTCCCAGCCAAAAACACGCACACACACACACACACACACACACACACACACACACACATACACACACACACACACACCTAAAATATCACATACAAACACACAATGCCTTCACTTACCCCTCCTCCCTGTTGCTCGGACTGCCAACGTAAAGATGTCAAGATCTCCCTCCTGCAACAACGCATATCTGTCCTCCACCAGCTCAGAGATGAGGAAGACATCATGGATTCCTTGGTCAAAAGCATAGCCCCCCCCTCTTCTCCGCCTCTCGCCGAACTGGACTCAGACTCGGTGATCCAAATGGGTCCTGCCGGTACCAACAACATCTCAGCTGCTCTAGCTCTCACGGTGCTCGACCCACCCCCTCCCACCACTCGGCCTGTCCAATCCGAGTGGCGAGGCGAAAATCCCAGGGCTCTGGCAATCTCCACACCTGGTCAGAATATGCCGTGGACCCTAGCTAGCCACAGCAAACATGGAGGAAAACTTTTCCCTCGCCCCTCCCCCCCTGGGAATCTTCAGTTGTCCACCCAGAACAGGTTTTCGTCCCTAAAGGACGAGGACTCGCTGCCCCAGCCACCATCTCCCAATCTCCCCACTGCCCCTTCATCCCAATCACGCACTTCTCTCATACGCCCTGGTCACTTCATTTTCACCGCCTGCCCCACCGTCAGATCCCCGCCGCCACTCCTCTCCCCGGTCCCTTTGCGCTCCATAAACAAGCCTTCGCGCACCCTCGAGTTCGACTTCCCATCCGAATCCCCCCTCTCGCATCTCATACCCCAGCGCGGCCGTGGCTCTTCCACCGCGCCCCCTCCCCCCAGCCCCCCTCCGGTACATAAACTCGCTACCCTCCCCACTAGTCCTCATTCGTCTCCGACCTCCTTGCCTCCCCTCTTCCCCCCGACCGTCTTGGTAATAGGAGACTCCATAATAAAAAACATTCAGTTCGTAAACGCCACCAAGTATTGTTATCCCGGCGCAACAACTAACGACATCATTGATGAACTACCGTCCGTCCTGGCCTCACTCCCCCCTTCAATAAAAAATATAGTCCTCCACATTGGCACAAATGATGTTAACAGACAACAATCCGAAATAACAAAACAAAACTTCCTCGTCCTGTTTGACATCCTAGTCAAGTCTGGCAAATCCGTTTTTCTTTCTGGCCCTCTTCCCACTTTTCGTCGAGGCGACATGAGATTCAGCAGGCTGCTGGCTCTCCACACATGGCTCATGTCTGCCTGCGCGTCCCATCACTTCTCCTACGTCCATAATTTCACTTTGTTCTGGGAGCGCCCCTCCTTTTTTGCTCCAGACGGCCTTCACCTGAGCTCACTCGGAACAACAATGCTGGCGGCTAACCTCCACCGTGCCTCCGCCGTCCATTCCTCCACACTGCCCCGCACGTGACTGTCAGCCCCGCCCCCCTGCTCACCGGTCAATTCCGGTCAGTCTCTCCACTCTCCATTCCCTCCACAAAACTGGACTAGTGCCCCCTCATGGCCGCATGGACTCATTACCCCTTCTGATTCTCTCTCCCCTACTCAACTCCGCTCCCCCCCCCTCCCCCCCCCCCTTCACCTTTAGCCAACATCTACCTGAACACAAAAAAACTCCCCTGTCCTGCTCCCCCTCCCCCATTACTGCTCTACCTATTCCTACCCTGCTCCGCCCTCGCCCCCCTCCCACTTACCTTCACCCTGCCGTAATTATTTCTAAAAAAGGCATTAATATCAATAACCTCATATCCATTCCAGTTAGCTCCTCCCCCTCCCCCCCTCCACTCTGTAACAACCTTTTTAACATTGAGGGAGGTCTCTGGAACTGCCAGTCTGCTGTCAATAAACCGGAAATCATATCTGCCCACGCCCTTTCTCTGTCACTTCACTTTCTTGCACTCACTGAAACCTGGATCACCCCCGAAAATACCGCCACTCCTGCCGCCCTCTCATCTGCATTCTCCTTCTCCCATACCCCCAGACCCTCCGGACGCGGGGGTGGCACGGGCATCCTCATCTCCTCCAACTGGTCCTACTCTGTTTCACCTCTTTCCCACCTTTCTATTTCCTTCTTCGAATCCCACTCCGTCACTATTACCCTTCCCACCAAACTTATCATAATCATCATCTACCGCCCACCTGGACCCCTCGGCACATTCCTTGAAGATCTTCACACCCTTCTCTCCCTCTTTCCCGAAGACACCCCACTGACCCTCATGGGAGATTTTAACATCCCACACTCAACTCTTCTCTCTACCCCCTTTCTCAACTTCTTTTCATCTTTAGATCTGTCACTATCTACCTCCCCTCCCACCCATAAAGCCGGTAACCTCCTTGACCTCATCTTCACCCGTTCCTGCTGCATCTCCAACCTCTCAGTCACCCCTCTCCATGTTTCCGATCACTTCTTCATTTCCTTCTCCCTCCCAATCTCCCCTCCCACCTCTCACCCTCCCCCTTCTCTCCCCATTTCCTCCCGGCGCAACCTCAAATCTCTCTCACCCTCATCCCTATCCTCCGCCACCCTCTCCCTCCTCCCCCCCGCCAATCAATTCTCTCTCCTATCCCCTGATGAAGCCTCACTCACCCTCATATCCTCTCTCTCCTCTGCCCTTGACTCCCTCTGTCCACTCTCTACTAAACCTGCCCGCCCCTCTCCCCCTGCACCCTGGCTCACCGAACCTCTCCGCACCAACCGCTCCCGACTCCGCACCTCAGAAAGGACATGGAAAAAATCTCGCAACCCCAATGACCTCGCCGCTTATCACCTCTCCCTCTCCAACTTCACCTCCTCCATTTCTTCTGCCAAATCCTCCTTCTACATTTCCACCATTCAATCCTCTGCTTCTAATCCCCGCAAACTCTTCCAGACATTCACGTCCCTCCTCAATCCGCCTCCTCCGCCCCCTCCCTCTTCCCTTTCTGCCAACGATTTCTCCTCCTTCTTCATCAATAAGGTCGCTGCCATTAGCTCATCATTTCCCCCACCATCCCTCCTCACCCCTTCTCTCACCTCCTCTTCTTCACAACCTCCTGCCTCCATGTCATTCTTCTCTCCCCTCCCCTCTGATGATCTCCTCAAAATCATTCTTTCAGCCCGTGCCACCTCCTGCCCCCTAGATCCTATCCCCTCACCCCTCCTTCAGTCCATCTCCCCTGACATTGCTCCCTATCTTACCTCCCTCATCAACTCCTCCCTCTCCTCTGGTATTTTCCCCTCTGCCCTAAAAACAGCCATAATCAAACCACTCCTCAAGAAACCGTCCCTCGACCCCTCCGCCATCAACAACTACCGCCCCATCTCCCTCCTTTCCTTCATCTCCAAATCACTTGAACGCACAGTATCTGGTCAATTATCCTCTTATCTCTCCCTTCACAACCTCTCCGACCCCCTTCAATCTGGCTTCAAACCTGCACATTCCACTGAAACAGCTCTTCTTTCTGTCACCTCCGCCCTTCACTCCGCCAAAGCTTCATCACTCTCCTCCGTTCTCATACTTCTCGATCTGTCCGCCGCTTTTGACACCATCAACCACCAAATTCTACTTTCCACCCTATCCGACCTTGGTATCACCGGCTCTGCACTTTCATGGTTTTCCTCCTACCTATCTACTCGCTCTTTTCAGGTCCTCTGGAGAGGAACTCTTTCGGACCCCTGCACTCTCACCACGGGTGTCCCCCAGGGTTCTGTCTTAGGTCCCTTCCTCTTTCTTCTTTACATGAGATCTTTGGGTCACGTCATTTCCTCTCACGGGTTCTCCTATCACTCCTACGCAGACGACACACAACTCTATCTCTCCTTCCCCCCCTCGGACTCTAATATCTCTTCCTGTATTTCTGCCTGCCTCAAAGATATTAGCAACTGGATGTCTTCTCACCATCTCAAACTCAACCCCGACAAAACCGAACTTCTCTTCTTCCCCTGCAACGACTCCCCCCTATCCGATCTGTCCCTATCCATCGACAACACCACCGTCCTCCCCTCCCAATCTGCCAAAAATCTCGGAATCACCATTGACAACCAACTATCCTTCTCTGCCCACATTACAGCAACGGCACGTTCCTGCAGATTCTCCCTCTTTAACATAAGAAAGATCCGCCCTTTTTTAACCTCAGAAGCAACCCAAATTTTAGTCCAAGCCATGGTTTTATCTCGTCTTGACTACTGCAATGTTCTTCTAGCCGGTCTCCCCTCCTCTGCAATCCAACCCCTTCAACTCATCCAGAATTCTGCTGCCCGCCTTGTTTTCAACCAACCAAAATTCTCCCACGTCACCCCCCTCCTCCATGACCTCCACTGGCTCCCCATCCTGTCACGCATTAAATTCAAAACCCTTGTCCTCGCATACAGAGCTGTCCACTCAACTGCCCCCCAATACCTTCAACCCTTGGTCACGTTCCAACCCTCCCACCGCTCCCTCCGCCCCTCCACTAGCGCAAGCCGTCTCGCCCCCCCCTTGCTTCGCGGGCTCAAGGGCCGCTCTCAATCTCGCCTCTTTTCCTGTCTCGCCCCCAAATGGTGGAACGAGCTCCCCCCCTTGGTCAGGACATCCGAATCTCTCCCCATCTTCCGCAATCGGCTAAAAATTCATCTCTTTTCTCTCCATTTCACCTCCCCCTAAACCTTCCCTCTCCATCACCCTTACATGCTGCCCACGGACCTTTAACTGTCTGTTTGTTTGTTCTTTGGCTTTTATTGTATTTATCTTTTTCCTTATCTCTGCTTTCCACTATGTATGTTACATGATCTTATGGTTGTTTTTTCTGTATGTACGTCGCTTTGGAGAAAGGCGTCTGCCAAATGAAATAAAGTAAAAGTAAAGTAAATAGACACGTGCCCCACAAAGCGCCAGTACACCCCTGGAAATGGCCAGAGCAGCCATGGGAGTGAATTCACATAGATTTTGCTGAAAAAGGGAAACACCAGTTTCTGCTGGTAATTGACGCGTACTCACGGTGGCCGGAGATGAAGTTGATGACAAGCACCACAGCTACAGCCACTGTAGACGCGATGAGGGGCCTGTTTGCTTTGTATGGGCTCCCCCAAGTGGTCGTTTCAAATAACGGACTGCAGCTAGTCTCTAGGGAGTTCGAAACATTCCTGGAAGCTAACGGGGTCAAACATATCAAGTCAGCCCCATACAATCCAGCCTCTAATGGGCTTGCGGAACGGTTACCTTTAAAAAGTCAATGGAAAAACAGAAAGAGAATGGCTACTCAGTACGACACTGCATAGATCGATTCTTGTTTAGTTACAGGAACACCATACATGACAACCGGGAAGACTCCATCTGAGCTTTTCCTAAAGAGAAGTGTTAGGACTAGGTTGTCATTGGTTAAACCCAATTTCTCAGCACAGATGCGGGACAAGCAGCCTGCTGTCCAAAAGCGCCTTAGGACCCTCCAGCCAGGCCAGAAGATGTTGGTTATGAATTTCCGGGGAGGAGATGGGAAGAAATGGAAATCAGGTGTAATAGAGCGAGTACTGGGTCCTGTGACTTACATGGTAAATGTAGTGGTCAAACCAGCAAGAGACACATAGACCAGTTGATCACAGATAAGAGAGTGTAGGTAGTCTCCAACGCAGAGCAAATTGACACGGAAGAGGTTGATGTTGCAGAATACTAGTATGTTAAGCCAGAAACTCAGATTGTACCCAGTCTTGAACTGGAGGGAGGTGTACCAAATGATGATGGCTGGGTTTCCCAAAAGCTTCTTAGCGCTAAGAAGCTTCTTTAACCCTTCTTAAGGCCCCCTTAAGAAGCAAACGCGTTTCCCAATTGCTTCTTAGCCTAAGATGATCTTTCATTACGAAGGCATGCGTTTCCCAAAAGCTTCTTAGCGCTAAGAAGCTTCTTTGACCCTTCTTAAGGCTCCCGTAAGAAGCCAACGAAGCCAACGCATTTCCCGATTGCTTCTTAGCCTAAAATTATCTTCCGTTAAGAAGGCTTGTAACGACGCATTATGTAATAACTGTACATTATGTAATAAAATGCCAAAATGTAATAACATCTCACTTTCAATATGTAATAATGACGCATTATGTAATAAAATGCACAATATGTAATAAATCGACTCAATGTAATAGCGTTTGACACATTTTGTAATAAATGTATTACATATTGCGCAGATTATTACATATTGCGGGGGTTGCACTTTTTTCTCGTTGAAAATGTAATAAGTGGCCGCATTATGTAACAAAATTAGAAAATGCACTGACTTTGTCATGGGGGGGGGGGGGAGTAGGCTAATAAACATATTATGTGTCAAAACCCAAAACCAGTCAAGCAACTAGATATCTAGTTGTTCAGCTGATGACAAACTGAATCTAGTGCATCAGTCCGATAAAACCTGACACTTGCATTTCAGTTCTGGCCTTGATCTACAAGTGATAGAAGCGTGGTTGACATAGCCGCATTTACTGCCTCAATCCATAGATTACAGGGCCATTTAAACAGGAAATCCATTAAGAATTGAGGATTGCAGAGACGTTTATGAATTGTCTGATATTACGCACAGGTTTTTTGGCTGCACAATTCTGTTCTTCGGCCTCTCCGCACCGCCCCCACGCTCCCCCCGCCCGCTCTACTTTGAGGATGGAATTGAGGATTGCAGACATGCACATTTGATTTAAATCGGCAAGCATTAAAAAATTTAACTGCTGCCACCCAGCAACATGTTATGTTTTTTTGTTCATTTAAAATTCGTTTGAATTATATTTTGTTTGATCATGATGTTGCAGATGGCTGAAGAGGATATCTTCAGACTAAATCCTTCATCAAAACTATTGGAGAATGGGCTCCTGCCGCTCCTCAATAGGCTATGCGTTTCTCATGCGTTTGGCCCATGCTACACCCTTCCACCAATTTTCATGAAAATCAGTAAAACGCGAAACCACGTAGCTGCTTTACACCATTGGTAAGAATATTTCAGTGGTACCATCATCATCTGCCATCATTGTCTATCAGTGTTAGGATTTCCTTAACGAATGGCTCTGGCAAAGGCAACATGTTGAAAGGCATGTGGATAAAATGTTTATCTATGATTTCGATTTAGAGATTTGTTTTTATATTTTAATCAAGCTTTGCAACAGGGTGTGTGTGACATGGGCAGAGAATCATCTGTGACAGCCTGTTGCGGTCCATCGGCATAGGTGCTGTAATGTACATCAATCGATGCATAGAGCGCCTTGCGCTGTCCTCGGTGCTGAAACATCTGAAGCGTGTCTGTAAAGCGTCACTGTCCGCTTTCTTAGACATAGCCTACTGTATCACTTGGCTCAATACGTGACACATTGTGTTTATGTATAGGACAGGGGACATTTCAGCAATTTGACAGTTGTGACTTTTAAAAGACTCAGAACGGGCCACTGAAAATGCCACGCCACCTCTGGGCTGAGTGTAGCTCCGCCCCTAGCTGCTTGTGCTCCTATATTTATATTCTCAAAACATATGAACCATGATCTGGGGGTGCCCAAATATATACTACATCTGCAGTGTAGCACTCTGTTGGTGGTATATATGTCAGGACACACACACACACACAGCTCTGCCATTAACAGTCACGATTCTGAAAACGTTATACAGAAAATATAATTAACTTAAAACAGGCTATAGCTGGTTAGAAACACATGTCGCCTATAACATTACACTGATTTGCAGTGATTTACAAACAGTTTTGACTTACAAAAACTACTCTGCTGTTGGGCGGAAACCTTGTATCTCCAAATTTGTCCATTTTCTTTTTATTTCATAAATGTATTTAGTGGATACCCAAAAATAACCTGTGAAAGTTTCAGGTAGTTTGGACCAGCAAAATATGTTATATTACTGGTTATTCATGTTGTTATTACTATTACACTATGTTAAAATGTCAATGTTTTTTCTTCCTTGTGAAAAATTCCTTCTTTGGAGATACAAGGTTTTGGCCCGAGTATAGTATGAGTATAAGTATGATAGAAAAAAGATTTCCTCTCCAACAAGAGTTTGGAAAATATCTGCACATCGGATATTGTGGAAAAAACAACAGTAGGCCTACCATGTATCCCTGCTTGTTAGAAACACTAGCCTAACAATATCTGGAAACTATAACATCTAACCTGCAAACAATTGGAGTTGCTTTAACCAAGGAAATACAGTGCAAAACACATGAGTATTGTGTCTAGTTTTTTTTAAAGCAGGTTATGCCCATTGACTTTCAATGAAAACATATCTAACCTAATATGTATGCAAACAGAGCTTGACCAAACAGGATGTAGGGTTATAGGAGTTATGTAAAGTTAAGTTAATGCCTAGTAACAATGCAATAAAGAAGTTGCATATTGCTCTAACATTAAACCACAACCCTTTCACAAGAGTTTTCCTCAGGCAAAGACAGGAAAATATAAACACCAGGCAAAAACAGGCAGCCCATTTGATTGATACTGAACTCAACTTAAAAAACACAAGTTTCCTCACTGCCTTGAAATTGCACATTGATTGAAATAGTGACCCCCATCCCCACACACACCTTTTCTCCCCTATTGTACATTGCCAATTACCCCTGCCAATTTTGTCACAGTCATTGCTCCCTCAGTCGATCTGGGGAGAGTTGTATACTGGCACATGCTTCCTCTGTTGCCACCCACTTCTTTTCACCTGGCAGTGAGGATTCTCACCAGGTGTACATAGCTCGTGTGGAGGAACACAATATTCCCCTCAGTTCCCCTCTAACCAGAGGAGACACTGTTGTAGCGACCAGGACACATACCTTTAATCCAGCTTAATGGTGCCTGTATAGAGACTGGACGTAACACGAGGTGTGAACCTGCAACCCTCGTGTTGGTAGGCAATCTACCACTGCACTACCAAGGCGCTATAGCCACTATTTCTTCCAAAACATGTCCTTGATTTGAAATTTCCCACAGCCCACATCTGTAAGGAGGAGCCAGGCCATAAACCACTTTGTGTTTTTGCTGAATAGCTCCTTTAGGCTCATTGCAAGACCACTTCCACGTCCAGCAGATTTGTAGAGCCTCCTCATACTAATGGCACTGTCATTGTTAATATCCACGTCAAGGCTTTCAACTAAAGATTCCCTGATGTGGATTTGAGGATGGGACAGTGATGCAAGTACTTGAAAAAGTGGAGAAACTCGGTTGAACACTCCAAGCATGGACATGTCTGCACCAAGAGTCAACTGCACGATAAATGACAGCAATTCTCTTGGCAGAAGAGGGCATGTCACAGTTTCCATCTGGTATGGTTTTGTCCAGTGTGGGTTCCTCATGTTCATATTGGTTTGAGTCACTCTCATATCTTTCTCTCTCAGTTTCCTGGATGTTTTCAAGGAAAAAAGAGACTCAGCTGATGCCTGCAGACTTAAGTAATGTTCTCCATGTCCCTCAGCAATGTGTCCAAGCACCAACAACGGCAAACTCTCATTGTATGAATTAGATGGAGATAGAATATGGGAGGCATCAGGTCCCAGTGTGGAGACAACGAGAAATTGAACATTGAAAATCTCTGTAGCCCTTTGTAGTGTTATGTGATCGCCATAGGTCCCACATCGTGACATACTATCCAAGTATGCATCCCAGGCATTTCCATCAACATAGTGTGCCAAAGGTGTCCCATTTCCAGTAAATGGGTTAGACCTGAGATCTCGAACAATTGCATCCCTTATAGATGCTGCTGATCTGAATATTTGGAGTGTGGCCAGCTGATCAGCCATGGCAGCGAACTGGCAATTTCCATCTGGTGGTGGGTCAAGCCATACAGGCAGCTCCAAAGATTCATAGTCCTCCAGTCTGTCTGTATGTTTGTACTCAAACAGAAGTGGATGCGGTTGCACAGACCTCGAAGATTTAGAGCATATTTCCTCCTGCTGTCGTGTTGTACTTGAAGATTTAGAACGCATTTTCTCTTGCTGCCGTGTTGTACTTGTCACATCAGACACAAAGAACCATTTTTCTTGCATGTTGGGGTCTCCAGGAATTTGAAACTGAACTTTGTATTTTGAAAGCTTTACATTCCATTTCAGGATTCTACCACACAATACCCGATACCTTATTGAAACACGATGGGCGCCATCTTTCACCTTGACCAAGACAGCATCATTAACATGATACACAGATGGTGGATTTTGTTTAGATGCATGCCGTATCATCTGCTTACTACAGTGCTCACTGGCTTTCTGTGCCCTTTTCCTCAGTCTGCGTTGTTTCTCTTCAAACTCACGTCGCTGTTTCAGGGAGGGTAAAATGGTTTGTGGCTTGTTCACAAATTCTTTACGGACATTGGATGGAGAACCTGCCAAGGGATTTATTACCCTATTACATTTTCTCCCATAGTATACTTCAAATGGAGACATCCAGTTTAAAGGTTCCTTGGGATCCTCATTTAGCACTCTGGAATAAGCTGGTAAATGCTTAACCCAGTTAACTCCGCTCTGCTGACAATTCACAAGATCATATATGACCTTTTTCCTTAGGACTCTGTGGGACATCTCAACCTTTCCTTGGCTTTGGGGATGGTATGGTGAACTCTCAATTATTCGGAGTTGCAATGATTCCATCAGCCTGCGAACTGCTCTTTTAAATTATCTTCCTTGATCATGTTGCAAAACTTGAGGTTGCAAAAATATAGGTGAGGCCATGTTCAGAGTATCTATCACCAAGATGTTTTGCAATCTCTGAGCTGTCTTTACCCTTTAATGGTCTCAGCCACGTGTGCCGACTAAAAACATCAAGAACAGTGAGTATGTATTTGATAATGTGAAACGGCCATGTCTAATTTTCCATTTCCCCATATCAAGGAGGTCAATCTGATGCCGGCCCTGCACTTCTTTTGCCATAATGGGCCTTGGAATGGGTTTATTTCCAAAATTCGCCTTGTGGAGTTGGTAGCGTTCGGACCTGTCCAGGGTTCTTATAATCTTTTTTGCACTAATTCCAGAGTACTGCTCATTTAGTCGCTTATTCAGCTTCCTTGCACCTGCTCCCTTGGTAGCATTCAGGCCTTTGTCTACCATGGCATCAAATCTAGACATCAAAACGACCGGTTTCCCGGCACACAATAATGTCTGTCCATCCTGGCTTAGAGAATACAGATCTCTATTCCGCCACAGCCTCACAAGAGCATTTTGTTGCGTTCTCGTACGTTCGGCTACAGGAACATTGAACTCTCCCTTTAGTTTCTCAACTATGATCTTGTAGACATCCTCACACATTGTTTGGTGTTGTCCAACTCCCATACATAAGACCCAAAGGCTCCAGGTCACAATAATGGTTACTTGCAGACCTGTAGAAAAAAGTGGTACATTTAATTGAATAGGCCTGGTATATTGCTAATTTTATCTTAAATTCTTAAAAAAAAAAATTGTTTGCTCATAAGTTAATAAATAAATGAAGAAAGAAAGAAAGAAAGAAAGAAAGAAAGAAAGAAAGAAAAAAGAAGAAAGAAAGAAAGATGGAAATGTGCAAAATCTGTTAACTATTCTTATACATTGCTGCAGTAAAGGTTTGTTTATTTTTAAACTTCATATTAGTTAGTCATAAACTCTCATAATAATAAAAAAAAACTTTAACATTTTATTCACATACCTTTCAACATGTTGCCTTTTATCAAGTGACCAGTGATAGACTAAAGGTTTTCTATGAAGGAAAACATAAAAAAAAGTCTGCAGGAAAACTTGTTTTGTTTTGAAACTTTCTAGGATGAAGCCTAGTGTTGTCATTGATGAACATTTTTCATTTTATCTTTAAAATGTTCACACATGTTGGGAAGCTAAATCGAAAAACAAATCTCTAAATCGAAATCCTGCTTTGCAGATAAACAACATTTTATTCACATACCTTTCAAGATGTTGCCTTTGCCAGGCAGTGTGGCGTGCGTGGCGTGGGGGAAATCCATAGGGGAAATCGTGACACTGATCGACAAGATGATGACAGATGACAGATGATGGTACCACTGAAATATTCTTACCTGTGGTGATAAAGCAGCGCCCCTCCTGGTTTGGCGTTTTACTGCGCAAAAGCGCAAAGCGCAGCACTTTCATACACGGAAATGATGTGGTTATGTTTTCGGTGCTGTCTGTCTGCCGAAACCAGAAAGACGACAGAAAAGCATCAAGCTCCTGCTGCTACTCCTGAGAAGAAGAGGTCAGGCTATATCGATAAAACACATTTCTTGGATGATTGCATCATAGCCTTTGTTTTTGTGTGTTTTATTGCTGTTTAAATGTTATTTCTGAACGTAAATTCAAACCTGAACCGAATTAATTAATTAATTAACAAATGGTGAGGCTCTCCTCACTAACTTTGCACTGTAAGCACAGACAGCAGTGCATAGATAATTATTTTGAAATAAACGTCAACAAAAATGATTTTAAAATAAAAAAATTGTTTGCTAAAAATATTTTATGTATGTAAAAAATGATTAAATTGATCTTTTTTCAATAGCTACATTTTGACTGGGTTTGTAAATATTCTATAAGGCCGGGATTTTGGAACCGGTTGCATTGGCCGGCGGAATCCCTGCTGTCCATGGTGCTGAAATTGAACGGATCATCACTTTGATTCAAACAGTCTGCTTTTAGTGGTGAATTGAACTTTCGGCCCTAATTCTAGGCAATATTTTTCTCAATTGTAGCAATCCACAGAATGGAAACCACGGAGAATTGAAATTTGCAGTGGGAGAGAGAGAGAGAGAGAGAGAGAGAGAGAGAGAGAGAGAGAGAGAGAGAGAGAGAGAGAGAGCTGCACCCATATGAGCCACCCGATCTACTATGAATCACATAATTTAATGGAAAGGAATTGCTTCAAAATGTCCCCATTCTCTGGGATGGAGTTGTACAATCTCTACAACTCCATCCCAGAGAATGGGGACATTTTGAAACAATTCCTTTCCATTGAATGACGTGATTCATAGTAGATCAGGTGCATGAGCATTTATTTAGTGATTTATTTAGGCTATTTAATGACCCTGGCATGGCACTGTTGGCTATGATTTTGTTTATGTTTTGTTTATTTTTGTAGTCAACTAACCATTCATTCTATGATTGTGCATAGTATAAACCTTGTATGTTCAGACTCCAGACAGTTCCCGACATTTTGCGTTGTGCTAGGACACTCATTTTAATACTGCCTTCATTTCACCACTGCTGTGAAATAAATCGGAGAGGCCGAAGAACAGAATTGTCAGCCAAAAAACCTGTGCGTAATATCAGACAATGCATAAACGTCTCTGCAATCCTCAACTCTTAATGGATTTCCTATGTTTAAATGGCCCTGTAATCTATGGATTGAGGCAGTAAATGCGGCTATGTCAACCACGCTTCTATCACTTGTAAAGGCCAGAACTGAAATGCAAGTCGGGTTTTACCGGACTGATGCACTAGATTCAGTTTTAGATTCAGTTTGTCATCAGCTGAATCAGAATCAGAATCAGAAAGACTTTAATGATCCCCGGGGGGAAATTGGGACAAGATACAGTTGCTCACACTCAGGCATGAAATATCCACATAACACAATAGCATAACATAACACCGTATCACACAGTATCTCCTTAACGTAGAACAGTCAATAAGTAAAATAATTACCATAACATCAAATAAAGTAGACTAAAATAACAACTATAGATATCTAGTTGCTTGACTGGTTTTGACACATAATATGTTTATTAGCCTACTCCCCCCCCCATGACAAAGTCAGTGCATTTTCTAATTTTGTTACATAATGCGGCCACTTATTACATTTGTAACCAGAAAAAAGTGCAACCCCCGCAATATGTAATAATCTGCGCAATATGTAATACATTTATTACAAAATGCGTCAAACGCTATTACATATTGCATTGAGGCGATTTATTAGATATTGCGCATTTTATTACATAATGCATCGTTATTACATATTGAAAGTGAGATGTTATTACATTTTGGCATTTTATTACATAATGTGCAGTTGTTACATAATGCATCATTACAAGGCTGCGTTTCCCAAAAGCTTCTAGCGCTAAGATGATCTTTCGTTAAGAAGGTTTTGTAAGAACGGTCTGGGGCATTCTTAACACCTTCTTAACTCATTCAGGGCCAGTTTAGGACTGCCAATATTTAGCACAGGCCAAAGATTTTCATAATTGTTGGTCATCTTTCAAGACCCACAGTAAATTATCTATTAGCACCAGAGTGATTTGCAATACCTCAAAATGAAGATGTACGTCTCTGGGTTCACCAGGAAAAAAAAAGTGAGCTTTTAGCATGTTCTGTACTCTACTTATAGCCATTTATATACACCCTGTTTTCACCCAAAAAGTCTCTTTGAGAAGAGAAACAGGAGAAAAATGCATTTTTGTAAAGAAGACAATCTCAGTCAGATCTCGCTCTCAATTCTTTTATTTTGAACTGTATTGACATCAGACATGTAAATACTATTCGTTATGATACAAATGACAAAAAAATAATAATATATATATACACATGAAGTGCTTTTTTTACATTCAACAATGCAGTTTACTCAGTGTGAGTGTGAATGTGTGTGCGCGGGGCCCATGTGTGTCTCTTTAGATTACATTTCGTCATTTATTATCCAAAGCGACTTACAATGTCACATTGTCAACATTAGTGGAATCAACTGTGGAACATCATCTACACAGATACACCCTTGCAGCAGTAGAGTAACATCAATGTTTTTTTTTTGTTTTTGTTTTTGTTTTTGTTTTTTGGGGGGGGGGGGTTTGGGGTGAAGAAGGGGGGGGAGATGCTAGATGGGGGGAGGGGGTTTGGGGTGGAGAAGGGGGGGGGGAGATGCTACATCAAAAGGGTTAGTTCAGGAGGGACTCAAGTGGAGCTTGAAAAGGTGAGTTTTTTTTTCAAAGGTGGACTCACTGAAAACTAAAATAAAAAGTTGAGAAAAGAAAAGGAGTTTTCAATCTTCGGCGAAAGATGGGCAGGGATTCGGCCGTCCTGACCTCAGTGGGGAGTTCGTTCTACCACTGAGGGGAATTTACTCTATGTCACAATATATCGTCCCACAATATATTGCGATATCAAAACATGACAATATGTATCGTTGAGATGAAATCTCATATCGCGAGAAAAATAAGCTGAACATGGTGGCACTGATCTGCATCTGATTGCATGCTCGCTCTCCTTTTCATTGCTTTGTTTGAACAGACGAGGGACGTTACAGACACTGAGGATGAAAATGGTGAAATTACTCAAATTAGCGTGAAGGATGCCCCCTCAACTTACAAATCGATCGCAAAAAAATCGTCCTGACCTCAGTGGGGAGTTCGTTCTACCACTGAGGGGAATTTACTCTTTATGTCACAATATATCGTCCCACAATATATCGCGATATCAAAACGTGACAATATGTATCGTTGAGATGAAATCTCATATCGCGAGAAAAATAAGCTGAACATGGTGGCACTGATCTGCATCTGATTGCATGCTCGCTCTCCTTTTCATTGCTTTGTTTGAACAGACGAGGGACGTTACAGACACGGAGGATGAAAATGGTGAAATTACTCAAATTAGCATGAAAGATGCCCCCTCAAATTACAAATCGATCGCAAAAAATATCGTATCGTATTGTTATCGTGAACCCAATATCATCTATTGTATCGTATCGTGAACCTAGTGTATCGTGACACCCCTAGTCTTTATAGTTCAGAGTGTCATGGTAGACCTCAAAGCAGGGGACCCTGCACAAGGGGATGCGGCAGAAGTTGCACTGGAAACGTGTCTCCTTTCTCTTGTCGTTGGTCATACACACCTTGCATCGCTTTGCTGGGTTGTCATTGTTGGGGGTGGGGTCATTCCTGACAGGGAAATGCTTTGCCAGGTTGGCAGACAGCCTACTCGGACGGTCAGCATATGGAGCTCTATGGAGCTTTGTGGCAGTGGTCCACGCCTGTATCAGACTCTCCTGGAATGCATGCATGGTCTGTACTGTGCCCTGTGGGTTTTTAGCTCTGTACAGGACGAAGGCGTTGTGGAGGCAGATTTCGAACATGTACATGACAAATTTAGTAGTCCATTTATAGGATTTCCTGATGAACGGATAGTACGAAATCATTTGATCGAGCCTATCAACACCGTTCATCGACTGGTTATACTCTATCACAGAGACAGGCTTCTCCTTCACCACCTTCCCCCTCACACCTTTCTTCCATGTCAAGACCTGTCTCATCTCGTCCTGGTGAAATGTGGACACCATTCTGACAACATTTGTGTCCCGCCATGCCAAGCACAGCACCCGGTCAGTGTGGAAGGCAATTCTGCCCCCTGGTTGCAGGGTGGCCTTCTCAGCATGGTGTACAGCTGGTGGTTCTCCTCTATGCTTTCGCAGTGTGCCACATACATGTGTCCCCAGATTTAGCAGGATATCACACATGGTAACAGAATTATAAAAGTTATCCATATACAGTTTGTAGCCCTGCTGTTCCAGCCCCAACAGGAGACCACACACTGTATCTACAAGAGATTTACCGTCTCCACAATAAGGCATCAAATTATAACAAAATCCTGTCTGGGACTCACATAACACATAACTTTTGATCCCGTAACGCACAGGTTTCTGTGGGTTAAAAACTTTGAAGCTCAATCTGCCTCTCCACAGTAAAGTTCCTTCATCTATTGAGATGTTCTGGCCTGGCTGGTAGAGTTCCTGGAACTTGTTCACTAGCATATCCAAGATTGGGCGGACTTTGAACAACCTGTCATCCTTGTTTCTCACTGCTGTGTTGTCAGTAAAATGCAGGAAACGTGTAATGATCTGGAATCTGTTTCGGGACATTGTCTTACCAAAATAGGGGGTCTCCATCACCTCGCTCGTGGACCAGTAAGTCTTTAGGTCAGGCTTTACAATGAGCCCAGTCAGGAAGAGGAGCCCTAGGTAGGCCTTCAGTTCTGGGATGTCAAGAGGTTTCCATGCCTCGAGCCTCACACTTGTTGCGCCAGCCTCAATTGTCTGCTGTGCATACAGGTTGGTCTGCTCAACAATATACTGGAGCAGCTCTTCAGTGAGGATGAGTTCTAGGAAGTCGACCGGCTTGTCCGACTCCAGCGCAGCAGCACTGTTCAGCAGGCCAGGAACAGCAGTGAACGGGATGTCCTCCGGCTCCCACGGCACCTCATCCATGCAGTACCATTGCTGCTCTGGATACAGGATAGGTGTTATAAAAATATAGAAATACAAATACATTACTATAGTACACTCACACACACACAAGCTTGTAGATCAGCTATATTGGGCAAAGAGGGAAAATGAACATACCTTTGGTGTCTTTCTTTTTCCCCTTCTTCTTGGGTTGCTGTCCCTCCATTGGCTCTCCATCTGCACCACGGCCTGTAAATAAAGAAATACATACATTACAATACAATTTACAACACACACACAACATGTATAATTGTGAGCTTGTAGATCAGCCATTTTGGACAAAGACACAAAAGAGGGAAACAAGATCTTACCTTTTGATCTCGGTTGTTTACTAGATGTGGGCTCACTGGGTTCTGCAACACTCGGCTCGTCCTCATCTGAAATAAAAGCAACATATCCTCAGTAAACTATATAATCACATTTAGTACAGAGAGACAGTGTATTGTACTAGTGTCTCAGTAAACTATATAATCACATTTAGTACAGAGAGACAGTGTAGTGTCTCAGTAAACTATATAATCACATTTAGTACAGAGACAGTGTAGTGTACTAGTCTCAGTAAACTATACGATCATAGAATGCAGAGACAGTGTAGTCAGTAGTCACACACACACACACACACACACACACACACACACACACACACACACACACACGACATCATTACTGGGACTTTGTGTGAGTGTGATGACATCATCACTGGGACTTTGTGCGTGAAGCTGGTACTGGTACTGGTACTGTCTGTACAATATGCATATATATAAACAACAAAATTACTCCTTACCACGATCATCGGGGTCCTGTCGCATTGGATTCCAGTCCTCCTCGCCCTCGACATGGACAGCTGGCGACGGTGTGACCATCTCCTCTTCAGAAGAATGGGAGGTTGATGGCTGAGAGTCAAAGTCACTTTCAATGTAATCCCGGGGCGTCTTTGCACGGCGCAAATGCGCCCTGGAAAATGGCTCTTCCTGGGGAATCATGTCTGTTGTTGTGTTGCCCTCGATCTCCTCCTCGTCACTAAGTTCTGACTCAGTCTCGTCTCACAAATGCGCCCTGGAAAATGGCTCGTCCTGGGGAATCATGTCTGTTGTGTTGCCCCCGATCTCCTCCTCGTCACTAAGTTCTGACTCAGTCTCGTCTCGTTCGAGCTGGGACACAGGAGGCTTGGGTTTGGGACCAGGCGCTGGGACCGGATCGATGGTGGTCACGGGTGTGACAACCGCAAACATCTCATCCAGTGTGCGCTGCCCAGCAGCAAGGCCAGCAGCAAGGCGAACAGCTCGGGCACCGCCGCGCCGAGGGGCGATGTGGTGTTTGGTCTTTCCTTTTGACTTCACCATGACTGACTAGACTATGACTACTACAACTAACTAACTAAACTAAACTACAGACTATACTACAACTAACTAACGCTAACTAAACTGACGACTATAGGCTACTAGCTACTGTAATCTCTTCAACTTCAACTTCAACTCAACTCAGCACACTGTCACAACCGTACACAATGGCGTCTCTTTCCTACTCTGCAAAGAGGAAGCGTTTCTCACGGCTTTTGTCTTCTTGCCACCTCCCCCATTTCAAAAAAACAGCTGCGGTATGTGTTTGATCGCGTGTTGTCGGCTACCCTTTGAAGGCAGGGACCTGTGTCTGTGTGACAGGCTGGGCAAGTGTTTGCTGCAGGCGCTGCACCAATAAAAACAAAAACACGTCAAAGACGTCATTGGCCCTCTGGGCTATTCCTGATAACACGTCAAAGACGTCATTGGCCCTGAATGAGTTAATGATGAAACACTGCCAGCCGCGTCAGGCAAAAGGAGATACTTGTGTCCACTGTTCCTCTTGTGTTTTTCCCTTTTTCCTTTCTTTCATGCACCCTTTAGTGTTTAAAATTGGGGAACACTTGAAAATATCCCCTGTATGTATGGTTACTTGTGTTTTAAATGTTTTACCGTAGGCTATATTCCTCTAATCAGAATGGACATTTTCAACCAGTCCTCCTTCCTCCGACAAGTTCCCTCCTGCTTCAAAGCAGCGACAATCATCCCCATTCCCAAGCAGCAGAAAGTGACCAGCTTCAACGACTGGCGCCCAATAGCCCTCACGCCCATAGCCAGCAAGTGCTTTGAAAAGCTGGTTATATCACAGATCCGCCCCACACTCCCCCCGGACCGTGACCCACTACAATTTGCATACCGCCCCAACAGGAGCACAGCAGATGCAGTAGCACACGTGCTCCACACCGCCCTCTCCCACCTGGAGGGGAAGGACACCTATGTGAGAATGCTGTTCGTGGACTACAGCTCAGCATTCAACACCATAGTACCCTCCAGGCTGGTAGGCAAGCTCAAGGATCTGGGACTAAACACAGCAATGTGTGACTGGATCCTGTATTTCCTGACAGATTGCCACCAGGTGGTGAGAGTGGGCAACCTCACCTCCTCCCCACTGACCATCAGCATAGGAGTGCCCCAGGGGTGCGTCTCCAGCCCCTTCTGGTAGGACCTCTACACCCACGACTGCGTGGCGCCTCAATCTTCGAACACCATCGTGAAGTTTGCAGACGACACAGCAGTCATGGGGCTGATCTCCAAGAGTGACGAGACGGCCTGGGGCCCTGGAACAATGGTGCCAGGACAACCACCTCTCTCTGAACATCTCCAAGACCAAGGAGATCATTGTAGACTACAGGAGGGGGGGGGCGCACACCCCCCAATCACCATCAATGGCACAGTGGTGGAAAGGGTGGACAGCTTCAAGTACCTAGGAGTCAACATCCACCAGGACCTGACATGGGCCGGTCACACCGCCACTGTTGTCAAAAAGGCCCAACAGTGACTACACGGACTCAGGTGCCTGAAGAAATTTGGGCTAAGGCCAGAAATCCTTAGGGACTTCTACAGAGGCACCATTGAAAGCCTGCTGACTGGCTGCTTCACCACCTGGTATGGGAACTGTACCACCATGGACCGCAGGGCGCTACGAAGAGTGAGACCCAGCACACTCAAAAAAATTATTTGTAAGATTTACTTAAATAAAACACTGCAAGAAATTGCACAGCGATTTTCAAGTAAATTTTAGTGCTGAAATACTAAGTACAACTCACTTGCCAGTATCAAGTAAAATCTACTTAAAACCTTTAAGTAAATGTTATTTAAAACTATCAAGTACATCTTATTCATCTGTATTGTTCTCTGTTTGACATTTTAATTACTTAATAATTACTCACTATAATTAGACCCTTCTCAAGGGGGCCATTTTGTGTCGAAAAGGCAGGGTAAACACAGGTGTAAGCAAAACACTAATGAGGGTTTCCAACTTCCATGATTGGAATTTGGAAATCCTCATTAGTGTTTTGCTTGCACCTGTGTTTATTCTGCCTTTTCGACACAAAATGGCCCCCGTGAGAAGGGTCTATTATGTTTTCCATAAATGTTACCAAATATTCACAAATCACAACTAAAATACCATTTAACAGTTTATTTTTTTCCCAACAATGAATCACCAACGTTCACATCACATGTGACATCTGGAAACATCTACTTAAGGTGCATTCCATAAAACCTTCCAAATGGTTGAAACAACAAAACCGTGGAATTCGCTTGACCAGGGATGCAAACATGGATAATGAAAAAGGTGACATACCAGGGCAGACACAAGACCACTCAAAAATCATTCACTTAAAGGGATAGTTTGGTTTGTTTGAAGTGGGGTCCTATCAGCTAGTTCCATACACTAACTGAAATAGGTAAAGTGTTCTGGACGCTGAGCACACCGTTTATCGAGACCCAGCACTCTGAAGCAACAGCCTCCACAGCTCTGTCTCTCTAGTACAGGGGGCCAAGAACTAAAACGTAATTTAGCCACCTAAAACAACGGCCACCTAAACAAATCGATATATGTGTACATGTACGCTCTATTTTGACAATTTTCAGCGCTTTACTTTTCTGCCAAACAGCCTTCTCATTCGGTACTGCCGTATTCCTCCGCTAAACGCCTGCACAGAGCCGCGGCGCTGAATTTCTCCGCAGATCAGCTGTTATTTTGGGTTATTTCTCCCGGCTTGTTAGTGAAGACAACAAATAGAATACACAAACGAAAATATGAGTGATTTTGATAGCGAAGACGATATGCCATTCACCTTGGTGACAAATACAATTATGAACCAGAGAGACTAATATACAGAAGAGGAACTTTTGCAGAGAGAGAGTGAACAGGCAGAAAGAGAGATACGAGGAACTGCCATAATATGCTGCCTAAATGCCGGGGTGTCCTGCAGACCTTTTTCACCATTCCCAGGATGAATTGGGGAAAACGTCCCAGACCAGAGAGGCCAGGTGACTTGTTGTCTCTAAAGTAAGTCAGTGTTTTGTCTCTCTTCTAAGCCTTCCTGTTTTGTAAACCGTGGCTCTGTGTTCTGTGCAGGTGTTTAGCGGAGGAATACGGTAGTTCTACGGTTGGGAGGAAATAGTGCCGAATGAGAGGGCTGTTTGACGGTAAAGTAAAGTGCTGAAAATTGTCAAAATAGAGCTTGCATGTACACTGATATTGATTTGTTTAGGTGGGCGTTGTTTTAGGTGGCTAAATTACGTTTTAGTTATTGGCCCCGTGTACTAGAGACAGAGCTGTGGAGGCTGTTGCTTGGAGTGCTGGGTCTCGATAGACGGTGCGCTCAGCGTCCAGAACACTGTACCTATTTCAGTTAGTGTATGCAACTAGCTGATAGGACCCCACTTCAAACAAACCAAACTATCCCTTTAAGTGCCTTAATCATAGCGACCATAAATGTTCTGACTCTCTAAAACAGTGATTCTCAAAGTGGGGTCCTGGGGACCCCCACGGGTCCTTAAGAAGATCCCCATCAAAAAGCGACAGACATTATTTTACTATAATTCCATCCAAAAGTAATACAATGACAGAATGTATGACTATTTTGGTCATGGATTTTCGTACACTTTCTGTAATATTGTATCAGATGGTGGACCCTGGGACAAAATCTTATCAAATGTGGTCCATGGTCTAATTTGTGTCATGTAGGGGTCCTTGATGTGAAAATGTTTGAAAACCACTGCTCTAAAAGACTTGTGTTGGATCTGGTCAAATATGTCCAGGACTTGACTTTGGAAACATTTTACAGAAAAGCAGACACTTGAATGAACATTCAGTTACAGCAAAAAAACAAGCATTCTATATCAGATGCATCTGTTATTGATTAATGTCTGTCATGACATTGGAAAGTCCACAAGCTGCTGTATGCGAGATGAGGGTCCAATGCAGGTGAATTGTTACAGTCTTTTGCAAGATGGAGAAGTGATTTGAGGCGTACCAGCAGCAGATTGTACAGTACTTGCCATGGCGACAGCAGTATTGTCGCATCCTGACATCTCCTTGCCCTCAAGAAGGACGGATACATCCACTGGCTCCTCTCGATCAGCACCATGGACGACCAGGATCTTGAGGATGTGTTGAGTGGCATCACTGCGGCTGTCCCCCTCATACAATTGACAAGAAAAAAGAAGACAATTCAGTTGAGAAACAAATACAAAATAGAGTGATTGAATCATTTGAAGTGATTACATTGTCAGGGCAGAATGAACACATACAGTAGTTTTAAAAATGACCTTTATTAAACATAGCTCAGATTATGTTAAATTGTGTCAAATCTACAGTAAGTTCACACTGTGATGCTTTTACAGTAAGCCAGCATTCATAAAATATTTGCAGAACATGCCACAAGATGGCTGCATTCCAGATTGTAGCCCCTGCATACATGTTGCTTTCAGCCAATCGTGTGCCTCTGCACCTTAATTGGCCTTTTACATTGTCACCTTTAGCTGTGTAAAGCCATGCCATGTCGAGCTGATTTCAGTTTCCATTACAATTTTTTTTATGTGCCAAACCATGCCGAGCTGCGATCGAGATGGACCTTCTCTGGAATGGGACCAAAGCACAGACCCACCTCGAGCGGGTTGCAAAATTGCAAGCGAGCTGCAGCAACGCCTCAGTCAACCCTTGACGACCCCCCTCCTCCCCCTCAAACAAACAGCTGTGTTGCAGCATATGTTGTAATAGCAAACTCTCCTGTCTCTCTCCAGAGTGGAGAGAGCAGAGAGAAAGGTGTGTTTAAAAGCCTCTCAAGTGTTCTTTTGTAGCTTCTAATAATTAAATCTCTGTGGTTTGATGTTTAATTTGTCTCGTGTGTTTCGGTTTGTACTTTCAGATATCTGCTTCATTTTACTGTACCATTTCCTGATCACATGAGCCGTGCCTTTGGCCCCATGTCCATCTTGGGCAAGGCTTGGCGCATTTAAAGTGGTAAAGGAAACATAAATCAGGGTGACATGGTTTAGCTCAAGTGGCCAAAGGGGCCAATGGAAAAAGGCCCACCTATGGCTTTGTAACCGTAGAGCACGTTTAATTTTTTATGATTGTACTTGATTTGAATCATTGAAATTGAGTTTGTTCTTCCAGATGATAGAGTATGATTTTTTATTATTTTTTATCTGCCATTTGGGCCATCGCTGAGTGTAATATCTCCATCCCTTCCCTCCATCCCTTCGTCTGCCTTCCTCTCTTACCGTTAATTTGCATTTTAAATTATAACAAATTAACATTTTAAAGTGTTAAAAAAATCATGCATTACCTGGCATTCGTCAAAAAGTTCCTCTTCTTTCTCGCCAAGGTACAGTACGAGGGTGCAGATAACAGCTTCATGTCTCATCTCAATGCTTTGGTTCTGTGAACAGAGCACAACAAATATTGTGTCAATACTGAACCATTATTCATACACGATGAACTGTCAAGAGAGAACACAACATGTGATTTGAGTGCACAGAGCAAGTAGCCTGACAAACCAGCCCGTCACGTGAACTCACATTTCATTTGGTTCTGTGTGACGGTCTGGCCCCGACGCCATGGGGGGGGTTTAGCAGGGGCGGGAGCATGGGCGGGCGTAGTTGCCTTGTCAGACAACTCCTTCAGCCAATCAGCGTCGGATCCAATCAAACCCAAATCCACTCGGGAGAATGGCAAAAACATATTTTCCGCCAAGAAACTCTGCGGTTGCGGCGATACTCCTGTACTTGTTTAATTGTTGTTATTGAGTCTATTTCTGCAATAACTGCACTTTATGCCTGTATAAACTAGACAAACGCTGACATTAATCCTCGAGACGATCAGGCAAGGAGGCGGCCATTACTGTTTTGTTAGTGCAGTGCTAGTGGCGTTCCTGATTGGCCAACTTGCGCTGTCAATCACAGCGGAGTCGCTGATTGGCTCTTCCGCTCTGCACCTTCTGCTAAACCCCCCCACTGGCGTCGGGGCCAGACCGTCACGCAGAACCAAATGAAATGTGAGTTCACGTGACGGGCTGGTTTACCAGGCTACGGAGCAAGAGCCTCGGGGTGGAACGATACATCGATCTGCATTGATGCATCGATTCAATGATCCGATACATTTTTTGTTTTTGCTCCAAGTTAAATGTTTTATGGTCACTCACAGTTCAGTAGGTCACGAGTTGGCTTGGTTCCAGCCTTAAAACTTGTTATATAGGGATTTTTTTAAATGTCTATGGAAAAAATGAATGGGAAACTCACTTCCGGGGCAAGAGATGTCATGTGACTGTTCAGCTCCACAGCATCGATGGACAGTGAAAACATCAATATGAATTATTAGCGTACTCTTTCGCATACAAACAATGCGAGCACCATAGCAAGCACGCAAGAAAAAGAGGGAGAGGATATTCGCTCCCCTCTCGGATATAAATCAATGCATATAGTCTAATATCTATCGCAGCCGCTCAATCGAATCGTATAGAAATCGTGATATTGGCAAATATCGCATCATTGTCCAATGAATCCATATACATGTAGTATTGTATTGAGATCAAACGTGTGATTCCCACCCCTACAAGAGCCATGGGTGGAAAGATGGAGGATTTGTGCTGTGTATGGATTGGATTGGTGTGTCTTGCTGCATTTTTTTTTAAACAAGCACACCTGACTCAGTTTGTCCAGGAACGGCCTCAGTTGTCCCCACAACACCTCCCTTGGTGTTGGTGTGTCCTCCTCCCTCAACTGTCCACTCTCGACTCATCGTAAGAGTAAGGTCATCCTGTAACAGACACAATTGTGATATTAAAACAATGGTCTAAAACAGAGGTTTTCTAAGTGAGAGGCGGGCCTCCCCAGGGGGACTCCAAACAGTTTCAGGGAAGGCTCAGTGAATGGAAGTTAAAACATATATCATTATTTCATTAGTTATCAAAAGGAGATCACATAGAATAGCCTAAATGTATGTGATTTGGTTAAAGAGATAGTTCAGAGATCATTTACTATTTCCCCTCCAGTCAGAGAATAATACATGCCTTCAGACCAACCTTATTTTATGAATTTGGTGTAGTCTGATGTCAAACAGCAATATCAAGCTATCATTGCTCAATTATTGAGTGTCTACGGAATTTATGATCAATACAGGTATTGAGTGGCATTTTGTAGTAAATATGTAAACTAAGGGGGTGGGGGGATGCAGTCTCAGAGTTTAAAAGCCCCGATCTAAAACATTTAGCCACAATTTTATGTCACATTACACAGTGAAGGATATGGGGAAATAATAACAGCAATATGATAGAATGTATTACATTTCTACTTGCCTGACTAATGTTGCAGTGTCACTCCACTGTCCTCCAGCTGTGGTGCTGCCCTGTGTCCTGTTGACAGAGACATGTTTTTTTCCACAAACCAATGACAGTGAATTTCATGAATCACATTCACCTAATTGCAAAGAGACAGCACGAGAGAGAGAAAGAGAGAGAGAGAGAGAGAGAGAGAGAGAGAGAGAGAGACACAGCTCACACATGTCCAGACATAACGTTACATTAAAGAAAGAGAGAGAGAGAGAGAGAGAGAGAGAGAGAGAGAGAGAGAGAGAGAGACGAATGCAGCCGAACGCAGTTCACAGCACATGTCCAGACATAACGTTACATGAGAGAGAGAGAGAGAGAGAGAGAGAGAGAGAGAGAGAGAGAGAGAGAGAGAGCCGAATGCAGTTCACAGGCATGTTCAGACATAACGTTACATTAAATTAGCTCTTCTGCAGCGCGGGACTGGCTATCCTGACCCGCCACGGTAGTGAACGGAGAGTGGGAGAGCGGACTGACAAAGAGTTCCTTCCACTCGACTACAGACGGCTAAACTGTGAATTGTTTAGGTCAAATACAGCGCTGTGGGTCCTGCAATGGCAGGCGGAAAACATGCTGACTGAGGGCTGCAGTAACATCAACGTGCATTTATGTGATTAAAATACAAACAGTAACATATCACCAAGTATCACAACGCACTATGCCCAATTATTATCGTCACAAACCTAATTAAACAGAAAGCCAAACTTACCTTGCAGCCACTCGAAAAATGTGAACAGTCACAAGCACATGTCCCTCCAACTGCAGGTGCATGAAACCGGATACCGGAAAGAGAACTGTCTCGTGCAAATGCGCATGCGTGGATTCAATAAAAATATGCTTGATTAAAATTTACCTACTGTTTTTAAGATTATGTATGTAAATATTATTATGTATTATGTAAGTAAATATTACGCAAACATTCTTACAAAAATGTACCCATTCCACACAGTTAATTTACTTACTGTTTTTAGGATTATGTATGTAAATATTATTATGTATTATGTAAGTAAATATTACGCAAACATTCTTACTAAAATGTACCCATCCCACACATTTAATGTATTTTCAAGAATAAAATGTGTACATATTACAAAATAATATTTAGAAATTATACTTCCTAATATTACTAAGTAGAAATTATGTCAGTTCTTTACTAAACATTACTACACCATGCAGTAAATTCTTTCAGTGCACGTAACAGGATGTGAGCTGCCAGAACTGCAGGAACTGTATAACCAGGAGGTCCCTGAAGATCATCAAAGACACAAACCATCCACACAACAGCCTGTTCTCCCTGTTACCCTCAGGGAGGAGATACAGGGTCCCAAAAGCACACACAAATCGCTTGAGGGACAGTTTCTTCCTGCAGGCCACAAGACTCCTTAACATACACAAAAAGTGTAGTAGCTGTACTGTACCATACCGTACTGTAGCTGCTACCATTATGTATGTCTAATGTTTAATTGTAATTAGGTATATGCTATTTGCACCTGTACGTCAAATACGTCAAATTTAAAATGTTTAAGCACGTCTAAAGTATGCACATGACATGTGCACCTATGTGCAGTGAATAGGCCACTGTCTCTGACTTGTCGTATCACTCTACTGCCTTTTTGCTTGTTGTGTCTCTTGTTGTTTTTGCACTCATATGCCCTGTTATATTTGTACTATGTTGTAAACGGAGTCCACAGCACAAGAATTTCACACGTGATACTTGTACCACGGAGTGACAATACAAATCTTGAATCTTGAATCTTGAATCTTGAAATCCTTTTATAATAAGAATGTTGTGGATTTATATAGCACCTTTCACAGAACCCAAGGTCGCTTAAATTCTTAAATAATTAAATTATTGTGTTTCTCACAATTTTGTTGTATGCTGTGTATATAAAGCAATTTGACCTGCAGTCCATGTCTGAAATAAATAATGTTTAATAGAAGAAGTTCTTGTTTAACATGACCACGATTAGGTTATTCTACAACAGTGTTACTCAACCACTGGGTCGTGGCCTACTGGTGGGCTCAGAGTGCCATCTAGTGGGCCGCAGAGGATCTCTCACATCGAGATGGTGGACAGCTCCAGTTAAGATGCTTCTTAAGAGCCTTATTTAGCGATGTGTTAAGAAGGCTGTTAAGAAGGCATTTGGGAAACACTTCTTTGCAGCCTTCTTAACTCCCTAAGAAGCTTCTTAACTCCTTAAGAAGCTTCTTTGTTGGGAAACTCAGCCAATGTCATTCCACCACAGAACATCAGGCCACAGCATGTTAGGAAGCCTCCTGATCGTTATGTCTGTACATAGACATGTATTGCAGAAATGTAATGTGTGCATAAGGGATTTTTGGTTTTGTTTATATTCTATTGAAAACAAGAGTGGTTCACAGTTTTCGGGGAGGAGTGTGGTGTATGAAGAATATGGTATTGTTCGTAATGACACAAGATGTTATCAGTGACTCCATTTCCCATGAGCCTCAGCTTCAGGTAGAGTCACGCCTCTACAAGGTTCCTCTTCCTCCTCAGACAGAACCACTACAGCTAGGACTGCACATGTACTGTATGAAGAGCATGTCAATAAACCCGAGTCTAATATAAAGCATACGTCTGTCTCCGGCTTTCCTGCTTATTTCAAGACGTCCACGGAAGGACATAACAGGTTTCACATCACATCAGCAGGAAAATTAGAGTTCAGGTATTTTCTCTGATATTAACACGTTCACTGCCAATGACGTGTTTTTACGTCAAACAAAATCCAACCGTTCACTGCCAATGACGTGTTTTTACGTAAAAAAAATTGGTTATTTTTTTTGACGGTGGGACGTTGATCTAACCCTTTTCAGGATCAGGATATACTTTATTGTCCCCGAGAGGAAATTTGTCTTGGACAACAGTGCTACATACAGCTGCATCATAAAAAAGAAGACAACACAAAATGACAAAATAACATAACAGGAACAACAACAAAGGTCTACACATTTTTTTCGTGAAGAAATGCTCCTTACATATGAAGTGCATGGAATTATATTGCAAACTGACCCGTCAAAGGAAAAAGACCCATATAATAAAGAATTGCACTAAGGATAAAAAGATGACATGTGCAAAGAAATGGGCGGGAGACTAGATAAAGTGATCTATGCTACTGTGCAAAAGTGGCTTACAAATTAAAACAATTGATAATAAAACCAATAAAATAGTAAGACCACAGCATGATCACGTTTAAAGAAAAATGGTAAAGTGCATTATTGAAATGAAAAATTTAAAATAATAATAGAATAAAATAATAAAATAATAAAAGGATTCAATAGAAAATTATAAAATTATAAAACAGGTCCCATGAGTTTTTTAGATTAAGCAGGTCGTTTGTTTAGGAGTGTGATTGATGTTGGGAGGAAGGAGAGCTTGTAGCGGTTAGACTTTACCTACATGCTCTGTATCGCCTTCCGGAAGGTAAGAGTTCATATTCTGAGAATAGAATATGAGAGGAGTCATCCAGAATGCGATAAGACTGCTTGATCACAGCTTCCTCAAAGATTGATTGAAGGGACGGGTAGTTTTTTATTCCTATCACCTTCATAGCGGCTTTCACCATCCTTTCGAGCTTAGATTTACTTTGGATGGTGAGGGAGCCGAACCAGGAAGCTAAGCCATATCTGATCAGGCTACCGAGAACGGCATTGTAGAAAGTTAGCATGTTTGTGCTGCTCACTCCGAACAATCGGAGTCGGCGGAGGAAGTGGAGCCTTTGAGCAAGTTTTCCGCACAGGAAATCAACATGCATACTCCATTTAAGTTGGTTATCAAATTGAACTCCCAGATATTTATATGAACCGACCTGCTCAATTTCAATATCATCAATGATAATGGGGGCATGTACACTCACTCCACGGGGGTCAAAGATCATCTCTTTGGTTTTGGAGATGTTCAGAGTGAGATGGTTTTGTTTACACCAGGCCCAGAAAGAGTCAATCTCATTGGAATACACTGATGGGCAGTCACCAGCTCGCAACAGACTTAAAATAATAGTGTCGTCAGAGAATTTGATGACAAAATTGTTGGGCTGACTGCTTTTTTACGTCTCCTATACCAGAATTGGAGGTATTGAATGTGTATAATCTATTTTACCGACCCACTGAGTGGCGACATGTCTCTCCACAGTAGAAGAGGCGAGCCAAAACTGGAGGGAAAAGCGCGAGGAAGCCGTTCTCATACTGTAAATGGATGGCGAAAACGCTTTCACTTTCGCGCTGACGCAAAGCGGTGGCAACGGTGGGGGGTTCCAAGAATAGATTGGATGCACACTTTGAAACACGCACCATAAATAAGCCCAGAATCGCAAGAGCTTCATCAGAGCTCTCAACCGGACCGCCAAGAAACGAGCGAAACCCATCCAGACTGCCAGGCAGCAGCAGCAAAGCAGCAACTCGTTTGTCACAGACCCGCTGCAGAGCCAAGGAGGGCGGAGGAGAATGCCCACGGAGGGAGGAGTTGGAAGCAGAGGGGGGTTTCCTGCTGTTATGGAGGAAATTACTGTTCAAAACTATTGTTTAGATGTCTGACGTCTTACTGATGCCAAAAATGAATGGTTAAAGTGACTGTTCTATCGAATTTCACAAAAAGCCGTTTATCTCTGAATAATTTTTCAGATGCTGAAACCATGCTGTATTCAACTGCTAATGCTTACATAACTACTAACTCTACAAACTAACTCTTTTAGACAGAGAAAGCACACATTCTATTAGTTCTTTTGAGATATTGTGTGTTCACAAAATCTTAGCAGAAAATAATCCTCGGGTCTTGAAAGATAAGCCAGAATCCTCAAAAAAACCCTCTGGCAGAACCTACCTACAGTGAAAAAAAAACGGCTGGCAGTGAATGTGTTAATGTGCATGTAAAAAAGAATTTAAACAGGCTGTTGAATAGTAACAGTGATCCTGACCTGAGAGTCTCCAGTCTACAGTGTGGACTCTGCAGTCCAACAGAGAGCAGGTTCACTGATGCATCTTCCAGATTGTTGTTAGTCAGGTCCAGCTCTCTCAGACTAGAGGACTGGGAGCTGAGAACTGAGGCCAGAGCTTCACAGCTTCTCTCTGACAGCTGACAGCCACTCAGCCTGAAGGAGAATTAGTGATGAAAAAACAACATTGAAAATGTTTATTTCCCTCCTCACAACATATATTGAATCTATCCAGTTTGTATGCACTTACAGAGCTTTATTGGAGGCTTTGACCACTGGCAGCAGCCTCAGAAGAACCTCCTCTGAAGCCGAGTATTTCATCAGGTCAAACACATCCAGGTCTTCTTCTGATGACACTAAGATGAAGGCCAGAGCCGACCACTCGGTAGAGGAGAATTTCTCTGTGGAGAGACTTCCAAAACTCATGTGGTCTTGGATCTGCTTCACAAGAGACCGGTCATTCAGCTCATTCAGACAGTGGAACAGATTGATGATTCTCTCTGAAGACGGATTCTCCCTGATCTTTTCCTTGATGTACTGGACTGTATCCTGATTGGTCTGTGAGCTACTTCCTATCTGTGGCAGCAGGCCTTGTAGGAGAGTCTGATTGGTCTCTAGTGAAAGACCCAGGAGGAAGCGGAGGAACAAGTCAAGGTGTCCATTTGGACTCTGTGAAGCCTTGTCCACAGCACTCTGGTAGAAGAGAGTTTCTGGTTTATTTTCTAACGTGTGCTCGTCTAACATGGCTCCTGGCTGTTCTGTTTTTTTCTTGGTTATTCGTTTTGCTTTCTTCAAAAGGGAGAATGGCCATTTACTCATAAACCCTTCGCTGGACATTGATTCAAAATATTCACCAGTGTGGGAGGTTGACTGATGTTCTGACTGGTTTTCTGACAGCAGATTGACAGCTTTGTCTGTGGAGGATGACTGATTTTCTGACTGGTTTTCTGCCAGCAGATTGACAGATTTGTGTGCGGAGATTGATTGTGGTTCTGACAGCAGATTGACACCAGAGTCGATGAATGAGATGATGACATGAACTGCAGCCAGAAACTCCTGAATGCTCAGATGGACAAAGCAGAAGAGCTTCTCCTGGTACAGCCCACACTCCTCTTTAAAGATCTGTGTGAACACTCCTGAGTACACGGAAGCTGCTCTTATATCAATACCACACTCATTCAGGTCAGCTTCATAGAAGATCAGGTTGCCTTTCTCCAGCTGCTCAAAAGCCAGTTTTCCCAGAGAAAGAATCATGTGTGGATCTGTCTCAGTTCTCTCATGATACTTGATGTTCATTTTGGACTGAACCACCAGGAAGTGGATGTACATCTCAGTCAGGGTCTTGGGCAGGTCTCCTATCTCTTTGGTTTTCAACACATGGTTCAGAACATTAGCAGTGATCCAGCAGAAGAGTGGGATGTGGCACATGATGAGGAGGCTTCGTGAAGCCTTGATGTGGGAGATGATTCTCATGGCCTGCTGCTCATCTTTGAATCTCTTCCTGAAGTACTCCTCTTTCTGTGGGTCAGTGAAGCCTCTCACCTCTGTCACCACATCAACACACTCAGGGGGGATCTGATTGGCTGCTGCAGGTCGTGTGGTCATCCAGAGGCGAGCAGCGGGAAGCAGTTTCCCCTTGATGAGGTTTGTCAGCAACACATCCACTGAGGTCGACTCTGTGACATCAGTCACAATCTCGTTGTTCTGGAAGTCTAGAGGAAGTCGACACTCATCCAGACCATCAAAGATTAGCACAACCTGGAACTTATCAAACCTGAAGATTTCTGCTTCTTTGGTGTCAGGAAAAAAGTGATGAAGAAGTTCCACCAAGCTGAACTTTTTCCCTTTCAGCAGATTCAGCTCTCGGAAAGTGAAAGGAAATATGAACTCTATATCCTGGTTGACTTTCTCTTCAGCCCAGTCCAGAGTAAACTTTTGTGTTAAGACTGTTTTCCCAATGCCAGCCACTCCCTTTGTCATCAATGTTCTGGTTGGTTTGTCTCTTCCAGGTAAGGGTTTAAAGATGTCATCACATTTGATTGTTGTTTCTGGTCTCACTGGTTTCCTGGATGCTGCTTCAATCTGCCTGACCTCATGTTCATCATTGACCTCTCCACTCCCTCCCTCTGTGAGGTAATGCTCTGTGTACATCTGATTCAGAAGTGTTGGGTTTCCTGCTTTAGCAATTCCCTCAAACAAACACTGGAACTTCTCCTTCAGACTGGATTTGTGTTGTTGTTGTGGATGTTGACGTTGAGTTTCTGAAAGAACAAATGAACAATGGGCAGATGCTTCAGTAAACATGAGAAATGTGAACATTTCCTGTTAGACTCTTACTCCTCTGCAGCTCCTCAGCCAGCTCTCCCTGCTTCATTCTCCTCAGGAAGAGCAGTGTGATGTTTAGAAAAGCATCTGTGCTGCTCCTCTGCTCTTCCTCCACACCGTCCACCTCCTCCTCATCCTCCCTCTGACTCCTTGAACATTCTGCCTCATCTGGACTCAGAACCCTCTGGAACCTTCTCAGCTCCATCTTCACAACGGTGATGATGTTCTCCTCAAGCAGCTGCAACAGAATAATATACATTTAAACCTTCATACTAAAATCAGCACACAAAATTAAATCAATTTTACAGAGAGTGAAAGCCTGCACTGATCTAAAGAGTGCAGCATGGAGATTCAACATGATCTCACAAATAATTATGAAATAGAAATGTTACATGTTGGATACATTATGCACGGCATGGATGTCCCTCTCTCTCCAAACCTTGCACGCGCACACACTCCCCCTCCCCCTTCAGAATGCCCTTGATTTTGAACTATAGCCTAGATTGCAGAAAAAACACACTGATTTAAAAATTTGAATTTGTCATGGTTTTATTATGGTACATAATTCCCGAGCAAACAGGTCTGTGGTGTTAGGTGTATAACATTACTTTTGAGAAAGTTGTGTCGGCAGGGGCGGACTGGGATTGTAATTCAGGCCGGGCATTAGATACCAAGCAGGCCAGGCCGATATGGGCGGACGTGCGTGCCGGCGTCCGAAGGGCGCCGCCGAAACAATTTGGGGCGTTTGAAGTCCAATTTGGGCCGTTTGAAGCCCAATTTGGGCCGTTTGAAGCCCAATTTCGGCCGTTTGAAGCCCAATTTGGGCCGAGTCCAATTTTACAATGAGATGCACCCACTTTAACCCTGAATAAAGTAATAAAACCACTAGTAAACCAGTAGGCGGCGCCTGCCCTGCTCTTCAGTGAGTGGCCTGACTGGGGGCACCAATTTTTTTTTTTTTTTTTTTTTTTTTTTTGCAGGACAGGCCAGGCCAGGCCACCGGGCATTTGCCCGACGTGCCCGATTATGCAGTCCGCGGCTGTGTGCCGGCCAGTATGTAGTAACCTCTTTCCCTGCAATTGCGCATGCAAGACCAGCTTCTCCACAGCATGGATGACGTGACCGCAGTCAATAGCTTAACCCGAGTGATAATTCTGATATAGGCTAGAATTCATTACATTACATTACATTACATTACATTACGTCATTTGGCAGATGCTTTTATCCAAAGCGACTTACAATAACACATTTTTGTGAGCAATAGAGCAATCAACTATGCAACACAGTCTATGACAACTACAACTTCTGAAGTTGTACATTCCTTCAGAAGTTGTAGTTGTCATAGACTGTGTTGCATAGTTGATTGCTCTATTGCTCACAAAAATGTGTTATTGTAAGTCGCTTTGGATAAAAGCATCTGCCAGTGGTAAAGTTTAGTTAAGGTTAATTGTTTCTTCTTCTTTTTTAAGAGAGAGAGAGAAAGAAGTTAGTTTCAAGAAGGGCCCAGATGGACCCTGAAAAGGTGTGTCTTTAGTATTTTCTGAAAGAGTGATTCGGCCGTCCGGATCACCATTGTGGTGCCAGGGACGAGAAGAATCGCAAACGGGATGAGCGTCTTTTGAGCCCCCGTAGCGGAGGAGGGGTGACGCGTCCTGCACTGGTGGAGGAGCGGAGGGAACGGTGAGAGATTTGGAGCCTGACCATAGATTGTAAGTACAGGGGCCTGTCTGGTGTACTGCCCTGTAGGCCAGAACCAGTGTTTTGAATTTAATGCGTGCCGAGATGGGAAGCCAGTGAAGGTGATGGAAGAGGGGAGTGACATGAGAGAATTTGGGTTGATTGAAAACCAGACGGGCTGCAGCATTCTGAATGAGCTGAAGAGGATGGATGTCAGCGGCAGGAAGGCCGGCCAGAAGGGCATTGCAGTAGTCCAGGCGGGAGATGATAAGTGACTGGACCAGGAATTGTGTCGCTTCCCTGGTGAGAAACGGGCAGATTTTGCGGATGGTGTACAGAGAGAACCTACAGGAGCGTGGTGTCGCAGCAATGTAGGCCGAGCAAGACAGCTGGTTGTCAATGATCACCCCAAGGTTCTTAGCTGTTTGAGAGGGAAGTACAGTGGTGTTTTTAATGGAGATGGAGAGGTCTGCTAGAGGGCAGTCTTTCCATGGAAGGAAGAGTAGCTCTGTCTTACCAAGAGTGAGCTTAAGGTGGTGGGCAGACATCCAGTCAACAATGTGTTTAAGGCATGCAGAGATGCGTGCCTCGATTTGGGTGTCTGAGGGGGGGAAGGAAAGGTAAAGCTGAGTGTCATCGGCGTAGCAGTGATAGGAAAAGCCATGAGATGAGATGCCATGACCGAGAGATCTGATATAGAGAAGGAAAAGCAAGGGGCTCAGGACAGAGCCCTGGGGGACATCGGTGGTAAGAGGACAGGATCTGGAGAGAGATCATCTCCATAAGACCCGGTATGAGCGCTTAGAGAGATAGGAAGCAAACCAGGAGTGTGCAGATCCTGAGATGCCTAGGTCAGACAGGATGGCGAGAAGGATTTGGTGATTGACTGTGTCAAAAGCAGCGGACAGGTCAAGGAGGACAAGGACAGAGGAGAGGGATGAGGCCTTAGCAGTGTGAAGGGCCTATGTGACTGCAAGGAGAGCTGTCTCAGTAGAGTGAGAAGCCTTGAAACCAGACTGCAGAGGGTCAAGGAGGTCGTTATGGGATAGATAGAAAGAAAGCTGATCGTTCGAGGGTTTTGGAAAGGAATGAGAGAAGAGAGACAGGTCTGTAGTTCTGAATAGCAGTAGTCAAGGGAGGGTTTCTTAAGCAGAGGCTTGACTCTAGCATTCTTTAGAGTAGCCGGAACAAAACCCGAGGACAGAGAGGAGTTGATGAGGGTAGTGAGGAAGGGAGATAGGTCAGGGGAGATGTTTGGAGGAGAGAGGAAGGGATAGGATCGAGAGGACAGCAGGAAGCGGTTGAGGAGGGTGGAGAAGGTGGAAAATAGTTTGCTGGGGTTGGACACGGAGGACTGGATTTCAGAGATGAAGGAGGTTTTTGCTTTTGAGACAGCAGAGGTAAAGTTGGAGTGGATAAGGTGGTAAGAAGAGAGATCATCAGGGTGGTGTGATTTTCTCTATTTCCTCTCAGCTGCCCGAAGCTCTATTCGATGAGTTCGCAGAGATTCAGTCAGCCAAGGAGCAGGGGGAGAGGATCGGGCAGGCTTAGTGGTGAGTGGGCAAAGAGAATCAAGAGCGGAGGAGAGAGAGGATAGAAGAGTGGTGGAAGCCTCCTCAGCAGACAAGAGAGAGAACTGCTCGGCTGAGGGAAGCAAGGAGAGGACAGCAGAAGAGAGGGAGTTAGGTGAGAGAGTTTTTAGGTTGCGACGGGAGGTGATAGAGTGAGGGGGTGATGGGTGGGAGGTGGGGAGTGAGATGGGAAGGATAAATAAAGTGGTGGTCGGATACAGGAAGAGGGGTCACAGTGAGTTTGAAGGTGGAGCAGGATCTGGTGAAGACCAGTACAAGCATGTTCCCTGCTTTGTGAGTTGAAGGGGATTGAGAGAGGTAGAGGTCGAAGGATGAGAAGAAGTTCAAGAAAGGCAGAGATTGCAAGGTTACCGACTGGATGTTGAAGTCGCCCAGGAGAATGAGTGGCGTACCATCCTCAGGAAAGACTGAGGATGTTGGCTTCGTTGGCTTCTTACGGGAGCCTTAAGAAGGGTCAAAGAAGCTTCTTAGCACTAAGAAGCTTTTGGGAAACGCATGTTGGAGAAAAATATAAGTTCGATGCCATTTCCTAAATCAATATTTCCTAATCAATAAGCTATAGGCCTAATTACATCTGACACATTAATCAATAAGCTATAGGCCTATTTGCATAATTATGCTATAAGTTCCATGCCATTTGACACATAGACTCACACTGACATTTCACACATATAGAATAGCCCCATGGAGAGGACTTCTCCTCTTTGCTGAAACCTTGGGCAGTGCATCGTGTCCAATAACAATTGATAACAGTCTCTCAGTCAGACAGGCAGCCCTGTAGGCTCCAAGTCAAGTCATCACCCCCTCCTCTCTGCTTCTCCTCCTCCTCTTCTTTTACAGTATAAAGCGTATGTCAAATTGTGACATCGCGGCTGAATATTTGACTCTGTACATCGATACATGTGTACATTGAGATTCATGCCCTCTGTCAATATATGCATATTGCAGAGAATGTAAGCTATTAAATATACTTTTATGGTAAATCTTCCTGGACTCATTGGTTTCAATTTATTTGGTATTAGATAAGCTGTGATATACATTTACATATACATTTAAGCGGATGTATAGAATTCTATTCTCTATCAATTGGCGTCACTTGACCAGGATATCTACGAGAGCGGGTAAGTCTGAATTAATTTCATAATTCATTACTGAAGCTGTCGTCTGATATTTAAAAGAATCTGAAATGTTTGCATATTGTGGGTGTGTCAAAAATGACATGTGGATACTCAGTGGTAAAATTGTAGCCAGAACCAAGTTAGCCGATTGTAACTGGTAAAGCTATACCACTTTTGCAGCAGGACCAAGTTAGCCGATTGTAACTGGTAAAGCTCATTATGTTCAAAAGTAAGGTCCATGTTAGGCACATTGTAACAAGACCAAATTGGAGCAGAACCAAGTTAGCCGATTGTAACTGGTAAAGCTCAAAATGTTTGAGCAATTTTGAAATTCCCACAACATGTAACAAACAAACAACCAAAAATAAGCAGCTATTTCATATTGGACTGTAAAACAAAACAATTTCTTAAGAAGCCTATTTTAAAGGAGTTGAACATGGAAGTTTGCAAAAAGTGTATTTTAGCCAATACCCAAAATACAGAATCAATTGTCCCTTGAACAAATTGATTCTGTCACCAGTTTGTAAATTCCAGATACCCCACACACGGACGGAACTGGTCAACAGGAGAACAACCGTCCCTCTGTCACCAGAGTCCCCACATCGAAAAAGGTAAAGTGTTGAAAATTACTTTACACACACACGGACACCTCAAGATCACAAGTAAGTGATAAACAAAAACAGTAGCTCTCTCTCTCTCTCTCAATGAAGTAAGCAATTTTAATACCCTTGGTGCGTAATGCAAGACTGAAATATAAAGTGTTTTGAATGTGAATAAATGAGAGATTTATATAAAATGGGACATTCACAGTAAACTAGTTAAATCAGTGCTTTGCTTAAGCAACAAAGTGGAGTGTTTTACGAGAGAGAGAGACAAATGCGTACACCAGCAGTGTTGACAATTTTCATAGAGCACAGCCCCAAAAAGACAATTAAGATAAGCAGCTCTCTCCCTCTTTTCCTGTCTCATACTGTAAAAATGGTTTGATTCCCTCTCTGAGACCTGCAAAAATGAGTGATAATAGGTCGGAGAGTGGGCAGCCAGAACCTTGGAAACTACGAAAAGCGGAACGTCTGCGGGCGAGAGACATTCTTAGACAGCATGAAAAGAAAAACATGCCCCCCATACCACCTGGCTCATGTGCTGACATAGTACGTTTAAAATTAGGAGAAAATTATGTGATACCTTTCATGCATGATCTTAATACAGGTACCAGAGGCCTCTGGCCTGTAGGAGGATCTTTTGATAAAGATAAGATTGGATACATGCAAATTGCAGCCAGACAGTCACCCAATCTCCAATGGTCAGAGTCTTATGTGACAGAATGCATAAGAGGTTGGAAGCATGTTGCTGATAGGCATCATCAGTTTCCCCAAGGCAACGCAACGAGAGTGCCTTGCTCTGACATGGACAAAAATAAGGCTCCCATGCCAGATATGACAAAAATTTACTCTGAGAAAAGGGATTCAGACCAAATTGACCCTAAACATGCGATACAGTCTAACCTTGATGAAGAACAAATTCACACTAGCAGCACAGAGTCACTCACTGATAAACCTGACCATCCTCATCTAATTGCCCCCAAGATAATGTGTGATAATACAGCCATTCTCAAACCATGGACCCCCCAGGAAGCACGAAGCATGCTTAAGGACAGTCCAGATCCTTTAAAAAGGCCCATTGCTTTCCATAGCTGGCTAGCTCAAATGATAAGTTTGTATGACTGCTTGATTCCGGATGTGAGACAATTGTTGTCACTGGCTTACAATCTGGAGTGGAAAAGTGTACACAAAAATTTCTCCTTTCCAGTGGGAGATGGGAATGAAAATTGGATAGCAGCAACAACAGGAGAAAATTATTCCAGGGATAATTGGATAAGAGAAATATGTCTGGAATCGATCAAAAGGTCAGCCAGAGACTCAGTAGATTATAGTAAAGTCATTTCCTGTACACAAGGTTTGAAGGAAGACACTTTTCATTTCATACAGCGGTTTCAAATGACGTGGGACAATTCTGTTGGAGTGGATCAGCACAATTTGTTAGCTGTACAAATACTCATGAATTGTTTACGTCCCGAGATCACAACTGCATACAAGATATCTGCAAAAGATTGGCACACAGCAGATTTTGATCAGACTATAGCAGCTCTGTCGGACTTAAGTAGGGACGGGATATTTGACACAAACGGCGAACAAAGTGTTTTTAATATGGCCCAACAAATACTGGTAACCTCAAATCATCTGCCCAACCAGATCGATCAACATTTCATATCTGGTGTCAGAAGTGCTAACCACATGCCAGCGCGCATAAAGCCTAATTTCAATATGCCTGGGGTTCCCCCCAATCAATACACCACACAGGGTGCCCCTCAGCCTAAATGCCCTCGATATACATGCAAGCACTGCGGAAAGAGAGGACATTACGCGAACAAATGCCGATATAAAAAACGGGAGCAGCGAGTGGACAAACAGCCATCTTTTTGATTCAATTGGCTCAAGTAGCAACACGGTGGTCATTCTCCCCTATACTGTAGCTGGCCCAATGTGATAGCAGGCTGAAAGAATTTGTTTATCTTCCCTCAGAACAACTTAGCCAAAACATTAGCCTAGCGAAAACAATTTGGTATACGACGCCAAGCTAGTCTATGGCGACACCTCCAGGCTGATTGTGTTAACACACCCTGAGAGACCAAAGTTATGAATGTTTTGTTTGTTATGAATCAATAGAGTGGAGTAAGCTCTGCATTATTTAAAGTGCAGTAAGCAAATTTGAAATCAATCAAATAGTAATATAGACTGTTGATTATTATTTTGGAAATAAATCATAATAGATGTGTGGTGATGGATAAGAGTTTCCTGTGTACGATAATCTGAATCTGAAGTATTTTCTTAAACAGAAAAATGCACATTTATCAACCACCAATTGGGTGGATGAGAAATAAAATTAAGTGGGCATAGCAACATTTAACTTTTGGTATGTTTTCAACACATAAGCAAAATTTACACTTAAGTACGGGTGAGATGTTTTCAAAAGTATCTATAGATAAGACAATGACCTCGGAGGACAGACAGTCCTGAGTTTGCGTTTGGAGCATGTGAACAATGTTGGCCCTCACTGTTTTATCTAGTGGGGTCTTGCCATCCCCAAAATCACTCAAGTGAACTGCCTGGGGTCTAGCCCGCCCCCCCCATGTAAAGCCCTCACCAACAGCACTTTCTGGGGTCACCCTCCGCCCCATTGCACATTGCCACAAGTCCACAAGGTCAATTCATTGCCACTCTGTAAGCTGTGAATGCCCACTCAGGAGTCATCTTGTTTACGAGGTCCATTGCAAACAAATTATAAAGTAAACAATTGAATATGTACTCACAGAGTATCTCAAAACATTATCTGCCGTATGTACGTACTTGTTGTACTAATAACTTGTAATGAAGTTATTTTGTCTAAAATACAGGCACATTGTGAAATCTAATGTTTATAGTTACAGGTTGTACGTCACAGAAAACCTTCAACACCAGCATAAATCTGTACTTTGAGTACTTTGATCCACAGTTCAAGAGGTCTACTTGACCTAGTTTTTTGTAGAATAAAGAAAATTCTTTCTATTTTCAATATTAAATAAAAATGAAGTGTTTTAAAGTATCATTTTAAGAATAATCAGTTATATGATACTGTGATTATGTTTTAATGAATATGATTAATCAATGTTATGAATGTTTTGCATTTTAGAAAGTTTCAGTTCCTATTCCAAAACAAACCAATATTAAAACTAGAAATAGAATAAAATAGTTCTAAAAAGAAATTAAACCACTGCATGGAGTTGGGCTATTAAATAGTTTTTAATAACAACAATTACAACAACAGCACCAGGAACAAACAAATAAATGAATGAACTAGAGTCATCACATGAATGATGAGAAAATATTGTTCCTGTTGTGAATACTTTGAAAATATTTTACTTAAAGACATGATTCCTTTTACAGGAAGGTTTGAATAAAGTGAAGCTGGAAAGATTACCGGTATATATATATACATACTGTAAGTAAGAAGCTTCTTTTACAATAGTGGAAAAGATTTAAGTGTGATTTGGAACACACTGAATATTAAGTTCAATGCATTATTAATTAGACTATTTGCATTGAACCATATAGAGTTAAGATTAGAAGGCCCACTCCTATATATTATAGCCGCAGTGGTGATGTAATTTTGTCATTATATCACTAAAATCTGTTTTCTCTTTCCAATAGATAATGGAGATGCTGTGATATGAGCTGAGACTGCGCTGGAACTGCATATTGATCAAAAATTCTGTATTTTTTCAAGTGTTTAATGTTTCCTATGTTTTCAAACCCCCCCTGCCCACCCCTGGCCCACAATTAAGTATAGATACAAGCATTATATTGAATAGTGAACTAAAATTTTGTAATTATTATTGTTATTGATGAACATAACAATTGGGTGGATTGTTGGAGAAAAATATAAGTTCCATGCCATTTCCTAAATCAATATTTCCTAATCAATAAGCTATAGGCCTAATTACATCTGACACATTAATCAATAAGCTATAGGCCTATTTGCATAATTATGCTATAAGTTCCATGCCATTTGACACATAGACTCACACTGACATTTCACACATATAGAATAGCCCCATGGAGAGGACTTCTCCTCTTTGCTGAAACCTTGGGCAGTGCATCGTGTCCAATAACAATTGATAACAGTCTCTCAGTCAGACAGGCAGCCCTGTAGGCTCCAAGTCAAGTCATCACCCCCTCCTCTCTGCTTCTCCTCCTCCTCTTCTTTTACAGTATAAAGCGTATGTCAAATTGTGACATCGCGGCTGAATATTTGACTCTGTACATCGATACATGTGTACATTGAGATTCATGCCCTCTGTCAATATATGCATATTGCAGAGAATGTAAGCTATTAAATATACTTTTATGGTAAATCTTCCTGGACTCATTGGTTTCAATTTATTTGGTATTAGATAAGCTGTGATATACATTTACATATACATTTAAGCGGATGTATAGAATTCTATTCTCTATCAGCTGGGGTTGGACACGGAGGACTGGATTTCAGAGATGAAGGAGGTTTTTGCTTTTGAGACAGCAGAGGTAAAGTTGGAGTGGATAAGGTGGTAAGAAGAGAGATCATCAGGGTGGTGTGATTTTCTCTATTTCCTCTCAGCTGCCCGAAGCTCTATTCGATGAGTTCGCAGATATTCAGTCAGCCAAGGAGCAGGGGGAGAGGATCGGGCAGGCTTAGTGGTGAGTGGGCAAAGATAATCAAGAGCGGAGGAGAGAGAGGATAGAAGAGTGGTGGAAGCCTCCTCAGCAGACAAGAGAGAGAACTGCTCGGCTGAGGGAAGCAAGGAGAGGACAGCAGAAGAGAGGGAGTTAGGTGAGAGAGTTTTTAGGTTGCGACGGGAGGTGATAGAGTGAGGGGGTGATGGGTGGGAGGTGGGGAGTGAGATGGGAAGGATAAATAAAGTGGTGGTCGGATACAGGAAGAGGGGTCACAGTGAGTTTGAAGGTGGAGCAGGATCTGGTGAAGACCAGTACAAGCACGTTCCCTGCTTTGTGAGTTGAAGGGGATTGAGAGAGGTAGAGGTCGAAGGATGAGAAGAAGTTCAAGAAAGGCAGAGATTGCAAGGTTACCGACTGGATGTTGAAGTCGCCCAGGAGAATGAGTGGCGTACCATCCTCAGGAAAGACTGAGGATGTTGGCTTCGTTGGCTTCTTACGGGAGCCTTAAGAAGGGTCAAAGAAGCTTCTTAGCACTAAGAAGCTTTTGGGAAACGCATGCCTTCGTAACGAAAGATCAACTTAGGCTAAGAAGCAATAGGAAAATGTGTTTGCTTCTTAAGGGGGCCTTAAGAAGGGTTAAATAAGATCCTTAGCGCTAAGAAGCTTTTGGGAAACCCAGCCATTGTTGGTTAAGCCTTAGTGATAATTAGGTTAGGCATAACTTAGTAACTCCTAATCGTAACAACTAGCCGTGACACCGTAGCCTTTGTCCTTTTTGTAACTGATTTCAGTTGATGGTGAAGAACAAGGTGTGTTTGTGTGTAGCTGAAGTCAAAGGTGTTGTTAATCCTTTACACACCATAAATATGGAGCCCAGGTCTGTTTGATGCTCCTGGGCAGTCGGACCACTGGAAACCTCTGAACTCTCCTGGTCGACTCTGTTGAGAAGACATGATGTATTAGGTCATACAGGGCGCGCAGACACGCACACACGCACACACGCTCTCTCCTACTGCATGCTGATAGAAACATGATGAACATTGTGAAGGTATGTGTTTTTATGAAGAAGATAATTTTATGTTTTCATTATTCCTAAAATACAGAGAAAATAATTACTTATTTTCAGAAGGATGTTTATCTTTAAAACTCATAGGTAGTCCCATAGACCAGTCACTCTTCATGGACACACAGCTGGGTTCAGGGGAGTCTGGTCTCTCCTGCTGCATCCTGAGAGAAACACATTATGAACATTGATGTTGAAGGTATGTGTGTCTTTATGAAGAAGACAATCTCATGTTTTTCATTCTTGTTTATGCAGGCGCGTGGGAACCTATCTCCACAAGGGGGGCTAAAGCATATATCCCGACTTGCCGTGCTGCGCACTTTGCACGTGCAAGGTGCGTATTTTGCTGGGACTCGGGTATTATGTTGTGTGTGTAATGTCTGTGTTCTGGGCAGTTCCCAGCAGCGTACTCCCCCAATTTGAAGTCCATCAGACAAATGGTTATTGAGATAAAGTGCTTTTTGTGTTGACACTATGCCAAATTGCATGAAATTCGGCGATGCACTCCATCAGATCACCATAAGCGCACTTCCCAAGTTTGAAGTCGATCGGACAAACGGTTCTCCAGATAAACCGCTTTTTGTGTTTGCCAGTAGGTGGCGCTATGCCAAATAGCAGGGAATTTGGGACTGAACTCTGTCAGGTCTCCCTAAGCCAGGGGCATATTCTGGCAGAGAGCAAAGTTGGGGAGTGAGAGGGGATGACATGCGGCAAAGGACCTCGGGTCGGATTCGAACCTGCGTCGGCCGCACGAAGGACCCAGCCTCTGTCGTGCGCTGTTTCGCTACCCCTGACCAGCCAATCACGAGTGATTTCTGTCACCAATGACCCAACGCCGATTCAAAGCCGCCGACAAAGCCAACTAGTGCCAACAGTGAGGGACACACTGCAAATACTAGAGCTACAGATGCCTAGACATGGCTGACGGCCGACTGTTGGCATGGTGTGTCCTATAGGCGTTTTTCAATAATATCAGATTTCACAATATTTTTCACAATATCTAATATAATAATTTTTTGAGTAATTTTTTGGGACCTATTCTATATCTGATCTATCTATCTATCTATCTATCTATCTATCTATATCTGATTACTGTGAATCTGACAACAGTATAGAATAAATATAGATGCATATGGAGCCAGAGTGTGCAACGCATTTTTCTAATTAAGTTCACTCCCAGTCAGGGTCGGACTGGGACTAAAACACGGCCCTGGACTTTTCTACCGAGACCAGCCCACCTCAACCAGGCCGCGGCGTGGATACTCCCCAACCCCCGCCCCATCGACGCACAAACACAAGAGCAAGCCAAAATTTGGAGGGGGCAACAAAAAATGTGACGGTAACCTAAGCTTGCAGCTGAAATTTTGGGCTATTTTTATAAAATGTTGGTCATTTGAACCCAGATTTAGAGTTATATCTCATTTAAAAAAAAGAAAGCATTCCCAAAGTGGGCCGCTGCGGTTCACTGTCAATTTTTTTTTTTTTTTTTTTTCCCTGGTCAAGCGGCCCACTGGGATTTGTCCCGGTGCTCCCGATGGCCAGGCCGACTATGCTCCCAGTGGTCCGCACCTTAACACAACCTTTGGTGTGCGACTGTGCATTACTTTTCCTTTGATGTGAATGTGATAACAGCATCTGAAATAAATACCTTTTATCAGCAGACTGCTGTCCATCTTTGAAGTTATAAGGTGGATCCATAGAACAGTCACTCTTCATGGACACACAGCTGGGCTCAGGGGAGTCTGCTCTCTCCTGCTGGATCCTGATAGAAACATTATGAACATTGTGAAGGTATCTGTGTTTTTAAGAAGAAGGCAATTTCAAGTTTTCATTAATCCTAAAGTACAAAGAAAATAATTACTTATTTTCAGAAGGATGTTTATCTTTAAAACTCATAGGTAGACCCATAGACCGGTCACTCTTCATGGACACACAGCTGGGTACAGGGGAGTCTGGTCTCTCCTGCTGCATCCTGAGAGAAACACATTATGGACATTGATGTTGAAGGTATGTGTGTCTTTATGAAGAAGACAGTTTCATGTTTTTCATTCTTGTCTATGTTCCAGAGCCGAATAATATCTGTTGAAACCATAACTGACAACTTCAGTGTTGCAGTGTCCCATTCAGCAGATCAGCCGTTTGTTCTTGAGGATTCTAATACACTAGATTATCAGGCCACTGTGCAGCATTCAAATCTATTTTGGTGGGACACTGGCCCGGTATGATGGTGTGTGTGTAAGGTCTGTGTTTTGTGCAGTACCCAGCAGCGTACTCCCCCAGTTTGAAGTCCATCAGACAAATGGTTCTTGAGATAAACCACTTTTTGTGTTGACACTATGCCAAATTGCATTAAATTTGGCGATGCACTCCATCAGATTCCCCTAAGCGCACTCCCCAAGTTTGAAGTAGAGTGGACGAACTGTTCTCGAGATAAACCGCTTTTTGTGTTTGCCAGTAGGTGGCGCTATGCCAAATAGCACGGAATTTGGGACTGAACTCCGTCAGGTCTCCTTAAGCCAGGGGCATATTCTGGCAGAGAGCAAAGTTGGGGAGTGAGAGGGGATGACATGCGGCAAAGGACCTCGGGTCGGATTCGAACCTGCGTCGGCCGCACGAAGGACCCAGCCTCTGTCGTGCGCTGTTTCGCTACCCCTGACCAGCCAATCAGACTGATTTCTGTCACCAATGACCCAACGCCGATTCAAAGCCACCGACAAGGGCAACTAGTGCCAACGGTGCGGGACACACTGCAAATACTAGAGCTACAGATGCCTAGACATGGCTGACAGCCGACTGTTGGCAGGGTGTGTCTAATAGGTGTTTTTCAATAATATCGAATTTCGCAATATTTTTCACAATATCGAATAATTGTTAGAGTAATTTCTTTGGACCAATTCTATATCCTATCCATCTATCCATCTATCCATCTATCTATCTATATCTGATGACTGTGAATCTGACAACAGTATACAATAAATATAGATGCATATGGAGCCAGAGTGTGCAACGCATTTTTCTACTTAAGTTCACTCCCAGTCAGGGTCGGACTGGGACTAAAAAATGGCCCTGGACTTTAATACCCAGACCAGCCCACCTCAACCAGCCCGCGGTGCGGATATTCCGCAACCCCCGCCACATCAACACACAAACACAAGAGCAAGCCAAAATTTGGAGGGGGCAACAAAAAATGTGACGGTAACCTAAGCTCGCAGCTGAAATCTTGGGCTATTTTTATAAAATGTTGGTCATTTGAAGCCAGATTTAAAGGAATATCTCATTTAAAAAAAAGAAAGCATTCCCAAAGTGGGCCGCTGCGGTTCACTGTCTAATTTTATTTATTTATTTTTTCCCCTGGTCAAGTGGCCCACCAGCCCACCGGCCCCCCGGGATTTGTCCCGGTGCTCCCAATGGCCAGGCCGACTATGCACCCAGTGGTCCGCACCTTAACACAACCTTTGGTGTTCGACTGTGCATTACTTTTCCTTTGATGTGAATCTGATAACAGCATCTGAAATAGATACCTTTTTTCAGTAGACTGCTGTCCATCTTTGAAGTTAAAAGGGTGATCCATAGACCAGTCAGTCTTCATGGACACACAGCTGGGCTCAGGGGAGTCTGCTCTCTCCTGCTGCATCCTGATAGAAACATTATGAACATTGTGAAGGTATCTGTGTCTTTAAGAAGAAGGCGATTTCAAGTTTTCATTAATCCTAAAGTACAGAGAAAATAATTACTTATTTTCAGAAGGATGTTTATCTTTAAAACTCATAGGTAGACCCATAGACCGGTCACTCTTCATGGACACACAGCTGGGTACAGGGGAGTCTGGTCTCTCCTGCTGCATCCTGAGAGAAACACATTATGGACATTGATGTTGAAGGTATGTGTGTCTTTATGAAGAAGACAGTTTCATGTTTTTCATTCTTGTTTATGTTCCAGAGCCGAATAATATCTGTTGAAACCATAACTGACAACTTCAGTGTTGCAGTGTCCCATTCAGCAGATCAGCCGTTTGTTCTTGAGGATTCTAATACACTAGATTATCAGGCCACTGTGCAGCATTCAAATCTATTTTGGTGGGACACTGGCCCGGTATGATGGTGTGTGTGTAAGGTCTGTGTTTTGGGCAGTACCCAGCAGCGTACTCCCCCAGTTTGAAGTCCATCAGACAAATGGTTCTTGAGATAAACCACTTTTTGTGTTGACACTATGCCAAATTGCATTAAATTTGGCGATGCACTCCATCAGATTCCCCTAAGCGCACTCCCCAAGTTTGAAGTAGAGTGGACGAACTGTTCTCGAGATAAACCGCTTTTTGTGTTTGCCAGTAGGTGGCGCTATGCCAAATAGCACAGAATTTGGGACTGAACTCCGTCAGGTCTCCTTAAGCCAGGGGCATATTCTGGCAGAGAGCAAAGTTGGGGAGTGAGAGGGGATGACATGCGGCAAAGGACCTCGGGTCGGATTCGAACCTGCGTCGGCCGCACGAAGGACCCAGCCTCTGTCGTGCGCTGTTTCGCTACCCCTGACCAGCCAATCACGAGTGATTTCTGTCACCAATGACCCAACGCCGATTCAAAGCCGCCGACAAAGCCAACTAGTGCCAACAGTGAGGGACACACTGCAAATACTAGAGCTACAGATGCCTAGACATGGCTGACGGCCGACTGTTGGCATGGTGTGTCCTATAGGCGTTTTTCAATAATATCGGATTTCACAATATTTTTCACAATATCTAATATAATAATTTTTTGAGTAATTTTTTGGGACCAATTCTATATCCGATCTATCTATCTATCTATCTATCTATCTATCTATCTATCTATCTATCTATCTATATCTGATTACTGTGAATCTGACAACAGTATACAATAAATATAGATGCATATGGAGCCAGAGTGTGCGACGCATTTTTCTAATTAAGTTCACTCCCAGTCAGGGTCGGACTGGGACTAAAACACGGCCCTGGACTTTTCTACCCAGACCAGCCCACCTCAACCAGGCCGCGGCGTGGATACTCCGCAACCCCCGCCCCATCGACACACAAACACAAGAGCAAGCCAAAATTTGGAGGGGGCAACAAAAAATGTGACGGTAACCTAAGCTCGCCGCTGAAATTTTGGGCTATTTTTATAAAATGTTGGTCATTTGAACCCAGATTTTGAGGAATATCTCATTTAAAAAAAAGAAAGCATTCCCAAAGTGGGCCGCTGCGGTTCACTGTCTAATTTTTTTAATTATTTTTTTCCCCTGGTCAAGCGGCCCACCGGGATTTGTCCCGGTGCTCCCGATGGCCAGGCCGACTATGCTCCCAGTGGTCCGCACCTTAACACAACCTTTGGTGTGCGACTGTGCATTACTTTTCCTTTGATGTGAATCTGATAACAGCATCTGAAATAAATACCTTTTATCAGCAGACTGCTGTCCATCTTTGAAGTTATAAGGTGGATCCATAGAACAGTCACTCTTCATGGACACACAGCTGGGCTCAGGGGAGTCTGCTCTCTCCTGCTGGATCCTGATAGAAACATTATGAACATTGTGAAGGTATCTGTGTCTTTAAGAAGAAGGCAATTTCAAGTTTTCATTAATCCTAAAGTACAGAGAAAATAATTACTTATTTTCAGAAGGATGTTTATCTTTAAAACTCATAGGTAGACCCATAGACCGGTCACTCTTCATGGACACACAGCTGGGTACAGGGGAGTCTGGTCTCTCCTGCTGCATCCTGAGAGAAACACATTATGGACATTGATGTTGAAGGTATGTGTGTCTTTATGAAGAAGACAGTTTCATGTTTTTCATGCTTGTTTATGTTCCAGAGCCGAATAATATCTGTTGAAACCATAACTGACAACTTCAGTGTTGCAGTGTCCCATTCAGCAGATCAGCCGTTTGTTCTTGAGGATTCTAATACACTAGATTATCAGGCCACTGTGCAGCATTCAAATCTATTTTGGTGGGACACTGGCCCGGTATGATGGTGTGTGTGTAAGGTCTGTGTTTTGGGCAGTACCCAGCAGCGTACTCCCCCAGTTTGGAGTCCATCAGACAAATGGTTCTTGAGATAAACAACTTTTTGTGTTGACACTATGCCAAATTGCATTAAATTTGGCGATGCACTCCATCAGATTCCCCTAAGCGCACTCCCCAAGTTTGAAGTAGAGTGGACGAACGGTTCTCGAGATAAACCGCTTTTTGTGTTTGCCAGTAGGTGGCGCTATGCCAAATAGCACGGAATTTGGGACTGAACTCTGTCAGGTCTACCTAAGCCAGGGGCATATTCTGGCAGAGAGCAAAGTTGGGGAGTGAGAGGGGATGACATGCGGCAAAGGACCTCGGGTCGGATTCGAACCTGCGTCGGCCGCACGAAGGACCCAGCCTCTGTCGTGCGCTGTTTCGCTACCCCTGACCAGCCAATCAGACTGCTTTCTGTCACCAATACGAATGCCGATTCAAAGCCGCCGACAAAGGCAACTAGTGCCAACGGTGCGGGACACATTGCAAATACTAGAGCTACAGATGCCTAGACATGGCTGACAGCTGACTGTTGGCAGGATGTGTCTAATAGGTGTTTTTCAATAATATCGAATTTCGCAATATTTTTCACAATATCGAATAATTGTTAGAGTAATTTCTTTGGACCAATTCTATATCCTATCCATCTATCCATCTATCCATCTATCCATCTATGTATCTATATCTGATGACTGTGAATCTGACAACAGTATACAATAAATATAGATGCATATGGAGCCAGAGTGTGCAACGCATTTTTCTACTTAAGTTCACTCCCAGTCAGGGTCGGACTGGGACTAAAAAATGGCCCTGGACTTTAATACCCAGACCAGCCCACCTCAACCAGCCCGCGGTGCGGATATTCCGCAACCCCCGCCACATCAACGCACAAACAAAAGAGCAAGCCAAAATTTGGAGAGGGCAACAAAAAATGTGACGGTAACCTAAGCTTGCAGCGGAAATTTTGGGCTGTTTTTATAACATGTTGGTCATTTGAAGTCAGATTTAGAGGAATAGGCTATCTAATTTAAAAAAAATAATGCATTCCCAAAGTGGGCCGCTGCGGTTCACTATCTATTTTCTTTTTTTTTTTCTTCCCCTGGTCAAGCGGCCCACCAGCCCACCGGGATTTGTCCCGGTGCTCCCAATGGCCAGGCCGACTATGCACCCAGTGGTCCGCACCTTAACACAACCTTTGGTGTTCGACTGTGCCTTACTTTTCCTTTGATGTGAATCTGATAACAGCATCTGAAATAGATACCTTTTTTCAGTAGACTGCTGTCCATCTTTGAAGTTAAAAGGGTGATCCATAGACCAGTCAGTCTTCATCGACACACAGCTGGGCTCAGGGGAGTCTGCTCTCTCCTGCTGGATCCTGATAGAAACATTATGAACATCGTGAAGGTATCTGTGTTTTTAAGAAGAAGGCAATTTCAAGTTTTCATTAATCCTAAAGTACAGAGAAAATAATTACTTATTTTCTTAGTTTGACGTCCATCAGACCAATGGTTCTTGAGATAAACCACTTTTTGTGTTGACACTATGCCAAATTGCATGAAATTTGGCGATGCACTCCATCAGATTCCCCTAAGCGCACTCCCCAAGTTTAAAGTCGATTGGACGAACTGTTCTCGAGATAACCCGCTTTTTGTGTTTGCCAGTAGGTGGCGCTATGCCAAAAAGGTTCCATTTTTATTTTATTTTTTATTGTCACTCCATGGTACAAGTATCACGTGTGAAATTATTGTGCTGTGGAACCCGTTTACAACAGTACAAATATAACAGGGCATATGAGTGCAAAAACAACAAGAGACACAACAAGCAATAAGGCAGTATAGTGATAAGACAAGTCAGAGACAGTGGCATATTCACTGCACATAGGTGCACATGTCATGTGCATACTTTAGACGTGCTTAAACATTTTAAATTCGACGTATTTGACATACAGGTGCAAATAGCATATACCTTATTAAACATACAATTAAGCATTAGACATACGTAATGGTAGCAGCTACAGTACGGTACAGTACGGCTACTACACTATTTGTGTATGTTAAGGAGTCTCGTGGCCTGCGGGAAGAAACTGTTCCTCAAGCGATTTGTGCGTGCTTTTGGAACCCTGTATCTCCTCCCTGAGGGTAACAGGGAGAACAGGCTGTTGTGGGGATGGTTTGTGTCTTTGATGATCTTCAGGGACCTCCTGAGGCACCGCTGGTTATACAGTTCATGCAGTTCTGGCAACTCACATCCTGTTACGTGCTGGGCCGCGCATCTCACTCTCCGTAGCGCCCTGCGGTCCATGGTGGTACAGTTCCCCCAGGTGGTGAAGCAGCCAGTCAGCAGGCTTTCAATGGTGCCTCTGTAGAAGTCCCTTAGGATTTCGGGCCTTAGCCCAAATTTCTTCAGGCGCCTGAGTCCGTGTAGTTGCTGTTGGGCCTTTTTGACAACAGTGGCGGTGTGACCAGCCCAAGTCAGGTCCTGGTGGATGTTGACTCCCAGGTACTTGAAGCTGTCCACCCTTTCCACCACTGTGCCGTTGATGGTGATTGGGGTGTGTGCACATTTTTCTACTTAAGTTCACTCCCAGTCAGGGTCAGACTGGGACTAAAAAACGACGCAGTCTGTTCTCTCCTGCTGCATCCTGAGAGAAACACATTATTGACATTGATGTTGAAGGTATGTGTGTCTTCATGAAGAAGACAATTTCATCTTTTTCATTCTTGTTTATGTTCCAGGGCCGAATAATATCTGTTGAAACCATAACTGACAACTTCAGTGTTGCGCTGTCCCATTCAGCAGATCAACCGTTTGTCTTGGGGATTTTAATACACTAGATTATCAGGCGCAGCCTTCAACTAACCTGAGGATTTTTATTGTGACGAGAAAGAGAACAGATATACAGCCGCGATTTTTGAGAGAGAAGAAGATGGCGCCGGGAGAAGGCGACTCGCTAGGGAGCTCTAGTGACTTCATAGACAAATAGGCTTGTATTCCAGTGTAAACGCGTTTTGTTTTGATTTCGTTGCTTCGACTTGCTTTGTAAATATCTATTGTATATAACAGTGTAACTGAATAGTGTAGATAGTGGCGTCTTCGCACTTTTCTTTGCAAGAAACCGCGACGGCGGGGACCCGCTCTGCCCGCTTGTCCGCTCGCACGCAAAAAACAACAACAAACAACAGCCCCGCGCCCCCGCCATGGAGGCAGAGAACGGAGGCACGGACACCAGCGGATATAACATGGAAATCAGCGTCGGAATAAAATACAACAGGGACGCGCTGATCAAAATCAGGAAAGAACGGATATATCCCAACAGCAACTGGCAAGCTCCAGATCTTACGGATTTTCCTGAACTCAAAAAACAACGCTGGAGGAGGGGGAAGAGAGGGGGGCTTCTCGCCCGCTTGAGGAAGCGCGCGGATAAACCACCTCTCCCAAGCATACTGCTGGCAAATGTTCAATCGCTGGAGAATAAACTTTGTGAACTAAGAGCGCGTGCACAATACCAAAAAGACATAGCGCGATGCAATGTTCTGTGCCTAACGGAAACCTGGCTTACTCCTGACACAACGGACCACTCTATCGCGCTACCAGGATTCAGTGTATTCAGAGGAGACAGAAACGAACAATCCGGTAAGAAGAAGGGAGGGGGCGTATGTCTTATGATTAACGAAAACTGGTGTGTAAACACCACAGACATTGGGAAACACTGCTCAGCAGATCTTGAATATGTAATGGTACAATGCGTGCCGTTCTGGAGTCCGAGGGAATTCACGACAGTCACCATCATGGGTGTATACGTTCCTCCACAAGCGAACGTGACTGTCGCACTGAAAGAGCTGCAACGCGCCATCAGTGCACAGGAGACAAAACAACCCGAAATGGCCCTGGTGGTGACTGGGGATTTTAACAGGGCAAACCTGAGAGGCAGAATGCACACATTGTACCAGCACATTCACTTCCCCACGCGAGGCAGTAACACACTGGACAAATGTTACTCAAACATCCGACATGGCTACAAAGCCGTCCCTCGCCCCCCTTTCGGCAAATCGGACCACGCCTCCATCCTACTTGTACCCAGGTACCAACAAAAACTAAAAAGACAACCCCCAGCATTCCGAACCGCCCACTGCTGGTCAGACCAATCAGACGACATCCTGAGGGACTGCTTTGACCAAGTGGTGTGGGAGGAGTTCAAAGCTGCAGGAGACCTGGGCGAGTATGCAGATACGGTGTCATGCTTCATAAAGAAGTGCACCGACGACATAGTCCCCACAAAAAAAGTCAAAATAATGCCGAACCAAAAGCCTTGGGTCAACAGCGACGTCAGGGCTGCCCTTCACGCCAGGACCACCGCCTTCAGCTCTGGCACAACTGACCAATACAAGCAGGCACAATATGCCCTCCGGACCGCTATAAAAATAGCACGTAGAGATTATGGAAGGCAGCTGGAGTCAAAACTGGACACTAACAACCCCAGACACCTGTGGAGAGGGCTCCATGCTGCCACAGACTTCAAAGAGGTGAAACGACAGAACCCCAGCACGTCACCCACCCTACCGGACGAACTCAACGCGTTCTACGCTAGGTTCGACCCCTCTGCCAGAGCGCCTCCCCTCCTCCCCCCCCCCCTCTCCCCCTCTCCTCCCCCCCATCACCCCCCCCTCCCTCCTCCCCCCCACCCCCCCTCCTCTCCTCCCCCCCCACCTCTCCCCCCCCCATCACCCCTCTCCTCCCCTCCTCCCCCCCCTGCCACCTCTCCCCCCCCATCACCCCTCCCCCTCGCCGCCCCCCCACCACCCCTCCTCCTCTCCCCCCCCCAATCACCTCCCCTCCCCCCTTCCTCCCCCCCACCCCCATTCCTCCCCCCCACCCCCCGATCACCTCCCCTCCCCCCTTCCTCCCCCCCACCCCTCAGCACCCGCACCCCCCCCCATTCCCACCTAACCACCAACCCCACCCACCCTCCACCCCCCACAGACCGCCCCCTCACCATCACTGAGGATGAAGTGTGCCGGTCGTTCCTGCGTATCAACCCACGCAAGGCGGCCAGCCCGGACGGCATCCCTGGGCGGGTCCTCAAGGCCTGCGCCCACCAGCTGGCAGCCGTGTACACAGACATCTTCAACCAGTCCCTCTCCCTCCGACGAGTTCCCTCCTGCTTCAAGGCAGCAACAATCATCCCCATTCCCAAACAGCAAAAAGTGACCAGCCTCAATGACTGGCGCCCTATAGCCCTCACACCAATAGCCAGCAAGTGCCTTGAAAAGCTGGTCATATCAAAGATCCGTCCCACACTCCCCCCGGACCACGACCCGCTGCAGTTTGCATACCGCCCCAACAGGAGCACAGCGGATGCAGTGGCACACGTGCTCCACACCGCCCTGTCCCACCTGGAGGGGAAGGACACCTATGTGAGAATGCTGTTCGTGGACTACAGCTCAGCATTCAACACCATAGTACCCTCCAGGCTGGTAAGCAAACTCAGGGACCTGGGACTAAACACAGCGATGTGCGACTGGATCCTGGACTTCCTGACAGACCGCCGCCAGGTGGTGAGGGTGGGCAACCTCACCTCCTCCCCGCTGACCATCAGCATAGGAGCACCCCAGGGGTGCGTCTCCAGCCCCTTCTGGTACGACCTCTACACCCACGACTGCGTGGCGACTCAAACTTCAAACACCATCGTGAAGTTTGCAGACGACACAGCAGTCGTGGGGCTGATCTCGGGGGGCGACGAGACGGCCTACAGAGAGGAGGTGAGGGTCCTGGAACAATGGTGCCAGGACAACCACCTCTCTCTGAACGTCTCCAAGACCAAGGAGATCATTGTGGACTACAGGAGAGGGGGGGGCACACACCCCCCAATCACCATCAACGGCACAGTGGTGGAAAGGGTGGACAGCTTCAAGTACCTGGGAGTCAACATCCACCAGGACCTGACCTGGGCCGGCCACACCGCCACTGTTGTCAAAAAGGCCCAACAGCGAATACACGGACTCAGGCGCCTGAAGAAGTTTGGGCTAAGGAAAGAAATCCTCAGGGACTTCTACAGAGGCACCATTGAAAGCCTGCTGACTGGCTGCTTCACCGCCTGGTACGGGAACTGTACCACCATGGACCGCAGGGCGCTACGGAGGGTGAGGCGCGCGGCCCAGCACGTAACAGGAGACGAGTTGCCAGAACTGCACGAACTGTATAACCAGCGGTGCCTCAGGAGGTCCCTGAAGATCATCAAAGACACAAACCATCCCCACAACAGCCTGTTCTCCCTGCTACCCTCAGGGAGGAGATACAGGGTTCCAAAAACACGCACAAATCGCTTGAGGAACAGTTTCTTCCCGCAGGCCACGAGACTCCTAAATATGCACAAATAGTGCAGTAGTCGTACCGCAGTACCGTACTGCAGCTGCTACTATTACGGAAGCCTAACGTTTAATTGTAAATTTAAGTGTATGTTTAATAAGGTGCCTAACGTTTAATTGTAAATTTAAGTGTATGTTTAATAAGGTACATGCTATTTGCACATGTATGTATAAAACGTCGAATTTGGAATGTCTGAACACGTCTAACGTATGCACATGACATGTGCACCTATGTGCAATGAATATGCCACTGTCGTATAAGCCACCGACTTGTCTTATTGCTTATAAGATGCCTATTTATTATTGCCTATTGCTGTCTTATTGCTTATTGATGCCTATTTCTTATTGCCTATTACTTATTGCTTGTTGCCTATTTGTACTATGTCGTAAACGGAGTCCACTGCACAAGAATTTCACACGTGGTACTTGTACCATGGAGTGACAATAAAAATCTTGAATCTTGAATCTTGAATCTTGAGACGAAGTGAAACAGAGCAGAGCTGTGTGTGTGTGTGTGTGTGTGTGTGTGTGTGTGTGTGTGTGGCATCTAGACTTGCCAATGGAGCGTGACGTAGGGCTGCATCCCCCAAACGTTGTATGGCCCGGAACTCTCTCGCCGTACGACCTATGCATTTTTTTCACGCATACCCCTGCCTCGCCCACTGCCGGAGTCGGACTACCCCCATTGACTATGAATGGAGCGCGGGGGGGCCAATGCAAGTGTCAGATTGTGTCTGAATGGGCCCTAAATAATCTGTTTCGAGAACTCAATATCCTACAATTTGCTTATAAATGGCAAAGGGGGACAGAGGACACGCACTATGATGGATCAAATAGCCAGACACCTACAACAATCAAAAGCATTTTGAATTTTGATTGATTTGAGCTCAGCTTCTAACACTATGCAAATTGACACACATTTAGAACTCTTACTCCAGCCAGGTCACTATAATGTATGACATCATCAGTGGGACAGACAGAGCCCGAACTAACAGAGCCCCAGCTCCCATTTATACTGATGATTTGGGAGAAGCCAAAGACAAATTTACTTTCTTAGTAATGCTAACCAGTGGTGTAATGTAACTAAGTATAAATACTTAAGTACTGTACTTAAGTATTTTTTCTGAGTATCTGTACTTTACTTGAGTATTTATATTTATGTCAACTTTCACTTTTACTCCACTACATTTCCCAAATAAAATGGATACTTTTACTTACTTTAGATAGAAATATGGATTTTGATATCGCTATTATTCAATAAGTCGATATTGTAACATGTCATATTCAGGCGTTATGTAGACATCCAGACGGGAGACGTGTATAGTCTTATTGCAAGCTTTATTGACACTCTACTAGCTCCAATACTTCCGGTCCGTTCTCTATATGTTCCCCACATACACCCGTACATACCATACGTTCCTACACATATACCATCACTAAATCTCCCCCCTTTAGTTGAGTGTCAGACTTTCTTAAAATAGCTTATTTTGTTTTTACTGTACTTGTAAATAAACCTGAACAATGAATAGCAAACAGCCTTAGTAAAGATTCCAGTACACATCATACTTTCTTTACTTCTCCCCTCCTTTTCTTTTTTTTTTTTCTTTTTTTTTTTAGTAGTGCATACCGTCCACCTGTTACCATTATATCATCATAACAAAACATCTTCTGTAACCAATAACTCCTTTAAACCGACACTTGTGTGGTGTTTCTCTTTAAACTTTTTCTCTGTGACATTCATGTTTTTTTTTCATTGTGACATCTTTTTTTTTCTTTTCAAAACAAAGAACAATGTGAATGTCTTTCTTCTCTAGGGGTCAGGGTTGACTACCTGGGTCCCCAAAGCTGTGCAAGGTTTATTCTGCCTTGTGAAATACACCACAGCTTTTTCTACATAAGAATGGAGATTATAAATCCATCCTGTTCGGGGTTCGTATGGTCCGCCCCGACCTAGTCACCCTGGGAGTCTCTGGAACGACCCTGATGTGAGATCTGTTTCTCCTCAGACTCCCTGAAGGCAGGTCGATGTTGTATGACCTGGGTGTCTGGGCTGGACCACTGAGCGTCCCTGTGTCCCTTGTGTTCTTTACCCAGACCTTTTGTCCTGGTCTGAGCTCTTGTTTTGTCTGGGTGTTGTGTCTCTTGTTGAACCAGGAAGCTTGTTTCTGTTTTAATTCCTGATCTTTCATGCGGAAAGCCTGGAGATCAGGCCATCCTGGCTGTAGCTTCTCTTGACTGACGGGTAAGGGCGTCCTGATGTTGCGACCCATCAGCAGCTGTGCAGGGGATGATCTGTGTGCCAAGGGAGTGGCTCTGTACACCATGAGGGCCTTGTGTGGATCCTCCCCCTTTTTCAGGAGAGACTTCACAGTCCTCACAGCCCTTTCGGCCTCCCCATTGATTTGAGGATAGCGGGGGCTGCTGGTCGTGTGCGTGAAGTCGTAGTCTCTGGCGAAGGCTGCAAATTCTGTTGCTGAGAACTGGGGGCCATTGTCCGTAATAACAGTCGCTGGGACCCCATGTGCGAAAATAGCCTTCAACTTATCTGTCACATGGGCTGTGGTAGTGGAAGTGAGGTTAGCTACTTCTATGTAGCGCGAGAAGTAGTCAATTACCACTAGGTACATGGCACTGTTCCACTGGAAAAGGTCTGCCGCAACGCGCTGCCATGGCCTGTCGGGCAACTTTGTTGTCATCAGTGGCTCCTGTGCATTATGAGCCTCACGTGCACAGATCACACAGTTTTCCACTTTCTGTTTTGTTTAGTCATACCTGGCCACCATATGGACTGATGTGCTCTGGCGGTACATTTCGTCATGCCTTGGTGACCTTCATGTACTTTATTTATCATGTCCTCTTGCATGGTGACAGGGATGACGAGTCTGTCACCTTTCATGAGCAGGCCATCTGCAACCAGCAGGTCTTGGTGATACTGCCAGTATGGTTGAAGTTCAGGCCGAAGACCCTTTCTAGTTGCAGGCCACCCTAATTGCACCATGTTTTTCAGTCTCTTACATATTTCATCTGTGTCCTCTGCGGACCTAATCTGTGCCAGCCTCGCCTCTGATGCCGGCAAGTGCTCCACTATGTAGTCAATGGACACACTCACATCCTGCTCCAGCTGCATGTCCTCTGCTGTGGGCGGGTCTCGGATCGGCGCCCTGGACAGTGCATCCGCTGTGATCAGTTTCTTTCCAGGCACATGTTCAATTTTGTACGTGAAGCGAAGCAGGCGCAATCTGAATCTCAGGATACGAGGTGGCAAATCATCTAGCGCTCTGCTGCCCAGCAGGGAAATGAGAGGCTTGTGATCAGTTTGTATGAGAAAGTCCATGCCGACCAAGTATGTCTGGAAACGCTCACAGGCCCAGGTCAGCGCGAGCGCCTCTTTCTCTATCTGAGCGTATCTGCGCTCCGTTTCTGTCATGCTGCGTGAAATAAAGGCGACTGGGCGCCAGTCTCCAGATGGTTGCTTTTGACACAAAACCCCCCCTAGCCCAAAGGAGGAAGCGTCCGCTGCAACTTTTGTCTCTCTGTTGACGCAGTACTGCGCTAGAACAGTGGGTGAGCTCAGTTCCTGATGCAGCTCGTCGAAAGCTTTCTGCTGTAAGCTCCCCCACACCCAGTCTGTGTCTGTCTTGAGCAGCTCTCGTAGTGGCTGTGTGAGGTCAGAGATACGTGGAGATAACTTTGCCACATAGTTAACCAGGCCCACAAACCTTTTCACGTCTGCTGCATCTTCAGGCGCAGGCATTTCTTTGATTGCCTTGATTTTTCCTGGGTCTGCCTCAATGCCCTGTGCACTGACAACGTGGCCCAGGAACACGACCCTGTCCATTGCAAACTGACATTTGTCATTGTTGAGTGTCAGCCCCTCCTCCTGGAGCCACCTCAACACTCTGTGCAGTCTGAGGTCATGTTCTTCTTGAGTTGACCCGAAAACGAGAATGTCGTCTGCGTGACACACGTTTCCTTCCAGCCCTGTCAGCATCTGAGTTAGCCGCTTTTGAAAGTGTTTGCGTGCCGATGAAATCCCGAACGGCAGTCTCTTGTAACAGTATCGGCCGAAAGGGGTGATAAACGTGGTCAGCGGTACTGAATCTGGATGTAGTGGCACCTGCCAGAACCCTGCTGTGGCATCCGGCTTTGTAAAAAGCGTTGCACCTGCGAGCTTGGCCAGGTTTTCGTTGACAGCAGGCAAGATGTGTCTTTCTCGGCAGATGTACTCATTCAGATGAGTCATGTCGGAGCAGATCCTGATCTTTCCTTTGGGCTTTGGCGCCACAACCATCCCTGCGCACCACTCTGTGGGCTCTTCTATGGGCACAATCACTCCCATTTTTTGCATTCTCTCGAGTTCCTCTTTAACTTTGTCATATAAAGGCAGAGGTACATGTCGTGGCAGCGACAACGCATAGGGCTTTGTGTCCTTTTGCAGCTTAAAGGACGGCTTTACCGTGGGGAATATGAATATATATTCAATCTCACGCCCCTAAGGTTTTAGAATCCGTTGAAATTTTTGAAATTGGAGCTTCACTGCCTGACAGTGAAGGCATCTCTCACATTTTTAGGGAAGCCGGATGACGCGTTACGCGTCACCCGGCTTCCCTCCCCGCTTGCGGAACTTGAGCGCCTATGAACTACAAGTCTTGTGAGCCATGGTCCCGCCTCCCGAGGTCCTCCACGCCCCTTCACAACTCTTGTACCAAAACAAAAGGCAGCCATTTTTCTTCCCCGCATCGGCAGACTGCTACGCTAGCTAACTTAGCTGCTCCTGAACCATGGCTGAAGCAAACTTATCAGATGAAATTGAATCTGAAATAGAGTCTGATATGGATGAAGACGATTTTGATAGTGTGCTAATAAACTCTGACATTCAGGGCTACTTATATGAGCCAGAATACAGTGCAGAGGAATTGCTCCGTATGGAAGCTGAAGAAATACAGGAGGACAAGGCAGGCTCCCCGCCAAGCCCACGACCACCCCGAGCGGGTGATAACTTTTGGTGTCGATGCCGAAAATGTGGACCTATGCAGACAGAAGAGGAGTCGCTATGCTGCAGCGAATTTCACAGAGGCCAATTTCTTCTCGAAGAAGTGCCAGCATACGCGGCGGACGGAGGAGAGGGATGTCTAACCATGCATCCAAGTTTTGTTCCGCTTATGGATCGCTGGGTATTGGAAACCTTCTTCCTGACACCGCGGGTCAACTGGAAAAGACAACCCAGACCAGCAGGAGCAGACGGGCGATTGAGCATCGAGTAAGTATTGTACGCTAATACATAACAGCCTTTGTATTATGCCAGTTCAAGACAGTCGATGTATTTCGATCCATAAAATAGATAAGGCGAAGATAGCAGTAGAAACTGATTGAGCGTATATCAAACCGAACTAGTATCACAAAACATATGTGCGGATTATAAATATGCCGAATAGAATAGTGGCCTCTGGGCACTAATTAAAAACTATGTGATGTTATTCTGAGCAATACAACGATACGTGTAACAATACGTCACTATACTGTTTTGGTGTTTGTGTTCTAACGTTAGTCTCGATATAGTAGTAGGTTACGAAGAGAAATATGTAAACGGATGGACGGCTGTTTCAGAAAGAGATAGCCTACAGCCATTCCTTTGTTCTTGAGGGAGCGATGGAGGACACATAGTTTTGTGTCCTTTTAAATGTACTATGTTTGAAGACATCCCTATTTTTTACAGTTTCATGTCTCTATGTTTTAGAATTAGGCTACATATTTAGTTCTGCTGCATCGGAATTGCCCCCGGGGGGATAAATAAAATCTCTACTCTACTGTACTACTCTCAGCAATAGATTTAGGATTATACTATTTATCTGAACATTTTGTATCTAACGTCTACCACCAAACGTTACCCTGCAAATAGGCTTACCGTTCTAATCTTGCTATTTGTGTGTGTTTCTTTCTTGCAGTCAGTGTCGCCTGACAGGCTATCGCCATTTCCTAGAATGGGTCCTGAGAGGCGAAAGACTTGGACGGTTTCATCGTATAGTGTTGCCAGCGTGTGTTGTGCAGGCGATCAGAGGCATGTACCCCGCAAATGATGGACAATACCGTGGCTTCCAGGACACTAATGTTGCAATCGCAGAACTCTTTCAATAAGAGATCCAAGGGCATCCATTTAACTTTTATAGTAGGCTATAACATGGTAAATGTCATCACAACAGCTATTGGAAATTTGAACAACGCTATTTGGACATCCACTATTCATGTCACATCTTGTTTACATAGGCTAATGTCACTATGTTCATTAAAATTTGAAATATATTTTTCACATCTAATGTCTTTATTTGTTCCTTTTGAAATTTCACTGAATGTAGAAATATAAATCCTACTGCATCGTACAATCCCCAAAGGTATCCATTTTTAAAGACAGTGGTTCTATAACTTTTTCATCAAAAGCAAAATATGGAATGGCTCTCAGACCTAGTAATCTGCTCAGATGTCTCTATTGCATTAGTAAAAAGACTAACGGAACGAAAAATAAATCTGTAACATTTATACAGGGACTCAGAAGGTACGGATTTTTGGATGACTATATATTTTGGTCATCTGTATTTTCTCCTATTATACTGTCTCATATAGCATATTTTAATAGCCAACTCCTATAATTACTAGAAATCCCACTATTATAGATCTATCTATTTTAGAGCTAGCTGACATTCTTGTAGTGTGTGCCATAGATTTGTTGTCATTATTTTGACGCATTAGTATCTTTCTGCATTTATCGTTCGATTACTATTATAACTCTCGATCCCCCCCCCCCCCCCCCCCCCCCCCACACACACCTATCACCCATCCCCATCCCAGGCAGTGAGCTGTACAATGGAGAGGGGAAGGCGGGCAGGCAGCAGCACTATCCAATGGGCCGATGTGAGGGAGTTAGCCTAACTCCTGCTTTGTCCCAACTTACTGAGCTACTCCAGAGCACAATATGACTGAAGTGTGATGGGAAGTGCTCTAACCAATAAAATGATTTTTTTATTATCAAATGTACAGAGAGAGGGCATGAACATGATACCTGCTAAATCCTGGAGTGTGAAATGTGAGAAGGGCATACATGTAACTAGTTAGCACCCTTGTCACAGAGAACTTTGCAAGAAATACCTTTGTAAGGGTTGCCAAATATGCTAAATAAAAACAGATAAAATGTGTGCATTGCAGCTAACGACATGTAGTTGTCCATTTGTATTGCAAACATCCTCAAGTAAATCTACAACTGATATTTTAAAAAAGGCTGTATATTTCGAGTTTACACCAGTCACATAGAGCAGCGATTCGCAAGCAGGGGTACGTGTACCCCTAGGGGTACTTGAGCTGCTTGCAGGGGGTACCTGGAATGATTGGGGAATACAATTTACCTACAAAATGATACAGAAATATATATATATTCCAAGTTTTTTCATAAGCCCATTGTTAAAATGTGATGTCTGTGCCGCATTTTTTCTGCTACTGATAATGACCAAAAAACAACTAAAAAGTCCAAACACCGGCAGTTCAGTGAAACATATGTTTTGTATAGATTTACTTGTATGTAATGATCAACACGCATGAGTGAGGGGTACTATTGTCATGGAGAAACAGCTGAAGGGGTAGATAAGACAAAAGAGGTTGGGGAACACTGCACTAGGTCACAAATCTATTAGTGTTACACCAGATTGTGTGGAAAACACAGCCCTTTTAAAGATAGTTTAAATTCAAGTATATCCATAACCTAGAAAACAACTAAAATCTAGCAGTGAAATGGAAAATTAAAAAGAATAAAATGTCCACTGCAGCTACGAATGGAGCTGTAGATTTTCATTTTAAACCCCCTCAGGTAAAAGCTACAGGGCCCTAAGTCACTATTATAAAGTTTAAAATGTTGACTGACAACTCCCATCCTCAGAGCGCAAAAGACTCGGCTAAAAAGCCTCAAACACGTTAGTATACACCAAAGTAGAGCCGGGTTAAAAGACCACGAAAAACAAAGTTTAAAAAATAACAATGTTTATTTTTGAAAATATGCCCCAAAGTCCATCCACGCCGTCGTATCCACTGGTCCGCCTGTCCTCCTTCCTGTTCTGGTCCACGCTGCCCTGGGGGGGGGGGGGGACAAGAACATAGAGTCAACGTACAGGCCCACAAAACACTCAGAATAGTAGTCAATGTTTCACTGCACTGACACTGCACACTAATCAAAATCTGAACACGGAGGTATTAGGCTTTTGTGCCCTGCACTGCACTCAAGACAGGCTAGACTTTAAATTGGCGGGGGAGATCAACTACAAATCCAACTATATTAGAGTAATATAATTACGTCTAACAATATGGGTATCAGTGTCAATTAAAAACAGGGGGGAGCGGGTACTGACCTCAAAGAGGGGTGAGCCGTAACTTCAACCCTCAGCCGCGGTTGAACAGTCTGCACGTTGTCCCACTGAGGCTGGTCTGCTCCCATCAGACACGTCACCGCCTGGGGGGCACAAGAGACACCGCCAATCTTCTGTACATAAACCACACACTATCCCACACTCGCCTTGCACCGCACCCGGCCTATCTGTGTATCAGCCGCAATGATGGTAAACTACTCACAATTATCCTGGGCAGGAACGTCATCCCCCTATCGAGCCTGGCTGGAGTTGTAGAGGAGAACGGATACTACTCTGCTGCGCTTCTGGTGCTCTCGGCATGTCGGTAGTCACGGCTGGGTCGGCTTGGTCTCCCCTCGGTCGGCTCTCTCTCTCGCTCCGGATGCCGCGTCGGCTGTATCTCCCTCCAGTCTCTGCTTGGCTTGGTTCGTTCTCTCCATAGTCTTAGAGGAGGAATGGCAGCTTGGAAGAGGCCCATCTCCCCAGTCTGGGCTAGGTGGAGCAGCTTCGGAGCCTTCCCTCTCTCATTCATTCAGGGTGAATCAGATCACGTTGTTCCAAGTCAAAAGATAAAATCTAACATGAAAACTGGCCCCATCACATGAAGACGAAAAGGATTATAAAAAAAGTCTGTATAGTTCTGTGTGATTGGGACTGCGGTCACAGCAGCCTCCAAAGTTTGTGGTAAAAGGTGGGGACATAGCCATAATTAAGGTCAAGTGTCAGATGTCCCATGAGCAACTGCATGTCACTGCTGTAGAAAGCGGGGTCGGAAATGTTGGATTGCTTGTGCCAGGGGAGGCTTGGGGATTCCCGCAATGTTTGCCGGTAGTTCCGGCTGGGGCAGGGCCAGGGATGATGTTGGGGCCTTATAGGCTATGGCCGGGTCCCGTCGCATCTCCATGACAATATCGATGAACGCCCCAATGAATTGTTTTGTGTGAGGAACGAAGACCTTCTTCAAAACAAACCGTTTTGACTTTTTGTCGTACCTCTGTTCAAAACGTGGCTCGCCTGCAAGAGGAGCACATATAAATAAGAATGTTAGAATCTGTAGATGCAGATCTGAACGACTCTAGGTTCACTCATGAATCGGATGATGTCATATCGAAAATTAGAAAATTTAAAGACAGGAAAACTAAAGCTAGCTTGAGCAACCTACCACATACAATTATTACATGCTTCTAATACACCAGACCCACAAAGTAAACATTTTGGTGGAACATGGCAAGATAGTCAGTTTATGTAATTTGTCTTTTTCATTTGAAGAGAGTGTAGAAAACATATAAACACACCTGTCTTGGTCGTGGCTTGCTTCCGCTTCACAATGTTTTCATTGTGCTCCAGGATGGCCAGATGCACGCGTTCCTTCATCCCCCCGTATGAGAACCCCAGCCGTTTTGGGACATATTTGAGGAGAGCACTGTGGAAGACTTCCAATGGACCTATTTGGAGAAGGATAAAAAGGTGGAAAGAACACAAAAAATGAAACTATGATCATTCAGGAATACATTGTCAATGTCAACAAGCCTCCAAGGACAAATGTAGACTCACCAGTATGTTTGAACATGGCCATCTGTTCCAAGTCACCGATCAGTCTTTTGTTCTGCACGAGTCCTGACAGTTCCAGATAAGCATCAGAATCACTCTTCAACCACACTCTCTTCTTTTGGTCTCTGGCGGACAGACGTGCATGACGACACTGGTCCTGCTCTCCGTTTTCTGTCCATTCGTGAACACCACGCACATGATATAGGATGGAGGCCCACCGGCGTTGTAAGTCCTGGAAGAAACCATAATTATTGACAATGACCACACTAGAAAGTAATTTGGTCAAACATCTCCAGTATATCAACACAGCAGAAGAAATGTAATATTACAGCTTGGATTGATCACTTACCTCTTCCACACCATTGCACGTTCCACAGGAAAACCACATATGGTTAGTAATTGACCTATGAAAGAAATAATTATTAATAATCTGGACATGTTATTTTTGGATATTTTGTGTTAGCCTGCCTCTATGACCACCCACCTGGACCATGCGACGAGAGCCTCGTTGCTCCGTCTTTTGCCCTTGGTCAACAACTTCTTTCTGAAACCTGTGATGAAAATAGCATTTATTTGGTCAGACATGTTTTTAACATAGGTTTTAGCGAAGTTGTACTCTATCAGGAAATTGATACCCGTTAACACTAAAAACAATTTACCTTTGGCGGTATGCCAGACGTCAAACTGATGGTTGATGTCCGGATATTCATCCCTCATGATTTTCCTAATGGATGAGGAGCGGTCGGTGGTCATCACGGCCACATGCAAGCCTTCATCCAGGATCTTTTCCACACCCCTTCTGAAACCTAGTGGCTCCATTGCAACAGAGCTGGTTGCCTCGGTAACCTACAAAGTAAATGTTAGAAGTTAGTACAATTTAATCCATTTTCGTCTAGCTTTTCCAAATCACATCTCAAATTACAAGTCGATAATTTACCTGCACAAGTTTGGTGTGGATTATTTCCTTTGTGCTGTCAAGCATAAAGGTGTAATGGCAGTACTTAGCGCTGAACCCAGGGGTGTCACACCTTCCATCACCCAATAAGTGTGGCAGCGTCCCATCTTCTTGTCTCAGGAAAATGTTGGCCATGATCTTTTGTCTCTCTTGGCCATACAAAACCTCGACAGCAGGGTGTAGATAGGCCTTCTGGATCTGGTAATAGGAGGCCTGGGAAATCATTTGGAGATTCATGGTTTGACACCAGTCTGACAGTTCAGTGTATGTGCCTCCTCTGGACAACACGGATGCTGCTGCGAGGAGATTAACTTCCGCCTGCTCCCTCACATCTGGCGATGACGACCATGTCCCAGAGTGCATGCCAAGACATTCCCACTTCACTCTCACCTGGGCCCCAGAGTGATGCCATGACGTCGCTGTAATAGGTTTCCCGCATTCCTGACAAAACTTGAAAAGCCCCATGAGTCTAGACTTATAGACAATGTACCTTTTGTCATGCCAGTTTCTGATCATGTCCTCATCTGATGATGATGATGATGTGGGGATAAAAGTTGATTCAGGCTGGTAAGTGGAGTCAAGCGCTCCCCCACACTCTGTGCTGACGAAACTGCTGTCATGTTCCAACGGCGTACCGGGGCAGAAAGGCTATAAAGAAATATAGATATATATATTGAGAAATTGTATAGGTGAAATTAACATTACCACATAGAAGCGTTTCGAAGTTACTTGGACATTACGCCAATTCGAAATATAAAGTATATAATTGTTACAGGCAGAATGTGTAAGTAACATCTTTGCTAACTATTCTTGGGTTAACTTGCCTACTGGTACCTCAGATACTTACAGTTTGCCTTGAGGCTGCTATGGGAGATTGTAGAAGATCAGATGGAATGTTTTTGAAAGGTGTAGACGTGCTGGCTCCACCAGTGTTCTGTAACAACAAAAACCATAGAGTTAGGATTTAGGAATACAGCATGGATTACCGCCAGACAAAACTGTATTTGGAGAGAATCCCCCAAAAATGGCCTACAACATATTCAGTCTGAATGCACAGTAGGACGGCTGCAGACAGAGTTGCTATCATTTCACCTCCTCTTGGATGGGTCATTTTGATGCACTGTTATTGAGGTTGCTAGGCTACACGTTTGAGTTGTTTACGACCATTGACTTGATAATCGATCCCTGCGTTTTTGCACTCAGAAGAAATCCCCTTTCTTCAAATTTACACACACACACAGCCCAGCCCCCCTCCCCCACACACACCTTTGCTAACTATTGTTCGATTAACTTGTCTGCTGGTAATTCAGATACTTACAGATTTGCTGGAGGCTGCAATGGGAGAATGGAGTTGATCAGCTGGAATGATTTTCAAAGGTGTAGACGTGCTGGGTCCACCCCCAGTGTTCTGTAACAACAAATATGATGGTTTACAGCCGCACAAAACTGTATTTGCAGAGAATCCCCCAAAAATGGCCTATCCAATGTTCAGTCTGAATGCACAGTAGGATGGCTGCAGACATAGTAGCTATAATTTCACCTCCTCTGGATGGTTCATTTGGATGCACTTTAATAGAGGTTGCTAGGCTACACGTTTCAGTGGTTTAAGACCATTGACTTGAGAATCGATCCATGCGTTTTTGCACTCAGAAGAAATCCCCTTTGTTCAAATTTACACACACACACACACAGCCCCCCCTCCCCCACACACACCTGGAGATGAGCCCAGCCACTCGCTGCCCCCCCCCCCCCCCCTTTGTGTTCTTTCCCCAACAAAACGCAGATGTTATCGCTACAAACCTTTGAATAAATGGCATTTGGAGAGACTCTAGCGGCTTAGCTTGTAAGTTACTGTAAGGGTAAAAAACAGCCCAACCGACAATGTACACATATATAGCCTACCTCTTCGTTTGTTTGTGCAGCTTGTAGCTCAGGACTAGAAAGGATTTCTTCCATTGACGCTAATGGCACGCTGGTTGGACTTTGGGGCCGTGTCGACTGCGAAGCCTCGGGCGCAGGGTTCTGAAATGTCACAATAAAATATAACGTTATAGTGTAAGCCTATATTCTTTTTAATTGATTTGATCTACAAACACAGTTTGTATACTACTTGGATACGTTAGTTAGATGTGCTTACCAGACGACGCCGTTTCGGCTCTGGGACAGCGCGAGAAGGCCCTGGTGCTTCTTCATCCAAGTTTAGTGAAGGAATTGCAGTTTCCCTCAGTTTCCTCCTAGGCGGGGCTGCATCTGGTCCTAGGTAATTCGGTTCATAGTCGTCCTCTTTGAAATGGCGATTGCAAACTCTCAGGTTAGGGTTAGTTGAAACAGTGTTCTCAGCGGATTTCAACGCGCTCAGCCACTGTTTTCTGCGCTCGGGGTCTTGCGGTAAGCGATGCGACATAAGCGCGTTGCCTGGTAGCTCTGCTGCTCGCCTCTTCTTCGCCGTGCACGATTTCACTCCGCATTTTAGTACCATTATTGTGTCTCAACAAACACGTCTACTCACGTTGATTCACAAGTTAGGTCTCTCTCCCGGCTATTTTTCGTCTAGATCAACGTTGAATCACTGCGAGCCGCCCATTGGTCAAGCGTGCATGGTGGGCGTGGAAACGAAGGCCACGCGAGCCCAGTGCATTGTGGGAAATGTAGTATTTCGGGTGCCCGCACCCGCCCCTCCCCTCCCCTCCACCCCCCCCCCCCCCCACACACACACACACACAGAGTGGATTTTGGGTGATATCTCTGGCGGGAAACAACCAATTTCAAAAATTTCAACGGATTCTAAAACCTTAGGGGCGTGAGATTTAATATATATTCATATTCCCCACGGTAAAGCCGTCCTTTAATTATGTACTCTCTTTTCAGGCAGCCCAGCCCTGTGAAGACTTTGGGGTACAGCTCTCTCATGTCAGCCTCCAGCTCCACAACACCGTCAACTGGGTAGAGAAGCCTGAGTGCTGTGATTGCTGGAAAGCCAAGCAGAGGAGTACCTAGCTTTTGTATCACATATACTGTTTGTGTCGCTGTCCTGTCTTTATATTCCTAAAAACGATTTCCTCTGGTGTGATATTTGTTCCCCACTCACTGTGTCATCAATACTGCATCACATACATGCAAATAAATCCAGGCAGAGTCCAGGTGTAACATCAATGATTGTATTGTATAATGTTTTTCTGGCAGGGGGTTACAGAGCAGGCCGACAGGACAAATAGGCTACATATTGATGTTGCTTTGACTGATGGTTAACATGTTTGTTTACAAGAACGCATGACAATCAGATCAAACAAAGGGATTTGAGGGGGCGCGCAAACACAGCAGCCGCCTCCTCCTCTCCATTCAGGGTGTGTTACGCGCGCCCCCGCGTATCCAAGCACCTTATGACACCTGGATTGCGTGGGTGCGCATTGGAGAGCCGCGGGAGAAGGGCAATCAGCGCTGACGCGCATTGAATAGCCGCGGGAGAAGGGCAATCAGCGCTGACGCGCATTGGATTGCCGCGGAGAAAGCAGACTGAATGGATGAATTCTTCACAGCCGCCCCCAGATTAGCTGGCTAAGATGTTAGTCAAGGTCGAGGTGGTGCCACAGCAGAGTTGTCATCTTCCGGAATAGCTGGCAACTGGATCAGCCTCGCTACAGGCCTCAGGTAGGTTTTGCCCTTTACCATGACCTCAGCAGTCCGGACCCGTTGGTCTCTACTCCGGATTATCTTGGTGATCCGCCCCACGGGCCAAAGAGCTCGAGGCAATTGAGGGTCTATGATCATGACCACCTTGTCCTCTGCCAAGTCTTCCACAGGTACCTTCCATTTTCTGCGCTCCTGTAGAGTGGGAAGATAGCGTCTGATGAACTGCGCCCAGAAATGGTCGGCTACGATTTGGCAGTGACGCCAGCGGCGCATGGTGAGTGGTTCCGGGGCATAGATCGCTTGAGGTAGAGAGGCATCCCGCCGCCCCATGAGGAGCATATTGGGGGTTACGGGGTCTGGATCGGCCACATCCGATGACACGTAACCCAGGGGCTTGGTATTAAGGATGCCTTCAACCTCTATTAGTAGCGTCAACAGGAAGTCCTCCGAAACGGTTAGACCTTTGACCACTACTTGAAGGGCTGCTTTGGTTGACCGGATCTCACGCTCCCATGCACCTCCGAAGTGTGGAGCATTAGGAGGATTGAGCTTGAATTTGATCTGGTATGACCGGAGTTGTTCTTGGAGCTGCTCATCCATGGCAACAAAAGCCTCACGTAGCTCTCTCTGGGCTCCTCTGAAGTTGGTTCCTCTGTCCGACAGGATTTCATGAGGAGTTCCTCTTCTTGGGATAAATCTCCGTAGGGACAGAAGGAAGGCATCTACGTTCAGGCCATTCAGTAGATCCAGGTGGACAGCTCGAGTGGTCATGCACTTATAGATGATCCCCCAGTGCTTTTCCAGACGTCTACCGATCTTCACAGTGAGTGGCCCGAAGCAGTCCACTCCTGTGGAGTAAAAAGGCGGCTGGTATAGGCGGAGCCGTGATGGAGGTAAGTCTGCCATCAAAGGAACACGGGGCTCTGCTTTCCACCTCTGGCAATCGGTGCAGCTCCTCTGGTGTTTCTTCACAGCCTGTCTCCCTCTCAAAATCCAGTACTGCCGACGCAGTTCGGCAAAGACCCGGTCAGCTCCTGGATGGAGAAGGCGACGGTCTGTGTCCTGGATGAGGAGTTTGGAGACAGAGTGTTGAGGATCCAACACGATCGGATGCACATCAAGAGGGCAGATGGTGTCAAGATTCCTCAGACGACCTCCAACTCGAAGCAGATGCGTGGAAGGATCAAAGAAAGGAGCCAGGGAACTGATTCGGCTACTCGTAGGGATAGCCTGACCAGCCTTGAGGGCTTTTACCTCTTCAGGAAAGGTCTCCTCCTGGCTGGTGCGTAGCAGACACCTCTCAGCTTCCTTAAAGTCAGAGTCAGCAGAATCAGGACCACCTTCGGCCGCCCCCTGTAGGACCTTGTGCATTTCCAACACAAGCTCTTTCCAGTTGCTGTACTGTGAAGAATCTGGCAGCTGTTGTAAACAGGTAAGACTGCAGAAGGTGGACCTTTTCAGCTCGGTGATCTCCTCCTTTCCAGGAACATGCAGGACTGGCCACCGATCCGAGGGACCTTGGAGGAAGAGGGGACCGCATCTCCAACGGCTTGATGTTGCTAGCTCGGCTAATGTCTTGCCGCGAGTGATGTCGTCGGCCGGGTTGCTTGCAGAGTCTACGTACCTCCATGCTTGTGAATTGGTGAGCTCTTGTATCTCCGCAACTCGGGTGCCTACAAATACTTTGTAGCGACAAGACTCAGAGTTGAGCCAGTGCAGAACAGTGGAAGAGTCGGTCCACAAGTAGGTGCACTGTAATGCCAGCGTGAGTTCTCGCTCCAGAAGGGAGGCCAGCTGAGCTCCGGTGAGGGCTGCACATAGCTCAAGACGTGGGATAGAGAGCTGCTTCTTTGGAGCTACTCTGGAACGAGCCATCACAAATGAGGTACTGACCTTGCCCGCCGACTGGACAGAGAGGTATGCAACACAGCCGTATGCCACCTCAGATGCATCACAGAAGACATGCAGGTCATACACTGTGTTTTCTTCTGAGAGTGGTGGAGGAAAGTAGGATCGCGGTAGTGTGATGGCTGTGAGGTCAGGCAGTTCATGTTCCCAAGATTCCCAGACGGTGAGAAGATCAGGGGGAATGTTAGGGTCATCCCAGCCACGTTTCTTGGCCCACAGCTGTTGTACAATGACCTTGGCCCGGGTGGTAAAAGGGATGATATAGCCCAGAGGATCGTATTGGCTGGCAAGGACCTTGTAAATATGCCGCAGTGTGGTCGGATGACTCTCAGGGGACCGGCTCTTGTACCCAAGGACATCCAGAAGGCAGTTCCAACGTAGGCCAAGAGCTGGCTCCTGGGGTTCAGTGTGGTTCTGCATGAGCCACAACTCCGTAGCAGCCGACCTTGCGGTGGAGGGCAGATGAGCAACCACTGTAGGTTGGTTACTTGCCCACTGACGGATGTCGAACCCTCCGGAGGCGAGAAGTGGCCGCATCCTGTCAATCAGGTCCTTGGCAGCCTGAGATGTCGAAAGGCTCTGGAGGCAGTTGTCTACGTAAAAGCTCTGCTCCAATGAAGACAAGATGTCCTCATTGCCTTCCTGGTTCTTTCTGACATGCCTTTGGAGTGCGAAGGTGGCACAACATGGACTGCATGTGGTGCCAAAGGGCAAGACCTGCCACTGATAGACATCGGGTTCCCGGTCACCCTCCATATTCTTCCATATGAAACGTAGAAGCGGTTGGTCCTCTGGGAGGAGACGAACCTGGTGGAACATTGCCCGGATGTCCCCACTGACTGCTACGGCATATTGGCGAAACCGTAGGAGGACACCGAGCAATGATGGACCCAATGGAGGGCCAGGCAGCAGCTGGTCATTCAATGACAAGCCTTGATATCGGAAGGAGCAGTTAAAGACCAGACGGTCCTTGCCATTGTGGTGGACAAGATGATGTGGAATGAACCAGGATTCAGACGTCCGGTCTTCAGATCCAGGCTCCAGCTTTACCACACATCCGCCATCCACCAGTTTCTGTACCTCTTGGTTGTAGATCTGGGCCTTTCTCAGATCACGTGTCAGTCGAGTCTCTGTGCCCTTGAGTTGTGGCATAACAGCTTGCTTCCTGGCCCTCAGAAGAGGGGCTCCCTTTACACGCAGGAGTGGTGCGGCATAATGCGGGGTACCTTCAGTTAGGACGAGCGTAGTTCTTGCCTCAAGTGTAGCAATTGCTTCCTGATCCTGACGGGACCTCATGATCAGTTTCTCACTTCTGTAAGGGAGGACATCGAGCTGCCATAGCTTCGCCACATGATGATAAACGTCATCTGGAGTTGGTTGCAGCGTGGTGAAGAGACATTGCTTCATCTCTGCTGAATGGGGAGTGAGACCATCAGGGCCCTGGAGTGTCCAACCGAGCTGCGTTCGAACAGCTGCCGGAGTGCCAGCGGAGCCAAACCTGACTGGCTCTCGGGCAGCAATCAGGTGTATGTGGTCTGATCCGATCAAAAGCAGAGGGTGTACCTTCTCGAATGCGTGGAAAGGGATACCTCTCAGGTGCCTGTAACGTCTCTGTATGGCTGAGATCGGGTACGACTGGTCGGCAAGGGCTAGTGGCTCAGCGGTAAATGCCCCTTGGATGCTGTATGTCTTGTCAGGGCTGAAGAGTGGGGAGACCTCAAAGTCCACCGACTGTCCGCTGAGGTTTACTACATCTTGACGTACGGTCTGGAGTGCCAGATGTTCCCTTCTGCCCTGTAGCTGCAGTTGAGTGACTGCTGCAGAGAGGATTATGGTCCGTTGGGCCCCGTCATCAAGGATTGCAAAGGTCTGGAGAGAGTTCTGTTTACTCCTGAGCAGTACCGGCACAACCTTCAGGTACACCCTACCAGTTTGCACAGGGTGAGGCACGTACACCTTGTTGAGTGGAGTGACGAGGTAGATGCTGGACTTGGCTATGCTGTGCAGCACTCGGAGATGGACCTTGTTACACTCGCTGCAAGGCTTTCGCAGAGTGCAGTCGTCGACTCCGTGGGTTGTGCGGCCACATTTTTGGCATCGCTTGCCATCCGCAATCCACTTGGAGATCTGCTCAGGAGTCCTCCTAATTATCTCGGAGCACTGAGACAGGTAGTGTTCGACACTACCACAGAAAAGGCAGACCCGGTTGCGAGTTTGGAACATTGTACGTGGTTTGCCCCTATCAACCGGGCTTCTTCCAGCATAAGATGCTCCATGAGGACTCTATACTTATACTGTAATGAGAGCTCCGTATGTGGATTCAACAGATGATCCAAGGCCATCTTAAGATCAGTGAATTCACGTTCACTGTCATGGATCATGTTTGGCAGGACAGGCACTGGCACAGGCTGCAGATGAGTCTGATGTGGATATGTAGGAGACTGATGGAACTGAGGCACGTAGGAAGCCTGAGAAGTCAGGTCAGGTGCATAACGGGCCTGAGAAGTCGGCTGAGGCATGTAGCTGGCCTGAGAAGCTGGCTGAGGCACGTAGCTGGGCTGAGAAGCTGGCTGAGGCACGTAGCTGGGCTGAGAAGCCGGCTGAGGCATGTGGAAAGCCTGAGAAGCTGGCTGAGGCATGTGGAAAGCCTGAGAGGCTGGCTGAGGCATGTAGCTGGCCTGAGAAGCTGGCTGAGGCACGTAGCTGGGCCGAGAAGCTGGCTGAGGCATGTGGAAAGCCTGAGAGGCTGGCTGAGGCATGTAGCTGGCCTGAGAAGCTGGCTCAGGCATGTGGAAAGCCTGAGAAGCTGGCTGAGGCATGTAGCTGGCCTGAGAAGCTGGCTGAGGCATGTGGAAAGCCCGAGAAGCTGGGTGAGGCGTGTAGCTGGCCTGAGAAGCTGGCTGAGGCACATAGCTGGGTCGAGAAGCTGGCTGAGGCATGTGGAAAGCCTGTGAAGCTAGCTGAGGCATGTAGCTGGCCTGAGAAGCTGGCTGCGGCACGTAGCTAGGCTGAGAAGCTGGCTGAGGCACATGACTGGGCTGAGAAGCTGGCTGAGGCATGTGGAAAGCCTGTGAAGCTAGCTGAGGCATGTAGCTGGCCTGAGAAGCTGGCTGAGGCATGTGGAAAGCCTGAGAAGCTGGGTGAGGCGTGTAGCTGGCCTGAGAAGCTGGCTGAGGCACATAGCTGGGTCGAGAAGCTGGCTGAGGCATGTGGAAAGCCTGTGAAGCTAGCTGAGGCATGTAGCTGGCCTGAGAACCTGGCTGCGGCACGTAGCTAGGCTGAGAAGCTGGCTGAGGCACATGACTGGGCTGAGAAGCTGGCTGAGGCATGTGGAAAGCCTGTGAAGCTAGCTGAGGCATGTAGCTGGCCTGAGAAGCTGCTGCGGCACGTAGCTAGGCTGAGAAGCTGGCTGAGGCACATGACTGGGCTGAGAAGCTGGCTGAGGCATGTAGCTGGCCTGAGAAGCTGGCTGCGGCACGTAGCTGGGCTGAGAAGCTGGCTGAGGCACATGGCTGGGCTGAGAAGCGAGCCGAGGCACATGGCTGGGCTGAGAAGCTGGCTGAGGCATGTGGAAAGCCTGAGAAATCGGCTGAGGTGCATAGGAGGCCGAAGTGTAGTGCCGTGTCGACCACACCGGCTGCACAATAGCTGAAGAGGTGCTTAATTGTGATCGCTGGATAGATGCAGCAGGCAGACCAGTGTAGGAAGATACTGTAGAGCCCACAGAAGAAGATGGTTGCAGCCAGTGGGCTAATTCCTGCACCGGTTGATTCCCTGCGGCTGGGAAATGTATGGCCTCGCTGCTGTCCCCATTGGTCTGCTGAGGCTGCGCGTGAAGAGACCTGGACTTGGTATTAGTCAATGTTGAAGCATAGTCCTGCATCCCATCGCCTGTTAGAAGTGAAGCGGGTGGTTGCTGTCCCGCTGCCGCTATGGTGGAGTCATATTGAAGCTGGAGCGGATTCACCGGTAGACTGTGCTGTGGCGTTGGTTGATGGCTACTCAAAGGATAGGGTGCAGGTAGTGCAGTAGACCAACTTGGTAACAATGGAGTCATTATTGAATGAATTGGTGGCGATGTTGGATAATGAGCACCATACCATCCAGATGATCGAGAAGGTACCGCCACAGTGCTCTTCACAGGGGTTGACCTGGCCAAGGCTGTGAATTTTATAGCTGGGAGGCCAGGTACTGGGTCTTGATGCACGGCACCCATCCTAGGCCGCACTACTTTTTCTGTAGTCACAGCATGTGAGCCTGTGGGGTCCACAAATGAATATTGTTCTGAAACAACCAGGTGTTGGTCGTATTGGTCTCTGTCCTCTGATTCAGACCCACTGCAATCCAGCTCATGAACCGGGCTGAAGAGGGGGTGTGTAATATCTCGATAGCTGCCTATCGTCAGTCCCGCCAGCCTGCTGCCAAGGTCTTCGTAGCTCTTTCGTCTCATCAGCCCGTCATCAGACTGTGGTGGTGCTGTGGCCCCTACTAGCTGAGCAGATAGGACAGCAGGCTCGGCCTGGCCCTGAAGAGCCATTGACTGCTCCATTCGCTGTAGCTGTAGTTGTGCCTGATGTAACCCCTCTGCTGCTGTACATGGTGGGTGCCTTGGGGATGCAGAAGCACTATTATCCTTATCTGTCATAATGATGTTTTGAGAGATTGATTAGAATAGTACGTAGTGCTTTGAATATCCAGTGGGTGCTAGGATCCGACTCGAAGGACCATTAAAACGATTTCCTCTGGTGTGATATTTGTTCCCCACTCACTGTGTCATCAATACTGCATCACATACATGCAAATAAATCCAGGCAGAGTCCAGGTGTAACATCAATGATTGTATTGTATAATGTTTTTCTGGCAGGGGGTTACAGAGCAGGCCGACAGGACAAATAGGCTACATATTGATGTTGCTTTGACTGATGGTTAACATGTTTGTTTACAAGAACGCATGACAATCAGATCAAACAAAGGGATTTGAGGGGCCGCGCAAACACAGCAGCCGCCTCCTCCTCTCCATTCAGGGTGTGTTACGCGCGCCCCCGCGTATCCAAGCACCTTATGACACCTGGATTGCGCGGGTGCACATTGGAGAGCCGCGGGAGAAGGGCAATCAGCGCTGACGCGCATTGGATTGCCGCGGAGAAAGCAGACTGAATGGATGAATTCTTCACAATTCCATTACTCCATTGAACTGACCTTTCACCTTGAGAGGTTCGCCGCTGGGCCCGCACAGTGGTTTTGTTGCTCTGGTGAGAGGGCCATGCTGTTCTTCTGAGTAGGCGGCCACCGGGATTACAGTTGCGTCCGCCCCTGTATCCAACTTGAAGGTTATTTTGTGGCCATTCACTCTCTGTGTCTTTTTCCTCCAAGAGTTAGACTCATCTCCTGTGGACACCGCTCCCAGGAAAAGAGCTTTGTCGTCATCCTCTTCCTGTTCGAGTACAGCTCCTACTCTGCCTGATCGACAAACAGCAGCAAAATGTCCTTTCTTTCAACATTTTCTGCACTCTGCTTCCCATGCAGCACAGTTGTTCAGGGAGTGTCCCGCTGTTTTTCCACATCATCCACATCTTTTCTGTTCTTTTTGGGAATCCTTTTGACCTTTGCCGTAGGCTGTTTTTCCTGTCTGGTTTTCCTTTCTGACCTTTTTCTTGAATTTGAGTGAATCCACATTTGCCTCTTTCTAGTCTGTAGTATTTGTCTCGCGCACCATGGGTTGCTGTTTCTTAATTTCCTCATGTTGGCTTATCATTAACATTGCTTTTTCTAGTGTGGTATCTGGCCTGCCACCACCCCTACTACACTGTCTTATAATTGTCCTTTATTCTTAAATATTAAGTTATGGTGTACAGAGAAGAGACAAAGGGAGACTAGTTATTAGCTTAACTAACTAGGAGCAGCTGGGGACAGAGATAGACATTCCGGCTCTTTGAAGCATGAGAAAGAGGTAATAAAGTTGATAGCCTCAGGAGGGACACACAGAGAGACACAGGATTTAACAGAGGGGGTTGATTAGTATCTAGGGTGTGACTAGGAGATTTACACACAAAAGTACAGTTTAGGGGGCAGAGAGGATGAACGCACATACTCGCACTCAAACAGTGACAGGCCAGCATTCTGTTGTGATACTGAGGGGAGATGACCCTTCAGGCCGTCGTAAAAAGAGATAACACCATTTGGTTGGGTTAAGAAAAGCAGGAAAGCAGGAAGCCCTTTCAAAGATGAGAGAAACAGCTGTCAGGTAAGGGTTTGATTGACAGGTGACACACTGCAGCTGTTCTTCAGATAGCACATACACATATAGGAAAGGGAGCTGATTGGATGAGAGAGTGGGGTATGACAGGATGACAGTAGGAGGTGGCTCAACCTAGGAAGTTTTTAAATACAGTGGACACAGGGTTAGAGGTCAGAGAACAGACTTAAGACCATCTCTCTATGGATTCAGCCATGCCAAAATACCACAACTTGTTCTGCAAATAAAAATACTCTTCAAATAGACTTCATCATGTTATCCATTGTTTTCTGTGGTTCATCTCTCCTCCTCCCACTGTACTTAAAATATGACAAAGTGGCGAGCCAAGCCGGAGATGGTTAATCGGCGGTCTGGATGGAGCAACTACATGGCAGGTGAGTAGGCCTGTCTCTAAAATATTGGGATGCGCTGTGCGTTTGCTCCGTTTCGCCGACCAGCATGAACGCTAGTAGGGAGAGAGGAGTGGAGATTAAATTTAATTTAAATTTAAATAGCCTAAATAATAATGCAATGATTTTAGAATAGTAGAAATGTTTGTTAGTGTTTAGGGAGAATAAGAGATACTTTGCAGGGGTTAACTGGCACACAGAGTCTGATCTGATAAGAAGGCAGATAGATACTGTGAATGAAGACAGATAGACTTGGAATCACACAATGAAAACAACACTCTGAACATCGTTTTTAGAACGAAGTCAGTGTGGGAGTGATTCAGATTGTGCAATAACTGCTTTGATTAAGTTTTGCTCTAATAGAATGGGGATTAGATAAAAAGAAACGTATGCAGTTTTGGATAAGTTAATGAATAATAAGGTGTAGAGTTGCTCCGATCGATCGGCACTTGATCGGAATCGGCCGGTTTGGCCTTTTTCGGCTTTGATCAGATTTATCAAAAGTGCCGATCAAACAAGGCCGATCAGAATGACACAAAATCTGCAAGAACTACTACCAGAGACGTTTCAATATAGAGATAGTGCACTCCCAGGCTGCCAAGTAGTATTCTTCCGGCATCCTAAAGGGCAGCTTGTGATTGGCTGTCTCTCCGTGTCATGAAGCTTCATTGGCTCCCAAGTTTCCTTAGGGGGCGTGGTGGTAGTGGCGAAAAAGTGTTTGGAAGTTGCACTCTCTCTATAGCGAAAGCAGCTTGGGCGAGAACAAACAGCACAGCAGCTAACATGGCGTCGCCTGTCTGGCAATTTTACAACTTGTTGGAGAAGGACAACAAATTTGCCGTTTGCATTGTGTGCTCAAAGGAGATACCGCGTGGAGGAACGCAGCAGAAGAGTTTCAACACTACGAACCTCATAAGACATTTGAAGGTTTCCCACATCAAGGAATTTGAGGAGTTTACAAAGTTAGCGAGCGCTAAGGCAGCGAAAGAGTGTGCAGCAACCCAAACGCGACTCACTCAGCTAACTGTAACAGAGACATTGAAACGACAGCAACCCTACAGCAACGACAGCAAGAAACGAAAAGAAATAAATGCAAAGCTAATGGAATTCATATGTCTTGATCAGCAGCCGCTGTCTGTTGTAGAAGACCTCAGGTTCAAACACCTCATGTCCTGCTTGGATCCACGTTACACGCTGCCAGGACGTAAATATTTAACTGATGTTTGCCTGACGGAATTATACCAAATTGTGTACAAGCACATCGAGAGCCTTATGAAAGACAACACCACGTCAATCAGCTTCACGACTGACATTTGGAGTTTGAGTGTCTGTCCTATGTCCATGCTGAGCCTAACTGCACAGTTTATTGATGAAAAGTTCGACCTGAACAAAGTTGTACTTCACTCACAAGAGTTTTCTGGGTCACACACCGCGGAGGCTATCGCTGCAGCTTTCACAGACATGTTCCAAGCTGTGTTGGTGCACATGTGTACATAGTATTATATTTTTTGTTTTATAAGACTGTATTTATTTTTCCACAGGAAAGCTACAGTATACAGTATACTCTGTAAGTTGTCTCTAAGAGAGTGTCTCTAGAGAGAGTTGCATGTTGCCTTAGCCTGCAATAAAACGGTTGTCAATTCATGATACTTTCTCATCTCCTAATTTTAATACTTAATATACAATGTTGATGTTGTTAAGAATAATTAAATATATGAATAATGCGACACAATAAATAGAAGGCTTGAATTGATGGATTTGACGCGGTGATCGGTGATCGGCCATATCGGGATCGGCAGATACTGCTTCCAGTGATCGGTGATCGGCCTCAAAAAAGCTGATCGGAGCATCTCTAATAAGGTGGTGAGGAGTTAAGATATAGCCTAAATTAAGAGTGTGTTCATGAAGAACAGGAGGGAGCTAAGACATACGGTTTAAATGTGTCTAATGTGAAGAACAATTCATATGTTTGACACCGCTCTCCAGGCCTGTAGTCGAATATATGGATTGGTACTGCTTATAAGCATGGTCTGATCAATTATGACTATATAAGTGGTACGTTGTCAGTTGCCTAGGAGATAATTAAATGTGTTGTGTGTAGTGTTTTGGCAAGGTAGCTGAGAAATAGATTTAATAGATTGATTGAGTGGGATCACACAAACTGTTTGGCAAAATATGTGTGCAGTTTTGGAAGATTAAAATGGAAAAAGGAGTGTCTTCACTCAAAAAAAAAAGTAGAAAAAGAAGTCGCACGGGAAATAGATCTTGGGCCCAAAGCAAATAGTCAGAGTTTAAGAGATATGGAAATAAGAGATGAGATTTTAGAGATATTCAAACGCGTGTTTATTAATGGGAATTGCTATTGTTTAGGCTGTGCTATGTGCTATGTGTTATGTGCTATGTGTTATGAATGATTGATTGAGTAGGTGTGTCTTGATCTGGCCAGATTGTTCGTGTGACTGTGTGTGTGTGTGTGTGGAACGAATGAAAGCAATGTTTAAAGTGGGTTTAATATTATAATGTCAGCGCGATCAGATCAGATTAGGGGCTCTATTCTCCCACAGGCCATCGGCGCTATTACGGGCCTTAACCGCAAAAAAACGTGCCTTGCGCCTGTTTCGGCAAGATAGCAATAGGCTTTAGGCTGCCAAATGCGCTTTAGGCCGAATGGGCGTGGCGCAGTCCCAAAGTGGGCGTGTCGGCGCTAAATACCAGCCTAGTGATATCTTGGGACCTGGCGTACATTTAGCGCTTTGCGCTTTTGAAAAGCAGGCCTATTCTGTGCCTTCACTGCCTCTTCTCTGTCACCCTTCTCTCTCTCTCTCTCTGAGTTCCCAGCATGCATTGTGTTTCTCCATTTCGCTACTAAATAGCAACCAAATGAGCCAAAATAGATATAAAAGGTAGTTCTAAATTAATGTGTAATGGTAACACAGCCTGCCATTGTCAACATTTCAATATTGGACCAAATAAAACATCGAAATGAAAACACCACCCTATGTGAAACATATATGTCCTCCTGGGCCTATATATACCCCTTGTCGAGTTAACGTGATTTAGAGAAGTAACAGCGGAACGCGCTTCGGAACGCGCTTCTAATGGCATCTGCTATACTGTGATGTCCCTCCAATAACTTGGCCCTATTTCACATTTAGTTTTACAATAAAAACACATTTATGCAATGACTTGACATAATGTAGGCTATATTTATGTGCATCATCCTTCCTGCAGCAGGCAAGAGAAAATGATATCTTTCTGAAAAACTTTCACCAATCTAATAGGCTATATTTTTCTAGCTGATGCATAGAACATTATTTTCACTTTGATATTGCTATAGTGTAGCGTATTTACATGCTTGCAGTATTTAAACTGCAGTTAGATTGGTTTGAGAAGCATCATAATATGGAATAATAGCCGATATATGGAGACAGACGGGATGAAGGGAGGTGGGGGGGGGGGGGGATCAGAGGCTTGGGTTTCGTCTGGTTTTGCGGGACCAGTGGAATTGGAGCTAAAAAGGCAAGCGTGCCATTCGTTTATTGCACTTATCCAATGAGCATGACAGTGCATAATTTTACGCCTAAAAGGCGTGGTTGTAATGCTTTGGGCTGCATCTAGCGCCAGCACGACGATATCAAGTGCGCCTGTCCACGCCCACTGCTTTGATCTGCGCCTGCCGCTCGGCCTAGAAACTGCGCCGATGCAACGATAGGGCCCTAGATACTTTGATTGCCACGCAACCAGATTGAGGGCGATGGCGGAGAGTGGTTGAATAAGATGATAGATAAATAGGAAAATGGTCTCAACAGTGGCTAAATAAACTAGATTGTTAGTCTAATGCGTACAATAAAAGGTTGCCCCATGACTATATTATGGGGTATTCATGTAATGTAAGTATATTTTAATAGGACTGATTTGAGAAACTGAAGGGGATCCAGTTTGCGAGATGCTAAGCCGGCTAGCTAATTTTAGCATGTAGCGACAACTTCGTTACATAGTGGTCAAAATAATAACTAATTAAATTATATTTTTAGTCTAATGGGTAGAGTAGTAGTTTGCGATATCATCACATCAAAGAGGACCGTTAAGATAGAGATAATAGTACATTTGAATATGAATTAAATTTTAGTTTAGCGAGCGGATGGAGTGCATCATTCTCAGAGGCTCCATGTGGAAATGATAGCTGGTGATTTCTGTTCCACCTGAGGAAAACTGAGTTACGGGTGTGTTCAATAGGTAAAGAAAATATAGTATGTTATCAGTAAATAGAGGTTATAATGTTGCTATTTGATTAGCGTGTATTTCCTTTGAGATTTTCAAAATAAGTGGAGTATAAGTTTAGCGGGGGATCTTGCTAGAATATATGAATAAATGGGTTTTATAATTTGTGGTGACCGGATTGATAGGAAAATAATATAGGCCGGCCCCCTTAGGAGAAGCTATGCTGGGTTATGTGAGATAAGGAATGATGAACTATTATAGGCCTATGGGAGAATAGAGGCTATATATATATATATATTTACGCATGGCTACTTAGACGTGGACTGACTGGTGTGTGGAGCGTGGAGTGTGGTGACGTGGCGTTGGAATGTCTATTGTGATTTTGGATGGGACAGCTGTGATGGTGTGCGTGGCTGTGTGATCGAAGGAGCGCCTGTGTGTATTATTTCAACAAAGCGTGAATAAGCAGACCTGAAATAGCCTACTCGGCTACATAATTATTAGGAGGTTAGAATTGGTGTGTGGGGAAATTAAGTAAGAATAAGAGTGGATTGGAATAAAATAGGCATAGGCTATGGGAGTAATCTATTAAATGATGAGTTACGCGGGGGACTTATAGGACTTTGTGTGTTTGTTTGTTTGATTCATTGTCAGGAAAGGTTGGGCAGGATATGGGACGGCTGTGCGGAGAGTTGAGCGGGTGTGAGATGCATTAGGCTACTTCCGATTAGTTTCATTCATATTTTGTTGTGGTCAGTTCAGTTGGAACAGTAAAAATCCATAGATTAGGAAAGTGGATTCATTGATCGTCTTAGTGAAAAATAATGACTGTAGTCTGTAGATGATGATTTCTGGGAATATTCTACTGTAGGGATTTATCAAGCTGAATAAATATTGGTCAAAGATGATTTTTACAGATAGGCTCTAGCTTGTGTGTGAGAGATGAGATGGCTGGTTTGTGTCTGTAAGACATAGGCTGTGGAGTGTGGCAGCGTATAGTTGCACATTGGCTATTAGATTGTTTGGAGTAGCCTATAGTGGGAACGTTAGGCTGAAGTGGTAGCCTATATGATGATTTGTATGTGTGCAATGATCCGTGAATATTCATTTATAAAGTCGATTGGGTGCTTGATTGGTGTTGAATTAGTTGTCTAATCAAGAAGTGTGTGTGTAAGTTGTAGTCCACTCGATAGGCTAACTGGAGCTTTATACAAATTTGTGACATCGCTAACTTAGCCAGGAGAGGGAAAGAGAGAGGCTTCCGCCACAAGCTCTGTGTGCTGCGGTTATTTTTTGAGGCTGAAAGTGGAAATGGTTGTCTAAGAGATATGAGTGAAATAATTTAATTCATAAAATGTGATGTTTACACTAGTTCATGTGTTACATGTTGGCAGAGACGCTATGCCACCTAGTGGAGGTTAAAGGCTATGAATAGTCAGTTATTTTGGTAATCAGGCAGTCAGCGAGACAGCTAGATAAGATACAGCTGCATGCGTGTTCAGTAGGCTATGTCATTGTCCGTTTGGTCAATTGCAGAAAACAGAGACAATAAATGCATCGTATGTCAATTAATGCATAAGACGATAGGCTAATTACAAATTCACTTAGTAAAAGGAATAGGTTATGTTTAGTTTTATTTACTTATTTACATGTTTATAATACACCGCTGAATTTAACTTTCTGGGGTTACTGCTGAGGTCATTCTTCATTTTTATTGGTCCCATTCAGTCACATGTTTAGTCAAAACACGGAAGTGGTAGAGTAGGATATTACATATTGGGGATGCAACAGTGAGAACGGTTACTGTAGGCTACTCTGCAGTCGGTGTTAAGTAATAGGAAATAAAATAGGGGAAAGTAGGCTGCAAGAAAAAGTTATGGGGATTTCTGCGAGTGGGAAATATTTTTCTAAGGGCTGCGTTCAATGATACTATCGAATAGGAATGTATAGGGATATTGTATTAGAATAATAATAATGATTAATGACTGTAGTCACTGTTTGCTTTGGTCAATGGGGAACCTTCAGGGATGCCGTAGGGGACCAGATGGTGAGGGCTGTTAGGGTGTTTGCTCAGTACGGTAGTAGTGATAATAAATAAGTTAATTACAGCAAGTTGTTTTTATTTAAATCAACTTCCAACATTGACCATTAAACATATTCAATGTGGTTATCTATGACATAAAAGGAGAGGGATGTCTTATTGTTTTAGTTCAATAGTCTATGCAGCGGAGAGCAGTATACTGCAATATATAGCTTAAATAAGGGGTTTTTCTACAGCTGTAGTGGGTTTGAAAATTTGTGGGCAAATATGTGTGTATTTTAGTGAGATGCACATAGGCTGGTATTAATAATTAAAATGATTAGTGGAGCTTCTGTTTCTAGATGGGGAGAAAGTACATTTGCAAACTAGGGCAGAGTTGTAAACAAGCGTGGCATACGTCTTAACGGTGGGAACACAGCATTTGACTACAGTTCATACCAGGATATGACATTGAAACTACAATACCCAGAGTGCTTTGCAGCGCGGAGCAGGAAGTAGACTGGCCAATCAGCAATCAGGAGCCTAGGATTAGCGGTTGTTAGTTATTGTAAGCTACTATTTGGGGAGATTATTGGTAGAGATTAATAGTATTACATTGAAGAAGCTTATTTAGTGTTAGGGAAGCAGGATAATAATGTGCGGAGCCATTTAAGAGAATGGGAGGTGTAGATGATTTGATAATCGCATGTCATGTTTGTCTACTGTGAGCCGCCGTAGTGTTTACATGCTAAGCCTATCAACGTGCCTCTAGCCTTTGTGTTGCAAGTGAAGAAGAGTCTACAGGAGGTGTTAGTGATTTTACGCAGCGAGCGAGTGGGGGAGCGAGAGAGAGCGAGTGGGTGTGTGTGCGTTAGTGTGAAGGAGTGAACGGAGAAGTTTATAGATTGATAAATGAATTACTCTGCTCTGTGTTAGCTGCAAAGTTGGTTGGTTGCTTGCTATTATGGGGTTATAGATGTTGGTATGAATGAACGTTCAGTATTGAGTAAATGGTTGGATGAGTTGATTTATTGCTGGAACTGAATGAGCGGAGAATGCTGTTTATTGAGGTGAATGAGCTGGGGGCAATTGCAGAGGATAAGCATTGGTGACGGATTAGGTTGTAAATTATTTGTGTGTGTGTGTGGTTGTGTTGAAGTGAGTTTGTCTTTCTGGGAGTCTTGGGGCCTGATGGTATTTTGGGTTAGCTAACAAAGTATGAAACACAGATAGATGGTATATGAAATTATTTAGGCTAGCGGTAACATTAACTGAGGTTTGATAATCAGTAGCCTATATAAGAGATCCAGTTTAGATTGATTAAGATTGCATCAAAATATTTGGATGGAGTTAAACCAGAAACCTTAGTGATTACTTAGGCATTCAAGGATGTTTTGGGGGAAATAATAGCACAGTGTCATAGGAGGAGAGATAGTCTAATAGTTAAGGGAAAAAAAAAGGAACAACGATGCCACCAGAAGAGTTAATCAGTCAGATACACTGAGATGGGGTTTTTGGCATATATGACTGATTATATTTAATGTTTAAGTCAATCCAATTGAGCAATTTTAATTACTTAATTGCTTCTGTAGAATAAGGTAAAGTAGAGTAAAGTCCCAACGATTGTCACACCTGAGTGTGTGAAATTAATACCTGCATATAGTATATAATAATACCTAATGAACCCTACAGGTGTTTGCTATTTGACGACTTAATGAAAGGGAGGCTCTATTGATTAAAAAGATAAATTATTGTGTGGCTTTTTGATAGAAGCATTAGTGTGGAAATTCTGGAAAACCAGAGAGGTGGAGTGTAAATGATAGATGTGATCATATTAAAGCAGGGGTTGTTATATGACAACAAATAGGGGGAAGCACATTTTCTTGGGAATGATAAAGTTAACCTCATCATTATATTAACTTTTTGATCACAGGTGATACAATATTATGTTTCTACATCACATTGATTACACAGGAAGTTACAGTGGATGATTAATTTGGGGCTTATATGCATTGTGAGAAAGTCAATGAGACCGAATGGAACATATGTATCTAGAGCTGCATTTTAAAGTATGCCAAAAGACAGAAATATTGTAAAGCTGAAAAGAAAAATGCTCCCCTCAGCTGTTTGAAGGTTTTGGGGTCTCCTCCCTCCCCGAATGATTATCTAATAGGGGAACTGGTCCCTCCCCTAAAGAAAAAGGCACAATGAAATCTTGATGTTAGTGATGCTGTTATTGGCAATGAATTGTAAACTTGAAAATATGGCTCTACTATCCGTATGGTTTGAAAGTTTTATTGCAATCAAAAATGACAAAAATAGATTATGGGGAAATTTGAGAAGTCTGCTGTGTATCTTACTATAGACGATATAGACTGACTGAAGATGACTTGTATTGTATTATAAGAAGATACTTTTAGATACACACACAGGTTACATATAGTACACTAGAACTAGTTTCTGAGTTATATTATAAAGATGGGCAGTTGTGGGGATTTTTTGAAGATCATAAATTCTGATCTTTGATTAGATTTTTGGGGCCTCCCATTACTGTTGTGGTTTTAGCAAATTGTTTCAGTATATATGATTTAAGGACTCAAGTGGGGGTTTATAGTTGATAGTGGTAATTTTGATACTGTTATTAAGGGGGGAGATAAATGTATTTTAGGAGGTAGGTTATCGAGAGGTGTGATCTCTTAAAAGTTGACATCTCAAGTAAATTGGGGTAGTATAGGGAAAAGTACAGAAGATAAAGTTGCTGCTGACTTATGTATCAAATGTTGACATGACAACAATAGGTAATGAGGTTTAGTGTTTGAACAACAAGAAATAAGCGAAGATGGCCTTTAGAAGGCTTTGCTAGTTATAGATTTAATGAGGGGATTATAAGGAGATTTGTGTATTCAGAAGCAGCTCCTCGGATATTGCTTATGTATGTTGCTTGGGGGATGGGTCTAGTGTAAAGTGGGCTGAATGAACGTTGTGGTGTGAACTTTTGTAGTTTGAAAATAAAAGGATCAGGTGGCTAGAGTCAGATATTAAAGTGTTATGGGGATTTCATTGTAAACTAATGATGTGGTTTAGTTAAGGAATATTACATAAGCTGATCTTTGATGTTGGATGAGAGGGATGAGTTTGGGGGGATTGCAGTATGATAAAACATAATGAGGAGGATTATTACATAGAGGTGTGAATGGCTGATTTGGTATGCTATAAGTTCCAGTATATTTGAGTTGATTTGAGTGTGATGTTTGAGATAGATAGGATTCTTACTGCATGAGTGATGGTTGAATGACTGATAGAGGATGATGTCATTGTTGATAACTGTGAATGCATTTAGTTGTGGGAGGATATAGATGAGTATGGTGTTCCTTAAGGATCTGAGTGGGTTGTTGGTGTATTATTTTGAGAGGTCTCAGATGGCTTCAGAGAGAATATGTTTGCCGGAGTTTAAGGTGAGACAATGGTAGTGATTACAGTATGATGATAATATCTTGGAGGATTATATAATATGATGGAGAAAGTTGAAAGAGCTTGTGGATTGGGGGTTTGATAAGTGTGATGGGGGAGTTAGTAGTGAGAAGCATTTTGATGAAGGCAATGGTATGTTGAAGAGATGGGAATGATGATTTTAAGATGTGTGATGTCATGGTTTATAGGGTGGTAATTAAAGAGGGTCAGATGAGATTGACTGTGTAGGATGGTTGGCGATAGATGGTTGATAGTATTCATATTGAGTATATGGAACATTAGGGTCCCTATCGTTGCATCAGCGCTGTTTCTAGGCCGAGCGCCTGGCGCAGCGCAAATCAGTGGGCGTGGACCAGCGCACTTGATATCGTCGTGCTGGCGCTACACGCAGCCTAAAGCATTACAACCACGCCTTTTAAGCGTAAAATTATGCACCGTCATGCTCATTGGATAACTGCAATAAACGAATCGCACGCTTGCCTTTTTAGCTCCAATTCCAGTGATCCCGCAAAACCAGACGAAAGCCAAACGCTCTGCCCCCCCCCCTCCCTTCATCCAGTCTGTCTGTCTGCATTATAGGCTATTATTCCATATTATTATGCTTCTCAAACCAATCTAACTGCAGTTTCAATACTGCAAGCATGTAAATACGCTACACTATAGCAAGATCAAAGTGAAAATAATGTTCTAAATGCATCAGCTAGACAAATATAGCCTATTAGATTGGTGAAAGTTTGTCCAGAAAGATATCATTTTCTCTCGCCTGCTGCAGGAAGGATGATGCACATAAATATAGCCTACATTATGTAAAGTCATTGCATAAATGTGTTTTTATTGTAAAACTAAATGTGGAGTAGGGCCAAGTTATTGGAGCGGACATCACAGTATAGCAGATGACAGTAGAAGCTTCCGAAGCGTGTTCCGCTGTCACTTATCTAAATCACGTTAAATCGACAAGGGATATTTATAGCCCCAGGAGGACATATATGTTTCACATAGGGTGGTGTATTCATTTCGATGTTTCATTTGGTCCAATATTGAAATGTGTACAATTGCAGGTTGTGTTACCATTACACATTAATTTAGATCAACCTTTTATATCTACTTCGCCTCATTTGGTTGCTATTTAGTAGCGAAATGGAGAAGCACAATGCATGCTGGGACAGGCCAGACAATTTACAACTTATTTTTCCTATATGGGAAGTGTGTTGTGCCTGTCTAAGCGAGGGAGTCAGAGAGAGAGAGAGAAGGGTGACAGAGAAGAGGCAGAAGAGCACTGGCGCACTGAATAGGCCTGGTTTCAGAGAGAGACAGAGAAGGGTGACAGGGGAGAGGCAGAAGTGCACTGGCGCACTGAATAGGCCTGGTTTTCAAAGGCGCAAAGCGCTAAATTTACGGCAGGTGCGAAGATATCAGTACGCCGAGATTTAAGGCCGACACGCCCACTTTGGCCCATTCTGGGACTGCGCCACGCCCATTCGGCCTAAAGCGCATTTGGCAGCGTAAAGCCATATTGATATCATCCCAAAACAGGCGCAAGGCACGTTTTTTTGCGTTTAAGGCCCGTTTTAGCGCCGAAGGCTTGTGGGAGAATAGGGCCCATGGTGTGCAAATGCAGAGAGTTATTTTGAGGCGTAGTACAAAAGAGTGTGTGTCTTATTATATAATAAGTGGAGTAAATGAGTGGGATTTTATTTGTGTGGTATCTTTTTCAGTGTGAATGAGTGGTGGTTTAAAGTTTGGGGAAAAATAATAAGAAAATAAATGAAAAATAGTGAAGAAAGCAGGTAATATGCAACAATGCAAACTGAGAGTTCTGAGTACATAATTAATGGTTCAATTTGTTTAAATAGGGGTTTTTGGGGCATTTTTATGACATTAGAGAAGGAACAAGGGGGGTATGAAAATGATAATACTAGAGTTGTTGTGATTGGTAAGTATGTACAAGCATCTAATGATGGTTATTTTTGAGGGCCCTGCGAAGGGGGAAAAATGGAATGAGGGAGCCGCATGGTGAACATGAATAACTATGAAGCATGTAGGGAAATTGAAGGTGTAACATGAGTGTTATATGTTTGAGTTGATGCATAGATTTAAGGGGTTTGACAACTTTTAAATTATAGATTAGCAGTACATTCTGTTAAAGGCTGTCATTGAGTGCACGCAATGGCTGCGTTTAATGTGAAGAGTATGCTATGATGAGAGATATGACACATCAATCGATTATTTGATGTAGTTATATAAAATTTGGGATACTCAATTATGATTTGGTTCATTGGTTGTCATTTATGTTATGAAGATTTGGTTCTTTTGAGCTGTGGGGTTTTGTGGTTGTGGGAGATGTTCTGTTTCAGTTTACAGGAGAACAATAGCCTGATAAGGATGAAAAACCAATGTTGATATCGGCAAACCATGAGGAGAGAGAAATAGACGGGAAGTCTACTGGAGGTGATGTGTTTTGATAACATTCTGATCACAAAAACATTAGGTTGCTTTGAGTGTTGGGTAAGTACAAGTATTAATCATTTTAGTGAGAGAGGGTAAGTTAATTATATATATAAATATCAAGTGGTGTTTGTATTGGATTTTGGTGGTGTTGTTTTGTGTGTGTGTGCTTCTTCTTTTTGTCCAATAGGAAATAGGTTATGGGATGTGATGATATGACGGCATAATGGAATGGAGATTTCCAAGGGAACCCTATGATCAGATGAGGAAGTAAATGGGTATTGTACGGTAAGATGTTATTCTAAAGGGAAGTTATGATAATGATTATAGATTAAATGGTTGAGGAATTACACCAGTGATAATGTGAAATATGAGGGGTTAAATATATAGTTGGAGTCCGAGTATGATTAAAATCTTTACAAAGAGAATATAGATATGTCAAATAGTCTGATGGTTAGCAGGACATTGAGAGCTTAGGTGTTGTTCTCCATTGATAGAGTGACTGCTTGTAGGAGAATACATTATGTCTGAGTCTAGTTTAGCAGGTGGTTAGGATGGTAGGATGTTGTTCCTGTAAAGTGTATTTCAGGGGTTTAATGGGATCAGAGAGAGTGAGTGTCTGGGGACGAGAGAGGTGGAAAAGGAGATGCATTCGGAGCCAGACTGGAAGCTGAGGAGATGGTTGGGTGCCATCCCAGAGAGGGCCATGCATGCATGCAGAGGGGAGCACTGCAGTCTATACGCTCCTGGGAAAGAGAAAGCAGAGCCAAGAGAGAGAGATGGAGTTCCCCCTGAAAGGCCAATGCACCAAAACACTACATACATAACAAAGAGACACGTGGACTGTAAACTATGCGGGCAGATGCCAGAAGAAGAATACATGCATATACATTCGTGATCCTTAAGACCGTAAGTATTCAAGAATCTATGGAAGACTACTTGCGCGGCATTCAGTTGTGAAGATGGAGCGAGTCCAGGTGGTTTGATATCCAAGAAGAAAATGGGAGAGCAATAAATATTTAAGATGCTTAGAATGATAGAGTGTCTGTTGACAGTTGTGTGGATTATGTGTTAACATATTTCTTCCTCAGCAGCGTGGATAATGGGGTATTATTAGATATGAGATGAGTTAAAACGGGGGTGTCTAATAAAAATGAGAAAATGTATTATTCTTGATTGTTGATATGGTTTTATCTGTATTCTTGATTATATTGATGTTTGTGTGTTTGTTCTGGATAGACTGAGTTAATGGAAGCTTAGAGTTTTGATTGATGTATGTATCTGTCTTTTGATTTTCATGATGATAAAGAAATGTTAGAGAATGATTGGTAATAGGAAATGATAAAGATGTTAGTAGCTATTAGATAGTAATTAGGTTATATGTGTAACTAGGATCATGTTTTAATGTCTTAGAGAAGTGGAGATTTTCTCTGACAGAGATTAACTTATGGTGCATGCTTGAAAGAGAATATATATATAAATTAGTAACAGAATGGATAAGCGATACTATAAATTGATTGGAAAATGATAGGTGTTAGATTACTCGATGATTTCATATGTTTGATGTTGTTATAAATGTCTATTCTCATGATAATGATTTAGTATATATGTAAATTGGTTATCTTATGAGATAGAGAGTGTTTAGGACAATAATGGAATGTTTTCTGATGTTGTATTTCTGTGTTTTGAATAACTTCAATTTGCCTTAGTTGCTACACAAGAAGGGAGATTTTCTCTAATAGATATAGGCTTGTAAAAGTAATGATATAGGTTAATTTGAATTGAATTGGCAATAATCTGGATGGTAAGTAAATAAGAAAATGTTGATTATAATTGGACTTATTTTTGAAGGTCTCAGAACTAGTCAAATGGTAAAATTCTGGCGTAATATAGAGAGTTTAATGCATGTGAAATGGCAACTAATTGGCTGTGAAGTTGCTTTAATAAGCGTGAATCTTATCTGGTGTTTTTGCACTTTTTCTAGAAGGAGTGATATTTGTCCAGATTGAAGATCATGACCCACTACCATTGGAGGAGATTTTATGTATCCATAATATCCTGCAGCAGTGCATTCTTGGCAAAGAGAAAATAACTGATGAAGTCATGGTTGGAGGTGGAGTGTGAGATGACCAAAAAGTGTTTCTCTTTGCGGAGCATGTGAAGTGCAGAGAGGAAATGTCTAACCTTCCTAGTGGGTTATTTGAACAAAAATGAGCTAAGAGTTAAAAGAAAAACAAACTAGTTTTATCTTACCTTAAGTAATCCCTCTGAGTGGGAATTAAAGTAAGATCCGCACCAAGGATCATTAATAAATAGGAAACTGGGAATTGTTTGAGTGGAAACAGCAGGTATAAGGATGAGAGGAGAGGGATCCAAATAGAATTAGAATTGGAAGTTAATTGGCTATCAGATAGACTAGTATTAGACATAACTTAATGAGTTAAGAATTTGGCTTTTTGTGGTAATGTAGTTGATGTACATTACCAAGGGGGGCTGTGTGGTATCTGGCCTGCCACCACCCCTACTACACTGTCTTATAATTGTCCTTTATTCTTAAATATTAAGTTATGGTGTACAGAGAAGAGACAAAGGGAGACTAGTTATTAGCTTAACTAACTAGGAGCAGCTGGGGACAGAGATAGACATTCCGGCTCTTTGAAGCATGAGAAAGAGGTAATAAAGTTGATAGCCTCAGGAGGGACACACAGAGAGACACAGGATTTAACAGAGGGGGTTGATTAGTATCTAGGGTGTGACTAGGAGATTTACACACAAAAGTACAGTTTAGGGGGCAGATAGGATGAACGCACATACTCGAATGCACTCAAACAGTGACAGGCCAGCATTCTGTTGTGATACTGAGGGGAGATGACCCTTCAGGCCGTCGTAAAAAGAGATAACACCATTTGGTTGGGTTAAGAAAAGCAGGAAAGCAGGAAGCCCTTTCAAAGATGAGAGAAACAGCTGTCAGGTGGGGGTTTGATTGACAGGTGACACACTGCAGCTGTTCTTCAGATAGCACATACACATATAGGAAAGAGAGCTGATTGGATGAGATAGTGGGGTATGACAGGATGACAGTAGGAGGTGGCTCAACCTAGGAAGTTTTTAAATACAGTGGACACAGGGTTAGAGGTCAGAGAACAGACTCAAGACCATCTCTCCATGGATTCAGCCATGCCAAAATACCACAACTTGTTCTGCAAATAAAAAGACTCTTCAAATAGACTTCATCATGTTATCCATTGTTTTCTGTGGTTCATCTCTCCTCCTCCCACTGTACTTAAAATATGACACTAGTGTTAATTCACTGTTCATCTGCAGCTTCTCAGGATGCAGTGTCTTGTGCCCACCACTAACCTGTCTCTGATCATTTCATTCTGCAGTGGGCCATAACTACAGTTTTCTGCTAGTTTATAAACTGCAGAGATGAACGATTCAGCGGATTCCCCTGTCTCTTGGCATCTTTTATTGAAGCGAGCCCTTTCATAGATGACATTATATTTGCAGATGAAATATTTATCAAAGGCTTCCTTTACTGCCTTGTATTTCTTCTGATCTGCCTCACTTAAGCCCAGCGTGCCTAACATATCATCAGCTTTATCACCCATAGTGTAGACCAGTGGTTCCCAACCTACGGTACGCGTACCGTAGGTGGTACTTGCGCCCCCTGCTGGTGGTACTTGGAAGGCTCTGTGAAAAAAATAATAATAATAATAATAATAATAATAATAATTTTTGTGCAAAATCCATGGTGGTCATTAGTAGTAGTTTTCAAACATGTGAAAGTGAAATAATAATAATAATGAATATTATTGGCAGTGTTTCTCAAGGTAGGTGGTACTTGCGCCCCCCCCCTGCTGGTGGTACTTGATCCCTGGAATCCCAATGTTTAAATTATTAAATAAACCCAACTTTAAAATCAATTGTAAAACATGTTTATCTATCAAAATAATACTACGAATGAAAATAAACTTGTGATCATTGAAATCGAGGTTTATTTTGTTGTCTTGGGATTTAGAAACAAATATTTGTTTCTGACGGACACTATACCTGTTGCGCACTGTAACTGCCCGCCCCGCATGGTTACACAAGTGGTGAACAAAGACGAGGAGGGATGCTAAAGTGGATCAAAACGGGAGGGAATCGTAAAAGAGCTGTAGTAGAGGAGCACAAGGAGGTGAAGACAGCAGTCAACCCAGCACAAGTGCAGCTGCTGCAGGTTGCACAACAGCAGACACAACGCCTCCCAGAGCTAACGTAATTAGCGTTAGCAGCGCTAACGTATGGTATATGGTGGTACTTGGAGAGCCAACTACTTTCTCAGGTGGTACTTGGTGTAAAAAGGTTGGGAACCACTGGTGTAGACTAATGAGTTTACTTGATATTCTTCATCCTTAGTGTGCAATCCGGCTCCGATCCGGAATCTTTCAAACCGGCGAATCCAGTTGGTCCAGTTAGCAAACTCTGAAAAGTCGAAGTTTTCAGGTGGGCTTATTGAGAACAGGGAATCCATCTTCTCTCTTTTTATTTATTTATTTATTATTTTTCTTCTTGAAAGCAAACTCCACTGCGTTGTCTCGTAACGTCACGTTAAGACACTCATCTGGCCGTCTGGCTAACTAGCTTGTTGCTCTGCTGGCTAACGTTAGCGTAGCTTAGCTCCGACCGGGACTCACGTTACTCTGCACGTTGCGGTTATTTATTTATTTATTTTCGCCCGACATCTTCCGGACCTCCGACGTTGTCTGAGACGAGATTCGTAGGTTCTGACACCATGTAACATGTCATATTCAGGCGTTATGTAGTTATCCAGACGGGAGACGTGTATAGTCTTATTGCAAGCTTTATTGACACTCGACTAGTTCCAATACTTCCGGTCCGTTCTCTATATGTTCCCCACATACACCCGTACATACCATACGTTCCTACACATATACCATCACTACAGATATCAAAACCTCAGGGGCACCACCACGTTGATAAGTAATTTGTTGAATTACCACTGCCGTAGGTCAGAGTGAAATCAGAATCAGTTCTAAGGAAGGGAGATCTTTAATCGACTGATATCATTATAACAAGCAATGAACACGTGTTTTAACTTCAAAACATAATGCGTTTATTGAATCCACCAAATAGTAAAATCACAGTATTATGCATAACACCTTGTTCGATTGAGAGAGGTAAGAAAGGAGGAGAAATGTGAAAGAAAGGAAATAAGGTATTCGCTGATAAAAGCAACAGCAGGTCAAGTGATTCAAAGAAAGCCTAGTTTGAGCCTAAGCCTAACCTAACTAAATGAATATTCTAATTCAATAGATGAGTATCCTAAGTCAATCTATATCTTTACAGCACTCTCAAAATAAGCAGAAAGACTTGTGGTGACTTTGCCTGACGTGGGGAGGCTGAACAAGTCGGCTGACTTCTCTCTCTGGCCTGGGACAGACTGTTTCTCCACCAAACCCAGGGTTGTCATGGCGACGACAGGCAGCGTGTCTGCTCTTGGACGGGCAGGCGAGAGTTCGCAAAGGCCGGCTGGTTGTTGGTTCAATTGTCTTTAATGATCCTCTCGGTTAGAGGATATCATCCCGTTGAAAAAGGGGATCGCCTCTGGTAATGGCGATATTTGGTTCGATGAGAGAGAGAGACTTCTCTTTATCTTCCCTCTTAGAAAACTATGGTCTTGAACTGAAAAACCATCCTTAAGAGTCAGCGTGCATATTTGTGGGAAGACGGCCGGCTCAGTACAGCGGTCTGAAGCAGCGGTCCATTCCTCGATAGGGCCACGTGCTAATTGTAGGTTGACCACCTGCCCCTCTGTTGGGCAAATTAAATGAGACAATCACCTTTTGGTTTGGTGAAAGCTGCAATGGCCTTCAAGAGCATGCTGTCTCTTGAGGCCCAGAAATCAATGGACTACATATTGAGTCCAAAGGGGCTCTGCCTGTTCTAAAAAGTCCTTGTTGTTGCCCCCAAAGTTCTTTGTCGCCTGCCCAAATCTGTTAGAGAGCCGCCAGCCTCAGTTTTTACTTCCTCCTGTCAGGAGCAAGGGGCAGGGAACGCCCCTTGCAACATGGCCCTGCCTTTTATTGCAGTGATGTAAGGGTTTAGTTTCTAGAACTCAACTAAACTATGTAATTCTGGTACAAGTTTATTTTACTTCTTGACATCACTCTTGGTGTGAGAAAGACAAAATATAGATGGAAAAGAGAGAGGTAAATAGACAGATAACTAGATAGATAGATAGCTATAGACATTGGTCTTTGGTAGCCTACACCAGAGCCATAGCTGAGAGATTTATGATCGGCTTGTCACAGGGAAAGAGGGAAAGAGGTCTGTCTATTTCCTTTAAAACTTATCACATGCTTAAAACATCTCATCAAATGACTTCATGGCCATGACACTTTCATAATTACACATTATTCTGAATATTTTGAAATCAAACATGTGTGGTGTATCTTTATATTTAAAGGAGAATTTCGTTTTTTTTTAACCTGGACCCCTCTCCTGGCAATAATTATGATTTGGCCACTCACCCAGCGATCTCCGCTGCATTTCTGGCCGTCCTAACATTGTTTTGAGATCAATAGCGTCCAAGTAAATCGCCACATATCGTCATAATCTGATCCCTCAACATCCACCAGAGTGATATTTTCCCGCAGGCTGTTTCCTGGTCTCTCCCAGGGATCAAATTACCTCAAACGTGATCTCGGTCACCAAGTCTCGTCAAGTCTCGTCAAGTCCTGCGATACTTTCCTGCCAGCTGGCCACCTGGAATCACTGCTCCAGAGCTCAGAATTGCTCGCGCGTTTGGCCAGGATACAAACAGAAGACTAGCTCCCTGAAAGATTTTGTGAAATATGGCTGAATATACCCTGAGGCCAGATGTTGGAGGTCTGGATGTCCCTGGGGATGATGATCCATCGGGCCAAACACCACAGTGCCTGACTACTGATGAAGATTTTCCGTCGCTGATAAACAGGGCTGTCCTCGAGGCTTTTTTCCATGTCCCGAAAAAAAACTGGAAGACCCAGCCAAGACCCGCAGGACCAAACGGACAACTTTCCATTGTGTAAGTTCAAATTATCTATTTACAACCATGAGATTTATTTATCCTCTAATTTCTGATTGATCAATACATCGCCATTCTAAACTGTTTATTCTTGTATAGTCTTCTAATCAAGTTTGTCCTTTGTTCTCCTCTATCGATTCGCAGTAGCCTACAAATGATGTATTTACATGCATGATATTTATTTCTCCTCTAATTTCAGATTGATCTCTAAATCAACATTATAAACTGTTTATTCTGTTTGTCTCTTCTAATCAAGGTTTTACTTTATTCTTTTATCTTTTGTTTCTCCTAAAGGCAGTGCAGACTTGTTGCCTACCGCGTTGTGCTCGAGTTAGCACTGAAAGCACATCAGCTCGGTGTTCAGCTTGATGTTCCCTCAAACGTATCCTACAAGTGACTCAATAACTGCAATTTGGAATGGACTATGATTACAACCCACTATACACATCAGGATAACTGGATGCATCCCATTCAATCTGGATATTCCCAACTGATTGAGTTGTTTCTATTCTATTATACATCTAGCCTGACAGAGGAGTTCAAGTGTACTAAGGTTAGACTGGAAATGACTCTGACTCAGTCAAAGGATCCAGTGGTTAGGAGTGTAGCGCCCACAGTTAAAACAGGGAGGAAGTGGAACCCAAAGGAGGCAGTACAGCAAGCACAGTCAGCTCTTAGACACAGGGATATCATAGGTCAGGTGCAGAATGGGCGTGGAGGCTTAGGGTTGTGCATAGGGAAACCTGTGTGGAACAAGGCATCAGTAATAGAAAAGAGGAAGATGGTAGTTGAAGAAGTACATAGGCAAGAGGAGGCAGTAAGATGTACTAAGGCAGTGTCGCAGGCAAAGCAAGGACAGTGGGTGAACTGGGAGAGTGTAGAGAAGAGAAAGTTGAAGTGGAGAGAGTTGTGGAGCATGGAGGCCAGCAGAATTAGATTTATTCTAGGGGCTACTTATGATGTGCTGCCATCTCCCCAGAACTTAAATCAGTGGTTGGGCGAGGATGGTGCCTGCCCATTGTGTTCTAGTGTATGTACATTGAGGCATATACTGTCAGGGTGTAAGGTCAGTCTCTCCCAGGGGCGATACACCTGGCGTCACAACCAGGTGTTGAAATGTTTGGCAGCTGCAGTTGAGGAAAAGCGGCTAGAAGTAAATTCTCTAGTTGCTAGCAAAGAGACTAGACAGATCAAATTTGTACGTGAGGGAGAAAAGATTAGACCAATTAAGGTCAGGCACAAGTTAGGGCAGCTAAGTGTAGGTGGAGCCTGGGAAATGAGGGTTGACTTGAATGAACAGCTAGTCATCCCAGCATATATAGTTAGCACCCGGCTACGTCCGGACTTGTTACTGTGGTCTGAGGTAGAGAAGAAAGTTTATTTTATCGAACTCACAGTCCCGTGGGAAGATCGAGTTGAGGAGGCTTATGAGCGCAAGAAAGGACCATTAAAACGATTTCCTCTGGTGTGATATTTGTTCCCCACTCACTGTGTCATCAATACTGCATCACATACATGCAAATAAATCCAGGCAGAGTCCAGGTGTAACATCAATGATTGTATTGTATAATGTTTTTCTGGCAGGGGGTTACAGAGCAGGCCGACAGGACAAATAGGCTACATATTGATGTTGCTTTGACTGATGGTTAACATGTTTGTTTACAAGAACGCATGACAATCAGATCAAACAAAGGGATTTGAGGGGCCGCGCAAACACAGCAGCCGCCTCCTCCTCTCCATTCAGGGTGTGTTACGCGCGCCCCCGCGTATCCAAGCACCTTATGACACCTGGATTGCGCGGGTGCACATTGGAGAGCCGCGGGAGAAGGGCAATCAGCGCTGACGCGCATTGGATTGCCGCGGAGAAAGCAGACTGAATGGATGAATTCTTCACAATTCCATTACTCCATTGAACTGACCTTTCACCAGAGGTTCGCCGCTGGGCCCGCACAGTGGTTTTGTTGCTCTGGTGAGAGGGCCATGCTGTTCTTCTGAGTAGGCGGCCACCGGGATTACAGTTGCGTCCGCCCCTGTATCCAACTTGAAGGTTATTTTGTGGCCATTCACTCTCTGTGTCTTTTTCCTCCAAGAGTTAGACTCATCTCCTGTGGACACCGCTCCCAGGAAAAGAGCTTTGTCGTCATCCTCTTCCTGTTCGAGTACAGCTCCTACTCTGCCTGATCGACAAACAGCAGCAAAATGTCCTTTCTTTCAACATTTTCTGCACTCTGCTTCCCATGCAGCACAGTTGTTCAGGGAGTGTCCCGCTGTTTTTCCACATCATCCACATCTTTTCTGTTCTTTTTGGGAATCCTTTTGACCTTTGCCGTAGGCTGTTTTTCCTGTCTGGTTTTCCTTTCTGACCTTTTTCTTGAATTTGAGTGAATCCACATTTGCCTCTTTCTAGTCTGTAGTATTTGTCTCGCGCACCATGGGTTGCTGTTTCTTAATTTCCTCATGTTGGCTTATCATTAACATTGCTTTTTCTAGTGTGGTATCTGGCCTGCCACCACCCCTACTACACTGTCTTATAATTGTCCTTTATTCTTAAATATTAAGTTATGGTGTACAGAGAAGAGACAAAGGGAGACTAGTTATTAGCTTAACTAACTAGGAGCAGCTGGGGACAGAGATAGACATTCCGGCTCTTTGAAGCATGAGAAAGAGGTAATAAAGTTGATAGCCTCAGGAGGGACACACAGAGAGACACAGGATTTAACAGAGGGGGTTGATTAGTATCTAGGGTGTGACTAGGAGATTTACACACAAAAGTACAGTTTAGGGGGCAGAGAGGATGAACGCACATACTCGCACTCAAACAGTGACAGGCCAGCATTCTGTTGTGATACTGAGGGGAGATGACCCTTCAGGCCGTCGTAAAAAGAGATAACACCATTTGGTTGGGTTAAGAAAAGCAGGAAAGCAGGAAGCCCTTTCAAAGATGAGAGAAACAGCTGCCAGGTAAGGGTTTGATTGACAGGTGACACACTGCAGCTGTTCTTCAGATAGCCCATACACATATAGGAAAGGGAGCTGATTGGATGAGAGAGTGGGGTATGACAGGATGACAGTAGGAGGTGGCTCAACCTAGGAAGTTTTTAAATACAGTGGACACAGGGTTAGAGGTCAGAGAACAGACTTAAGACCATCTCTCTATGGATTCAGCCATGCCAAAATACCACAACTTGTTCTGCAAATAAAAATACTCTTCAAATAGACTTCATCATGTTATCCATTGTTTTCTGTGGTTCATCTCTCCTCCTCCCACTGTACTTAAAATATGACAAAGTGGCGAGCCAAGCCGGAGATGGTTAATCGGCGGTCTGGATGGAGCAACTACATGGCAGGTGAGTAGGCCTGTCTCTAAAATATTGGGATGCGCTGTGCGTTTGCTCCGTTTCGCCGACCAGCATGAACGCTAGTAGGGAGAGAGGAGTGGAGATTAAATTAAATTTAAATTTAAATAGCCTAAATAATAATGCAATGATTTTAGAATAGTAGAAATGTTTGTTAGTGTTTAGGGAGAATAAGAGATACTTTGCAGGGGTTAACTGGCACACAGAGTCTGATCTGATAAGAAGGCAGATAGATACTGTGAATGAAGACAGATAGACTTGGAATCACACAATGAAAACAACACTCTGAACATCGTTTTTAGAACGAAGTCAGTGTGGGAGTGATTCAGATTGTGCAATAACTGCTTTGATTAAGTTTTGCTCTAATAGAATGGGGATTAGATAAAAAGAAACGTATGCAGTTTTGGATAAGTTAATGAATAATAAGGTGTAGAGTTGCTCCGATCGATCGGCACTTGATCGGAATCGGCCGGTTTGGCCTTTTTCGGCTTTGATCAGATTTATCAAAAGTGCCGATCAAACAAGGCCGATCAGAATGACACAAAATCTGCAAGAACTACTACCAGAGACGTTTCAATATAGAGATAGTGCACTCCCAGGCTGCCAAGTAGTATTCTTCCGGCATCCTAAAGGGCAGCTTGTGATTGGCTGTCTCTCCGTGTCATGAAGCTTCATTGGCTCCCAAGTTTCCTTAGGGGGCGTGGTGGTAGTGGCGAAAAAGTGTTTGGAAGTTGCACTCTCTCTATAGCGAAAGCAGCTTGGGCGAGAACAAACAGCACAGCAGCTAACATGGCGTCGCCTGTCTGGCAATTTTACAACTTGTTGGAGAAGGACAACAAATTTGCCGTTTGCATTGTGTGCTCAAAGGAGATACCGCGTGGAGGAACGCAGCAGAAGAGTTTCAACACTACGAACCTCATAAGACATTTGAAGGTTTCCCACATCAAGGAATTTGAGGAGTTTACAAAGTTAGCGAGCGCTAAGGCAGCGAAAGAGTGTGCAGCAACCCAAACGCGACTCACTCAGCTAACTGTAACAGAGACATTGAAACGACAGCAACCCTACAGCAACGACAGCAAGAAACGAAAAGAAATAAATGCAAAGCTAATGGAATTCATATGTCTTGATCAGCAGCCGCTGTCTGTTGTAGAAGACCTCAGGTTCAAACACCTCATGTCCTGCTTGGATCCACGTTACACGCTGCCAGGACGTAAATATTTAACTGATGTTTGCCTGACGGAATTATACCAAATTGTGTACAAGCACATCGAGAGCCTTATGAAAGACAACACCACGTCAATCAGCTTCACGACTGACATTTGGAGTTTGAGTGTCTGTCCTATGTCCATGCTGAGCCTAACTGCACAGTTTATTGATGAAAAGTTCGACCTGAACAAAGTTGTACTTCACTCACAAGAGTTTTCTGGGTCACACACCGCGGAGGCTATCGCTGCAGCTTTCACAGACATGTTCCAAGCTGTGTTGGTGCACATGTGTACATAGTATTATATTTTTTGTTTTATAAGACTGTATTTATTTTTCCACAGGAAAGCTACAGTATACAGTATACTCTGTAAGTTGTCTCTAAGAGAGTGTCTCTAGAGAGAGTTGCATGTTGCCTTAGCCTGCAATAAAACGGTTGTCAATTCATGATACTTTCTCATCTCCTAATTTTAATACTTAATATACAATGTTGATGTTGTTAAGAATAATTAAATATATGAATAATGCGACACAATAAATAGAAGGCTTGAATTGATGGATTTGACGCGGTGATCGGTGATCGGCCATATCGGGATCGGCAGATACTGCTTCCAGTGATCGGTGATCGGCCTCAAAAAAGCTGATCGGAGCATCTCTAATAAGGTGGTGAGGAGTTAAGATATAGCCTAAATTAAGAGTGTGTTCATGAAGAACAGGAGGGAGCTAAGACATACGGTTTAAATGTGTCTAATGTGAAGAACAATTCATATGTTTGACACCGCTCTCCAGGCCTGTAGTCGAATATATGGATTGGTACTGCTTATAAGCATGGTCTGATCAATTATGACTATATAAGTGGTACGTTGTCAGTTGCCTAGGAGATAATTAAATGTGTTGTGTGTAGTGTTTTGGCAAGGTAGCTGAGAAATAGATTTAATAGATTGATTGAGTGGGATCACACAAACTGTTTGGCAAAATATGTGTGCAGTTTTGGAAGATTAAAATGGAAAAAGGAGTGTCTTCACTCAAAAAAAAAAGTAGAAAAAGAAGTCGCACGGGAAATAGATCTTGGGCCCAAAGCAAATAGTCAGAGTTTAAGAGATATGGAAATAAGAGATGAGATTTTAGAGATATTCAAACGCGTGTTTATTAATGGGAATTGCTATTGTTTAGGCTGTGCTATGTGCTATGTGTTATGTGCTATGTGTTATGAATGATTGATTGAGTAGGTGTGTCTTGATCTGGCCAGATTGTTCGTGTGACTGTGTGTGTGTGTGTGTGGAACGAATGAAAGCAATGTTTAAAGTGGGTTTAATATTATAATGTCAGCGCGATCAGATCAGATTAGGGGCTCTATTCTCCCACAGGCCATCGGCGCTATTACGGGCCTTAACCGCAAAAAAACGTGCCTTGCGCCTGTTTCGGCAAGATAGCAATAGGCTTTAGGCTGCCAAATGCGCTTTAGGCCGAATGGGCGTGGCGCAGTCCCAAAGTGGGCGTGTCGGCGCTAAATACCAGCCTAGTGATATCTTGGGACCTGGCGTACATTTAGCGCTTTGCGCTTTTGAAAAGCAGGCCTATTCTGTGCCTTCACTGCCTCTTCTCTGTCACCCTTCTCTCTCTCTCTCTCTGAGTTCCCAGCATGCATTGTGTTTCTCCATTTCGCTACTAAATAGCAACCAAATGAGCCAAAATAGATATAAAAGGTAGTTCTAAATTAATGTGTAATGGTAACACAGCCTGCCATTGTCAACATTTCAATATTGGACCAAATAAAACATCGAAATGAAAACACCACCCTATGTGAAACATATATGTCCTCCTGGGCCTATATATACCCCTTGTCGAGTTAACGTGATTTAGAGAAGTAACAGCGGAACGCGCTTCGGAACGCGCTTCTAATGGCATCTGCTATACTGTGATGTCCCTCCAATAACTTGGCCCTATTTCACATTTAGTTTTACAATAAAAACACATTTATGCAATGACTTGACATAATGTAGGCTATATTTATGTGCATCATCCTTCCTGCAGCAGGCAAGAGAAAATGATATCTTTCTGGACAAACTTTCACCAATCTAATAGGCTATATTTTTCTAGCTGATGCATAGAACATTATTTTCACTTTGATATTGCTATAGTGTAGCGTATTTACATGCTTGCAGTATTTAAACTGCAGTTAGATTGGTTTGAGAAGCATCATAATATGGAATAATAGCCGATATATGGAGACAGACGGGATGAAGGGAGGTGGGGGGGGGGGGGGGGGATCAGAGGCTTGGGTTTCGTCTGGTTTTGCGGGACCAGTGGAATTGGAGCTAAAAAGGCAAGCGTGCCATTCGTTTATTGCACTTATCCAATGAGCATGACAGTGCATAATTTTACGCCTAAAAGGCGTGGTTGTAATGCTTTGGGCTGCATCTAGCGCCAGCACGACGATATCAAGTGCGCCTGTCCACGCCCACTGCTTTGATCTGCGCCTGCCGCTCGGCCTAGAAACTGCGCCGATGCAACGATAGGGCCCTAGATACTTTGATTGCCACGCAACCAGATTGAGGGCGATGGCGGAGAGTGGTTGAATAAGATGATAGATAAATAGGAAAATGGTCTCAACAGTGGCTAAATAAACTAGATTGTTAGTCTAATGCGTACAATAAAAGGTTGCCCCATGACTATATTATGGGGTATTCATGTAATGTAAGTATATTTTAATAGGACTGATTTGAGAAACTGAAGGGGATCCAGTTTGCGAGATGCTAAGCCGGCTAGCTAATTTTAGCATGTAGCGACAACTTCGTTACATAGTGGTCAAAATAATAACTAATTAAATTATATTTTTAGTCTAATGGGTAGAGTAGTAGTTTGCGATATCATCACATCAAAGAGGACCGTTAAGATAGAGATAATAGTACATTTGAATATGAATTAAATTTTAGTTTAGCGAGCGGATGGAGTGCATCATTCTCAGAGGCTCCATGTGGAAATGATAGCTGGTGATTTCTGTTCCACCTGAGGAAAACTGAGTTACGGGTGTGTTCAATAGGTAAAGAAAATATAGTATGTTATCAGTAAATAGAGGTTATAATGTTGCTATTTGATTAGCGTGTATTTCCTTTGAGATTTTCAAAATAAGTGGAGTATAAGTTTAGCGGGGGATCTTGCTAGAATATATGAATAAATGGGTTTTATAATTTGTGGTGACCGGATTGATAGGAAAATAATATAGGCCGGCCCCCTTAGGAGAAGCTATGCTGGGTTATGTGAGATAAGGAATGATGAACTATTATAGGCCTATGGGAGAATAGAGGCTATATATATATATATATTTACGCATGGCTACTTAGACGTGGACTGACTGGTGTGTGGAGCGTGGAGTGTGGTGACGTGGCGTTGGAATGTCTATTGTGATTTTGGATGGGACAGCTGTGATGGTGTGCGTGGCTGTGTGATCGAAGGAGCGCCTGTGTGTATTATTTCAACAAAGCGTGAATAAGCAGACCTGAAATAGCCTACTCGGCTACATAATTATTAGGAGGTTAGAATTGGTGTGTGGGGAAATTAAGTAAGAATAAGAGTGGATTGGAATAAAATAGGCATAGGCTATGGGAGTAATCTATTAAATGATGAGTTACGCGGGGGACTTATAGGACTTTGTGTGTTTGTTTGTTTGATTCATTGTCAGGAAAGGTTGGGCAGGATATGGGACGGCTGTGCGGAGAGTTGAGCGGGTGTGAGATGCATTAGGCTACTTCCGATTAGTTTCATTCATATTTTGTTGTGGTCAGTTCAGTTGGAACAGTAAAAATCCATAGATTAGGAAAGTGGATTCATTGATCGTCTTAGTGAAAAATAATGACTGTAGTCTGTAGATGATGATTTCTGGGAATATTCTACTGTAGGGATTTATCAAGCTGAATAAATATTGGTCAAAGATGATTTTTACAGATAGGCTCTAGCTTGTGTGTGAGAGATGAGATGGCTGGTTTGTGTCTGTAAGACATAGGCTGTGGAGTGTGGCAGCGTATAGTTGCACATTGGCTATTAGATTGTTTGGAGTAGCCTATAGTGGGAACGTTAGGCTGAAGTGGTAGCCTATATGATGATTTGTATGTGTGCAATGATCCGTGAATATTCATTTATAAAGTCGATTGGGTGCTTGATTGGTGTTGAATTAGTTGTCTAATCAAGAAGTGTGTGTGTAAGTTGTAGTCCACTCGATAGGCTAACTGGAGCTTTATACAAATTTGTGACATCGCTAACTTAGCCAGGAGAGGGAAAGAGAGAGGCTTCCGCCACAAGCTCTGTGTGCTGCGGTTATTTTTTGAGGCTGAAAGTGGAAATGGTTGTCTAAGAGATATGAGTGAAATAATTTAATTCATAAAATGTGATGTTTACACTAGTTCATGTGTTACATGTTGGCAGAGACGCTATGCCACCTAGTGGAGGTTAAAGGCTATGAATAGTCAGTTATTTTGGTAATCAGGCAGTCAGCGAGACAGCTAGATAAGATACAGCTGCATGCGTGTTCAGTAGGCTATGTCATTGTCCGTTTGGTCAATTGCAGAAAACAGAGACAATAAATGCATCGTATGTCAATTAATGCATAAGACGATAGGCTAATTACAAATTCACTTAGTAAAAGGAATAGGTTATGTTTAGTTTTATTTACTTATTTACATGTTTATAATACACCGCTGAATTTAACTTTCTGGGGTTACTGCTGAGGTCATTCTTCATTTTTATTGGTCCCATTCAGTCACATGTTTAGTCAAAACACGGAAGTGGTAGAGTAGGATATTACATATTGGGGATGCAACAGTGAGAACGGTTACTGTAGGCTACTCTGCAGTCGGTGTTAAGTAATAGGAAATAAAATAGGGGAAAGTAGGCTGCAAGAAAAAGTTATGGGGATTTCTGCGAGTGGGAAATATTTTTCTAAGGGCTGCGTTCAATGATACTATCGAATAGGAATGTATAGGGATATTGTATTAGAATAATAATAATGATTAATGACTGTAGTCACTGTTTGCTTTGGTCAATGGGGAACCTTCAGGGATGCCGTAGGGGACCAGATGGTGAGGGCTGTTAGGGTGTTTGCTCAGTACGGTAGTAGTGATAATAAATAAGTTAATTACAGCAAGTTGTTTTTATTTAAATCAACTTCCAACATTGACCATTAAACATATTCAATGTGGTTATCTATGACATAAAAGGAGAGGGATGTCTTATTGTTTTACTTCAATAGTCTATGCAGCGGAGAGCAGTATACTGCAATATATAGCTTAAATAAGGGGTTTTTCTACAGCTGTAGTGGGTTTGAAAATTTGTGGGCAAATATGTGTGTATTTTAGTGAGATGCACATAGGCTGGTATTAATAATTAAAATGATTAGTGGAGCTTCTGTTTCTAGATGGGGAGAAAGTACATTTGCAAACTAGGGCAGAGTTGTAAACAAGCGTGGCATACGTCTTAACGGTGGGAACACAGCATTTGACTACAGTTCATACCAGGATATGACATTGAAACTACAATACCCAGAGTGCTTTGCAGCGCGGAGCAGGAAGTAGACTGGCCAATCAGCAATCAGGAGCCTAGGATTAGCGGTTGTTAGTTATTGTAAACTACTATTTGGGGAGATTATTGGTAGAGATTAATAGTATTACATTGAAGAAGCTTATTTAGTGTTAGGGAAGCAGGATAATAATGTGCGGAGCCATTTAAGAGAATGGGAGGTGTAGATGATTTGATAATCGCATGTCATGTTTGTCTACTGTGAGCCGCCGTAGTGTTTACATGCTAAGCCTATCAACGTGCCTCTAGCCTTTGTGTTGCAAGTGAAGAAGAGTCTACAGGAGGTGTTAGTGATTTTACGCAGCGAGCGAGTGGGGGAGCGAGAGAGAGCGAGTGGGTGTGTGTGCGTTAGTGTGAAGGAGTGAACGGAGAAGTTTATAGATTGATAAATGAATTACTCTGCTCTGTGTTAGCTGCAAAGTTGGTTGGTTGCTTGCTATTATGGGGTTATAGATGTTGGTATGAATGAACGTTCAGTATTGAGTAAATGGTTGGATGAGTTGATTTATTGCTGGAACTGAATGAGCGGAGAATGCTGTTTATTGAGGTGAATGAGCTGGGGGCAATTGCAGAGGATAAGCATTGGTGACGGATTAGGTTGTAAATTATTTGTGTGTGTGTGTGGTTGTGTTGAAGTGAGTTTGTCTTTCTGGGAGTCTTGGGGCCTGATGGTATTTTGGGTTAGCTAACAAAGTATGAAACACAGATAGATGGTATATGAAATTATTTAGGCTAGCGGTAACATTAACTGAGGTTTGATAATCAGTAGCCTATATAAGAGATCCAGTTTAGATTGATTAAGATTGCATCAAAATATTTGGATGGAGTTAAACCAGAAACCTTAGTGATTACTTAGGCATTCAAGGATGTTTTGGGGGAAATAATAGCACAGTGTCATAGGAGGAGAGATAGTCTAATAGTTAAGGGAAAAAAAAAGGAACAACGATGCCACCAGAAGAGTTAATCAGTCAGATACACTGAGATGGGGTTTTTGGCATATATGACTGATTATATTTAATGTTTAAGTCAATCCAATTGAGCAATTTTAATTACTTAATTGCTTCTGTAGAATAAGGTAAAGTAGAGTAAAGTCCCAACGATTGTCACACCTGAGTGTGTGAAATTAATACCTGCATATAGTATATAATAATACCTAATGAACCCTACAGGTGTTTGCTATTTGACGACTTCATGAAAGGGAGGCTCTATTGATTAAAAAGATAAATTATTTTGTGGCTTTTTGATAGAAGCATTAGTGTGGAAATTCTGGAAAACCAGAGAGGTGGAGTGTAAATGATAGATGTGATCATATTAAAGCAGGGGTTGTTATATGACAACAAATAGGGGGAAGCACATTTTCTTGGGAATGATAAAGTTAACCTCATCATTATATTAACTTTTTGATCACAGGTGATACAATATTATGTTTCTACATCACATTGATTACACAGGAAGTTACAGTGGATGATTAATTTGGGGCTTATATGCATTGTGAGAAAGTCAATGAGACCGAATGGAACATATGTATCTAGAGCTGCATTTTAAAGTATGCCAAAAGACAGAAATATTGTAAAGCTGAAAAGAAAAATGCTCCCCTCAGCTGTTTGAAGGTTTTGGGGTCTCCTCCCTCCCCGAATGATTATCTAATAGGGGAACTGGTCCCTCCCCTAAAGAAAAAGGCACAATGAAATCTTGATGTTAGTGATGCTGTTATTGGCAATGAATTGTAAACTTGAAAATATGGCTCTACTATCCGTATGGTTTGAAAGTTTTATTGCAATCAAAAATGACAAAAATAGATTATGGGGAAATTTGAGAAGTCTGCTGTGTATCTTACTATAGACGATATAGACTGACTGAAGATGACTTGTATTGTATTATAAGAAGATACTTTTAGATACACACACAGGTTACATATAGTACACTAGAACTAGTTTCTGAGTTATATTATAAAGATGGGCAGTTGTGGGGATTTTTTGAAGATCATAAATTCTGATCTTTGATTAGATTTTTGGGGCCTCCCATTAGTGTTGTGGTTTTAGCAAATTGTTTCAGTATATATGATTTAAGGACTCAAGTGGGGGTTTATAGTTGATAGTGGTAATTTTGATACTGTTATTAAGGGGGGAGATAAATGTATTTTAGGAGGTAGGTTATCGAGAGGTGTGATCTCTTAAAAGTTGACATCTCAAGTAAATTGGGGTAGTATAGGGAAAAGTACAGAAGATAAAGTTGCTGCTGACTTATGTATCAAATGTTGACATGACAACAATAGGTAATGAGGTTTAGTGTTTGAACAACAAGAAATAAGCGAAGATGGCCTTTAGAAGGCTTTGCTAGTTATAGATTTAATGAGGGGATTATAAGGAGATTTGTGTATTCAGAAGCAGCTCCTCGGATATTGCTTATGTATGTTGCTTGGGGGATGGGTCTAGTGTAAAGTGGGCTGAATGAACGTTGTGGTGTGAACTTTTGTAGTTTGAAAATAAAAGGATCAGGTGGCTAGAGTCAGATATTAAAGTGTTATGGGGATTTCATTGTAAACTAATGATGTGGTTTAGTTAAGGAATATTACATAAGCTGATCTTTGATGTTGGATGAGAGGGATGAGTTTGGGGGGATTGCAGTATGATAAAACATAATGAGGAGGATTATTACATAGAGGTGTGAATGGCTGATTTGGTATGCTATAAGTTCCAGTATATTTGAGTTGATTTGAGTGTGATGTTTGAGATAGATAGGATTCTTACTGCATGAGTGATGGTTGAATGACTGATAGAGGATGATGTCATTGTTGATAACTGTGAATGCATTTAGTTGTGGGAGGATATAGATGAGTATGGTGTTCCTTAAGGATCTGAGTGGGTTGTTGGTGTATTATTTTGAGAGGTCTCAGATGGCTTCAGAGAGAATATGTTTGCCGGAGTTTAAGGTGAGACAATGGTAGTGATTACAGTATGATGATAATATCTTGGAGGATTATATAATATGATGGAGAAAGTTGAAAGAGCTTGTGGATTGGGGGTTTGATAAGTGTGATGGGGGAGTTAGTAGTGAGAAGCATTTTGATGAAGGCAATGGTATGTTGAAGAGATGGGAATGATGATTTTAAGATGTGTGATGTCATGGTTTATAGGGTGGTAATTAAAGAGGGTCAGATGAGATTGACTGTGTAGGATGGTTGGCGATAGATGGTTGATAGTATTCATATTGAGTATATGGAACATTAGGGTCCCTATCGTTGCATCAGCGCTGTTTCTAGGCCGAGCGCCTGGCGCAGCGCAAATCAGTGGGCGTGGACCAGCGCACTTGATATCGTCGTGCTGGCGCTACACGCAGCCTAAAGCATTACAACCACGCCTTTTAAGCGTAAAATTATGCACCGTCATGCTCATTGGATAACTGCAATAAACGAATCGCACGCTTGCCTTTTTAGCTCCAATTCCAGTGATCCCGCAAAACCAGACGAAAGCCAAACGCTCTGCCCCCCCCCCTCCCTTCATCCAGTCTGTCTGTCTGCATTATAGGCTATTATTCCATATTATTATGCTTCTCAAACCAATCTAACTGCAGTTTCAATACTGCAAGCATGTAAATACGCTACACTATAGCAAGATCAAAGTGAAAATAATGTTCTAAATGCATCAGCTAGACAAATATAGCCTATTAGATTGGTGAAAGTTTGTCCAGAAAGATATCATTTTCTCTCGCCTGCTGCAGGAAGGATGATGCACATAAATATAGCCTACATTATGTAAAGTCATTGCATAAATGTGTTTTTATTGTAAAACTAAATGTGGAGTAGGGCCAAGTTATTGGAGCGGACATCACAGTATAGCAGATGACAGTAGAAGCTTCCGAAGCGTGTTCCGCTGTCACTTATCTAAATCACGTTAAATCGACAAGGGATATTTATAGCCCCAGGAGGACATATATGTTTCACATAGGGTGGTGTATTCATTTCGATGTTTCATTTGGTCCAATATTGAAATGTGTACAATTGCAGGTTGTGTTACCATTACACATTAATTTAGATCAACCTTTTATATCTACTTCGCCTCATTTGGTTGCTATTTAGTAGCGAAATGGAGAAGCACAATGCATGCTGGGACAGGCCAGACAATTTACAACTTATTTTTCCTATATGGGAAGTGTGTTGTGCCTGTCTAAGCGAGGGAGTCAGAGAGAGAGAGAGAAGGGTGACAGAGAAGAGGCAGAAGAGCACTGGCGCACTGAATAGGCCTGGTTTCAGAGAGAGACAGAGAAGGGTGACAGGGGAGAGGCAGAAGTGCACTGGCGCACTGAATAGGCCTGGTTTTCAAAGGCGCAAAGCGCTAAATTTACGGCAGGTGCGAAGATATCAGTACGCCGAGATTTAAGGCCGACACGCCCACTTTGGCCCATTCTGGGACTGCGCCACGCCCATTCGGCCTAAAGCGCATTTGGCAGCGTAAAGCCATATTGATATCATCCCAAAACAGGCGCAAGGCACGTTTTTTTGCGTTTAAGGCCCGTTTTAGCGCCGAAGGCTTGTGGGAGAATAGGGCCCATGGTGTGCAAATGCAGAGAGTTATTTTGAGGCGTAGTACAAAAGAGTGTGTGTCTTATTATATAATAAGTGGAGTAAATGAGTGGGATTTTATTTGTGTGGTATCTTTTTCAGTGTGAATGAGTGGTGGTTTAAAGTTTGGGGAAAAATAATAAGAAAATAAATGAAAAATAGTGAAGAAAGCAGGTAATATGCAACAATGCAAACTGAGAGTTCTGAGTACATAATTAATGGTTCAATTTGTTTAAATAGGGGTTTTTGGGGCATTTTTATGACATTAGAGAAGGAACAAGGGGGGTATGAAAATGATAATACTAGAGTTGTTGTGATTGGTAAGTATGTACAAGCATCTAATGATGGTTATTTTTGAGGGCCCTGCGAAGGGGGAAAAATGGAATGAGGGAGCCGCATGGTGAACATGAATAACTATGAAGCATGTAGGGAAATTGAAGGTGTAACATGAGTGTTATATGTTTGAGTTGATGCATAGATTTAAGGGGTTTGACAACTTTTAAATTATAGATTAGCAGTACATTCTGTTAAAGGCTGTCATTGAGTGCACGCAATGGCTGCGTTTAATGTGAAGAGTATGCTATGATGAGAGATATGACACATCAATCGATTATTTGATGTAGTTATATTAAATTTGGGATACTCAATTATGATTTGGTTCATTGGTTGTCATTTATGTTATGAAGATTTGGTTCTTTTGAGCTGTGGGGTTTTGTGGTTGTGGGAGATGTTCTGTTTCAGTTTACAGGAGAACAATAGCCTGATAAGGATGAAAAACCAATGTTGATATCGGCAAACCATGAGGAGAGAGAAATAGACGGGAAGTCTACTGGAGGTGATGTGTTTTGATAACATTCTGATCACAAAAACATTAGGTTGCTTTGAGTGTTGGGTAAGTACAAGTATTAATCATTTTAGTGAGAGAGGGTAAGTTAATTATATATATAAATATCAAGTGGTGTTTGTATTGGATTTTGGTGGTGTTGTTTTGTGTGTGTGTGCTTCTTCTTTTTGTCCAATAGGAAATAGGTTATGGGATGTGATGATATGACGGCATAATGGAATGGAGATTTCCAAGGGAACCCTATGATCAGATGAGGAAGTAAATGGGTATTGTACGGTAAGATGTTATTCTAAAGGGAAGTTATGATAATGATTATAGATTAAATGGTTGAGGAATTACACCAGTGATAATGTGAAATATGAGGGGTTAAATATATGGTTGGAGTCCGAGTATGATTAAAATCTTTACAAAGAGAATATAGATATGTCAAATAGTCTGATGGTTAGCAGGACATTGAGAGCTTAGGTGTTGTTCTCCATTGATAGAGTGACTGCTTGTAGGAGAATACATTATGTCTGAGTCTAGTTTAGCAGGTGGTTAGGATGGTAGGATGTTGTTCCTGTAAAGTGTATTTCAGGGGTTTAATGGGATCAGAGAGAGTGAGTGTCTGGGGACGAGAGAGGTGGAAAAGGAGATGCATTCGGAGCCAGACTGGAAGCTGAGGAGATGGTTGGGTGCCATCCCAGAGAGGGCCATGCATGCATGCAGAGGGGAGCACTGCAGTCTATACGCTCCTGGGAAAGAGAAAGCAGAGCCAAGAGAGAGAGATGGAGTTCCCCCTGAAATGCCAATGCACCAAAACACTACATACATAACAAAGAGACACGTGGACTGTAAACTATGCGGGCAGATGCCAGAAGAAGAATACATGCGTATACATTCGTGATCCTTAAGACCGTAAGTATTCAATAATCTATGGAAGACTACTTGTGCGGCATTCAGTTGTGAAGATGGAGCGAGTCCAGGTGGTTTGATATCCAAGAAGAAAATGGGAGAGCAATAAATATTTAAGATGCTTAGAATGATAGAGTGTCTGTTGACAGTTGTGTGGATTATGTGTTAACATATTTCTTCCTCAGCAGCGTGGATAATGGGGTATTATTAGATATGAGATGAGTTAAAACGGGGGTGTCTAATAAAAATGAGAAAATGTATTATTCTTGATTGTTGATATGGTTTTATCTGTATTCTTGATTATATTGATGTTTGTGTGTTTGTTCTGGATAGACTGAGTTAATGGAAGCTTAGAGTTTTGATTGATGTATGTATCTGTCTTTTGATTTTCATGATGATAAAGAAATGTTAGAGAATGATTGGTAATAGGAAATGATAAAGATGTTAGTAGCTATTAGATAGTAATTAGGTTATATGTGTAACTAGGATCATGTTTTAATGTCTTAGAGAAGTGGAGATTTTCTCTGACAGAGATTAACTTATGGTGCATGCTTGAAAGAGAATATATATATAAATTAGTAACAGAATGGATAAGCGATACTATAAATTGATTGGAAAATGATAGGTGTTAGATTACTCGATGATTTCATATGTTTGATGTTGTTATAAATGTCTATTCTCATGATAATGATTTAGTATATATGTAAATTGGTTATCTTATGAGATAGAGAGTGTTTAGGACAATAATGGAATGTTTTCTGATGTTGTATTTCTGTGTTTTGAATAACTTCAATTTGCCTTAGTTGCTACACAAGAAGGGAGATTTTCTCTAATAGATATAGGCTTGTAAAAGTAATGATATAGGTTAATTTGAATTGAATTGGCAATAATCTGGATGGTAAGTAAATAAGAAAATGTTGATTATAATTGGACTTATTTTTGAAGGTCTCAGAACTAGTCAAATGGTAAAATTCTGGCGTAATATAGAGAGTTTAATGCATGTGAAATGGCAACTAATTGGCTGTGAAGTTGCTTTAATAAGCGTGAATCTTATCTGGTGTTTTTGCACTTTTTCTAGAAGGAGTGATATTTGTCCAGATTGAAGATCATGACCCACTACCATTGGAGGAGATTTTATGTATCCATAATATCCTGCAGCAGTGCATTCTTGGCAAAGAGAAAATAACTGATGAAGTCATGGTTGGAGGTGGAGTGTGAGATGACCAAAAAGTGTTTCTCTTTGCGGAGCATGTGAAGTGCAGAGAGGAAATGTCTAACCTTCCTAGTGGGTTATTTGAACAAAAATGAGCTAAGAGTTAAAAGAAAAACAAACTAGTTTTATCTTACCTTAAGTAATCCCTCTGAGTGGGAATTAAAGTAAGATCCGCACCAAGGATCATTAATAAATAGGAAACTGGGAATTGTTTGAGTGGAAACAGCAGGTATAAGGATGAGAGGAGAGGGATCCAAATAGAATTAGAATTGGAAGTTAATTGGCTATCAGATAGACTAGTATTAGACATAACTTAATGAGTTAAGAATTTGGCTTTTTGTGGTAATGTAGTTGATGTACATTACCAAGGGGGGCTGTGTGGTATCTGGCCTGCCACCACCCCTACTACACTGTCTTATAATTGTCCTTTATTCTTAAATATTAAGTTATGGTGTACAGAGAAGAGACAAAGGGAGACTAGTTATTAGCTTAACTAACTAGGAGCAGCTGGGGACAGAGATAGACATTCCGGCTCTTTGAAGCATGAGAAAGAGGTAATAAAGTTGATAGCCTCAGGAGGGACACACAGAGAGACACAGGATTTAACAGAGGGGGTTGATTAGTATCTAGGGTGTGACTAGGAGATTTACACACAAAAGTACAGTTTAGGGGGCAGATAGGATGAACGCACATACTCGAATGCACTCAAACAGTGACAGGCCAGCATTCTGTTGTGATACTGAGGGGAGATGACCCTTCAGGCCGTCGTAAAAAGAGATAACACCATTTGGTTGGGTTAAGAAAAGCAGGAAAGCAGGAAGCCCTTTCAAAGATGAGAGAAACAGCTGTCAGGTGGGGGTTTGATTGACAGGTGACACACTGCAGCTGTTCTTCAGATAGCACATACACATATAGGAAAGAGAGCTGATTGGATGAGATAGTGGGGTATGACAGGATGACAGTAGGAGGTGGCTCAACCTAGGAAGTTTTTAAATACAGTGGACACAGGGTTAGAGGTCAGAGAACAGACTCAAGACCATCTCTCCATGGATTCAGCCATGCCAAAATACCACAACTTGTTCTGCAAATAAAAAGACTCTTCAAATAGACTTCATCATGTTATCCATTGTTTTCTGTGGTTCATCTCTCCTCCTCCCACTGTACTTAAAATATGACACTAGTGTTAATTCACTGTTCATCTGCAGCTTCTCAGGATGCAGTGTCTTGTGCCCACCACTAACCTGTCTCTGATCATTTCATTCTGCAGTGGGCCATAACTACAGTTTTCTGCTAGTTTATAAACTGCAGAGATGAACGATTCAGCGGATTCCCCTGTCTCTTGGCATCTTTTATTGAAGCGAGCCCTTTCATAGATGACATTATATTTGCAGATGAAATATTTATCAAAGGCTTCCTTTACTGCCTTGTATTTCTTCTGATCTGCCTCACTTAAGCCCAGCGTGCCTAACATATCATCAGCTTTATCACCCATAGTGTAGACCAGTGGTTCCCAACCTACGGTACGCGTACCGTAGGTGGTACTTGCGCCCCCTGCTGGTGGTACTTGGAAGGCTCTGTGAAAAAAATAATAATAATAATAATAATAATAATAATTTTTGTGCAAAATCCATGGTGGTCATTAGTAGTAGTTTTCAAACATGTGAAAGTGAAATAATAATAATAATGAATATTATTGGCAGTGTTTCTCAAGGTAGGTGGTACTTGCGCCCCCCCCCTGCTGGTGGTACTTGATCCCTGGAATCCCAATGTTTAAATTATTAAATAAACCCAACTTTAAAATCAATTGTAAAACATGTTTATCTATCAAAATAATACTACGAATGAAAATAAACTTGTGATCATTGAAATCGAGGTTTATTTTGTTGTCTTGGGATTTAGAAACAAATATTTGTTTCTGACGGACACTATACCTGTTGCGCACTGTAACTGCCCGCCCCGCATGGTTACACAAGTGGTGAACAAAGACGAGGAGGGATGCTAAAGTGGATCAAAATGGGAGGGAATCGTAAAAGAGCTGTAGTAGAGGAGCACAAGGAGGTGAAGACAGCAGTCAACCCAGCACAAGTGCAGCTGCTGCAGGTTGCACAACAGCAGACACAACGCCTCCCAGAGCTAACGTAATTAGCGTTAGCAGCGCTAACGTATGGTATATGGTGGTACTTGGAGAGCCAACTACTTTCTCAGGTGGTACTTGGTGTAAAAAGGTTGGGAACCACTGGTGTAGACTAATGAGTTTACTTGATATTCTTCATCCTTAGTGTGCAATCCGGCTCCGATCCGGAATCTTTCAAACCGGCGAATCCAGTTGGTCCAGTTAGCAAACTCTGAAAAGTCGAAGTTTTCAGGTGGGCTTATTGAGAACAGGGAATCCATCTTCTCTCTTTTTATTTATTTATTTATTATTTTTCTTCTTGAAAGCAAACTCCACTGCGTTGTCTCGTAACGTCACGTTAAGACACTCATCTGGCCGTCTGGCTAACTAGCTTGTTGCTCTGCTGGCTAACGTTAGCGTAGCTTAGCTCCGACCGGGACTCACGTTACTCTGCACGTTGCGGTTATTTATTTATTTATTTTCGCCCGACATCTTCCGGACCTCCGACGTTGTCTGAGACGAGATTCGTAGGTTCTGACACCATGTAACATGTCATATTCAGGCGTTATGTAGTTATCCAGACGGGAGACGTGTATAGTCTTATTGCAAGCTTTATTGACACTCGACTAGTTCCAATACTTCCGGTCCGTTCTCTATATGTTCCCCACATACACCCGTACATACCATACGTTCCTACACATATACCATCACTACAGATATCAAAACCTCAGGGGCACCACCACGTTGATAAGTAATTTGTTGAATTACCACTGCCGTAGGTCAGAGTGAAATCAGAATCAGTTCTAAGGAAGGGAGATCTTTAATCGACTGATATCATTATAACAAGCAATGAACACGTGTTTTAACTTCAAAACATAATGCGTTTATTGAATCCACCAAATAGTAAAATCACAGTATTATGCATAACACCTTGTTCGATTGAGAGAGGTAAGAAAGGAGGAGAAATGTGAAAGAAAGGAAATAAGGTATTCGCTGATAAAAGCAACAGCAGGTCAAGTGATTCAAAGAAAGCCTAGTTTGAGCCTAAGCCTAACCTAACTAAATGAATATTCTAATTCAATAGATGAGTATCCTAAGTCAATCTATATCTTTACAGCACTCTCAAAATAAGCAGAAAGACTTGTGGTGACTTTGCCTGACGTGGGGAGGCTGAACAAGTCGGCTGACTTCTCTCTCTGGCCTGGGACAGACTGTTTCTCCACCAAACCCAGGGTTGTCATGGCGACGACAGGCAGCGTGTCTGCTCTTGGACGGGCAGGCGAGAGTTCGCAAAGGCCGGCTGGTTGTTGGTTCAATTGTCTTTAATGATCCTCTCGGTTAGAGGATATCATCCCGTTGAAAAAGGGGATCGCCTCTGGTAATGGCGATATTTGGTTCGATGAGAGAGAGAGACTTCTCTTTATCTTCCCTCTTAGAAAACTATGGTCTTGAACTGAAAAACCATCCTTAAGAGTCAGCGTGCATATTTGTGGGAAGACGGCCGGCTCAGTACAGCGGTCTGAAGCAGCGGTCCATTCCTCGATAGGGCCACGTGCTAATTGTAGGTTGACCACCTGCCCCTCTGTTGGGCAAATTAAATGAGACAATCACCTTTTGGTTTGGTGAAAGCTGCAATGGCCTTCAAGAGCATGCTGTCTCTTGAGGCCCAGAAATCAATGGACTACATATTGAGTCCAAAGGGGCTCTGCCTGTTCTAAAAAGTCCTTGTTGTTGCCCCCAAAGTTCTTTGTCGCCTGCCCAAATCTGTTAGAGAGCCGCCAGCCTCAGTTTTTACTTCCTCCTGTCAGGAGCAAGGGGCAGGGAACGCCCCTTGCAACATGGCCCTGCCTTTTATTGCAGTGATGTAAGGGTTTAGTTTCTAGAACTCAACTAAACTATGTAATTCTGGTACAAGTTTATTTTACTTCTTGACATCACTCTTGGTGTGAGAAAGACAAAATATAGATGGAAAAGAGAGAGGTAAATAGACAGATAACTAGATAGATAGATAGCTATAGACATTGGTCTTTGGTAGCCTACACCAGAGCCATAGCTGAGAGATTTATGATCGGCTTGTCACAGGGAAAGAGGGAAAGAGGTCTGTCTATTTCCTTTAAAACTTATCACATGCTTAAAACATCTCATCAAATGACTTCATGGCCATGACACTTTCATAATTACACATTATTCTGAATATTTTGAAATCAAACATGTGTGGTGTATCTTTATATTTAAAGGAGAATTTCGGTTTTTTTTAACCTGGACCCCTCTCCTGGCAATAATTATGATTTGGCCACTCACCCAGCGATCTCCGCTGCATTTCTGGCCGTCCTAACATTGTTTTGAGATCAATAGCGTCCAAGTAAATCGCCACATATCGTCATAATCTGATCCCTCAACATCCACCAGAGTGATATTTTCCCGCAGGCTGTTTCCTGGTCTCTCCCAGGGATCAAATTACCTCAAACGTGATCTCGGTCACCAAGTCTCGTCAAGTCTCGTCAAGTCCTGCGATACTTTCCTGCCAGCTGGCCACCTGGAATCACTGCTCCAGAGCTCAGAATTGCTCGCGCGTTTGGCCAGGATACAAACAGAAGACTAGCTCCCTGAAAGATTTTGTGAAATATGGCTGAATATACCCTGAGGCCAGATGTTGGAGGTCTGGATGTCCCTGGGGATGATGATCCATCGGGCCAAACACCACAGTGCCTGACTACTGATGAAGATTTTCCGTCGCTGATAAACAGGGCTGTCCTCGAGGCTTTTTTCCATGTCCCGAAAAAAAACTGGAAGACCCAGCCAAGACCCGCAGGACCAAACGGACAACTTTCCATTGTGTAAGTTCAAATTATCTATTTACAACCATGAGATTTATTTATCCTCTAATTTCTGATTGATCAATACATCGCCATTCTAAACTGTTTATTCTTGTATAGTCTTCTAATCAAGTTTGTCCTTTGTTCTCCTCTATCGATTCGCAGTAGCCTACAAATGATGTATTTACATGCATGATATTTATTTCTCCTCTAATTTCAGATTGATCTCTAAATCAACATTATAAACTGTTTATTCTGTTTGTCTCTTCTAATCAAGGTTTTACTTTATTCTTTTATCTTTTGTTTCTCCTAAAGGCAGTGCAGACTTGTTGCCTACCGCGTTGTGCTCGAGTTAGCACTGAAAGCACATCAGCTCGGTGTTCAGCTTGATGTTCCCTCAAACGTATCCTACAAGTGACTCAATAACTGCAATTTGGAATGGACTATGATTACAACCCACTATACACATCAGGATAACTGGATGCATCCCATTCAATCTGGATATTCCCAACTGATTGAGTTGTTTCTATTCTATTATACATCTAGCCTGACAGAGGAGTTCAAGTGTACTAAGGTTAGACTGGAAATGACTCTGACTCAGTCAAAGGATCCAGTGGTTAGGAGTGTAGCGCCCACAGTTAAAACAGGGAGGAAGTGGAACCCAAAGGAGGCAGTACAGCAAGCACAGTCAGCTCTTAGACACAGGGATATCATAGGTCAGGTGCAGAATGGGCGTGGAGGCTTAGGGTTGTGCATAGGGAAACCTGTGTGGAACAAGGCATCAGTAATAGAAAAGAGGAAGATGGTAGTTGAAGAAGTACATAGGCAAGAGGAGGCAGTAAGATGTACTAAGGCAGTGTCGCAGGCAAAGCAAGGACAGTGGGTGAACTGGGAGAGTGTAGAGAAGAGAAAGTTGAAGTGGAGAGAGTTGTGGAGCATGGAGGCCAGCAGAATTAGATTTATTCTAGGGGCTACTTATGATGTGCTGCCATCTCCCCAGAACTTAAATCAGTGGTTGGGCGAGGATGGTGCCTGCCCATTGTGTTCTAGTGTATGTACATTGAGGCATATACTGTCAGGGTGTAAGGTCAGTCTCTCCCAGGGGCGATACACCTGGCGTCACAACCAGGTGTTGAAATGTTTGGCAGCTGCAGTTGAGGAAAAGCGGCTAGAAGTAAATTCTCTAGTTGCTAGCAAAGAGACTAGACAGATCAAATTTGTACGTGAGGGAGAAAAGATTAGACCAATTAAGGTCAGGCACAAGTTAGGGCAGCTAAGTGTAGGTGGAGCCTGGGAAATGAGGGTTGACTTGAATGAACAGCTAGTCATCCCAGCATATATAGTTAGCACCCGGCTACGTCCGGACTTGTTACTGTGGTCTGAGGTAGAGAAGAAAGTTTATTTTATCGAACTCACAGTCCCGTGGGAAGATCGAGTTGAGGAGGCTTATGAGCGCAAGAAAGGACCATTAAAACGATTTCCTCTGGTGTGATATTTGTTCCCCACTCACTGTGTCATCAATACTGCATCACATACATGCAAATAAATCCAGGCAGAGTCCAGGTGTAACATCAATGATTGTATTGTATAATGTTTTTCTGGCAGGGGGTTACAGAGCAGGCCGACAGGACAAATAGGCTACATATTGATGTTGCTTTGACTGATGGTTAACATGTTTGTTTACAAGAACGCATGACAATCAGATCAAACAAAGGGATTTGAGGGGCCGCGCAAACACAGCAGCCGCCTCCTCCTCTCCATTCAGGGTGTGTTACGCGCGCCCCCGCGTATCCAAGCACCTTATGACACCTGGATTGCGCGGGTGCACATTGGAGAGCCGCGGGAGAAGGGCAATCAGCGCTGACGCGCATTGGATTGCCGCGGAGAAAGCAGACTGAATGGATGAATTCTTCACAATTCCATTACTCCATTGAACTGACCTTTCACCAGAGGTTCGCCGCTGGGCCCGCACAGTGGTTTTGTTGCTCTGGTGAGAGGGCCATGCTGTTCTTCTGAGTAGGCGGCCACCGGGATTACAGTTGCGTCCGCCCCTGTATCCAACTTGAAGGTTATTTTGTGGCCATTCACTCTCTGTGTCTTTTTCCTCCAAGAGTTAGACTCATCTCCTGTGGACACCGCTCCCAGGAAAAGAGCTTTGTCGTCATCCTCTTCCTGTTCGAGTACAGCTCCTACTCTGCCTGATCGACAAACAGCAGCAAAATGTCCTTTCTTTCAACATTTTCTGCACTCTGCTTCCCATGCAGCACAGTTGTTCAGGGAGTGTCCCGCTGTTTTTCCACATCATCCACATCTTTTCTGTTCTTTTTGGGAATCCTTTTGACCTTTGCCGTAGGCTGTTTTTCCTGTCTGGTTTTCCTTTCTGACCTTTTTCTTGAATTTGAGTGAATCCACATTTGCCTCTTTCTAGTCTGTAGTATTTGTCTCGCGCACCATGGGTTGCTGTTTCTTAATTTCCTCATGTTGGCTTATCATTAACATTGCTTTTTCTAGTGTGGTATCTGGCCTGCCACCACCCCTACTACACTGTCTTATAATTGTCCTTTATTCTTAAATATTAAGTTATGGTGTACAGAGAAGAGACAAAGGGAGACTAGTTATTAGCTTAACTAACTAGGAGCAGCTGGGGACAGAGATAGACATTCCGGCTCTTTGAAGCATGAGAAAGAGGTAATAAAGTTGATAGCCTCAGGAGGGACACACAGAGAGACACAGGATTTAACAGAGGGGGTTGATTAGTATCTAGGGTGTGACTAGGAGATTTACACACAAAAGTACAGTTTAGGGGGCAGAGAGGATGAACGCACATACTCGCACTCAAACAGTGACAGGCCAGCATTCTGTTGTGATACTGAGGGGAGATGACCCTTCAGGCCGTCGTAAAAAGAGATAACACCATTTGGTTGGGTTAAGAAAAGCAGGAAAGCAGGAAGCCCTTTCAAAGATGAGAGAAACAGCTGCCAGGTAAGGGTTTGATTGACAGGTGACACACTGCAGCTGTTCTTCAGATAGCACATACACATATAGGAAAGGGAGCTGATTGGATGAGAGAGTGGGGTATGACAGGATGACAGTAGGAGGTGGCTCAACCTAGGAAGTTTTTAAATACAGTGGACACAGGGTTAGAGGTCAGAGAACAGACTTAAGACCATCTCTCTATGGATTCAGCCATGCCAAAATACCACAACTTGTTCTGCAAATAAAAATACTCTTCAAATAGACTTCATCATGTTATCCATTGTTTTCTGTGGTTCATCTCTCCTCCTCCCACTGTACTTAAAATATGACAAAGTGGCGAGCCAAGCCGGAGATGGTTAATCGGCGGTCTGGATGGAGCAACTACATGGCAGGTGAGTAGGCCTGTCTCTAAAATATTGGGATGCGCTGTGCGTTTGCTCCGTTTCGCCGACCAGCATGAACGCTAGTAGGGAGAGAGGAGTGGAGATTAAATTTAATTTAAATTTAAATAGCCTAAATAATAATGCAATGATTTTAGAATAGTAGAAATGTTTGTTAGTGTTTAGGGAGAATAAGAGATACTTTGCAGGGGTTAACTGGCACACAGAGTCTGATCTGATAAGAAGGCAGATAGATACTGTGAATGAAGACAGATAGACTTGGAATCACACAATGAAAACAACACTCTGAACATCGTTTTTAGAACGAAGTCAGTGTGGGAGTGATTCAGATTGTGCAATAACTGCTTTGATTAAGTTTTGCTCTAATATAATGGGGATTAGATAAAAAGAAACGTATGCAGTTTTGGATAAGTTAATGAATAATAAGGTGTAGAGTTGCTCCGATCGATCGGCACTTGATCGGAATCGGCCGGTTTGGCCTTTTTCGGCTTTGATCAGATTTATCAAAAGTGCCGATCAAACAAGGCCGATCAGAATGACACAAAATCTGCAAGAACTACTACCAGAGACGTTTCAATATAGAGATAGTGCACTCCCAGGCTGCCAAGTAGTATTCTTCCGGCATCCTAAAGGGCAGCTTGTGATTGGCTGTCTCTCCGTGTCATGAAGCTTCATTGGCTCCCAAGTTTCCTTAGGGGGCGTGGTGGTAGTGGCGAAAAAGTGTTTGGAAGTTGCACTCTCTCTATAGCGAAAGCAGCTTGGGCGAGAACAAACAGCACAGCAGCTAACATGGCGTCGCCTGTCTGGCAATTTTACAACTTGTTGGAGAAGGACAACAAATTTGCCGTTTGCATTGTGTGCTCAAAGGAGATACCGCGTGGAGGAACGCAGCAGAAGAGTTTCAACACTACGAACCTCATAAGACATTTGAAGGTTTCCCACATCAAGGAATTTGAGGAGTTTACAAAGTTAGCGAGCGCTAAGGCAGCGAAAGAGTGTGCAGCAACCCAAACGCGACTCACTCAGCTAACTGTAACAGAGACATTGAAACGACAGCAACCCTACAGCAACGACAGCAAGAAACGAAAAGAAATAAATGCAAAGCTAATGGAATTCATATGTCTTGATCAGCAGCCGCTGTCTGTTGTAGAAGACCTCAGGTTCAAACACCTCATGTCCTGCTTGGATCCACGTTACACGCTGCCAGGACGTAAATATTTAACTGATGTTTGCCTGACGGAATTATACCAAATTGTGTACAAGCACATCGAGAGCCTTATGAAAGACAACACCACGTCAATCAGCTTCACGACTGACATTTGGAGTTTGAGTGTCTGTCCTATGTCCATGCTGAGCCTAACTGCACAGTTTATTGATGAAAAGTTCGACCTGAACAAAGTTGTACTTCACTCACAAGAGTTTTCTGGGTCACACACCGCGGAGGCTATCGCTGCAGCTTTCACAGACATGTTCCAAGCTGTGTTGGTGCACATGTGTACATAGTATTATATTTTTTGTTTTATAAGACTGTATTTATTTTTCCACAGGAAAGCTACAGTATACAGTATACTCTGTAAGTTGTCTCTAAGAGAGTGTCTCTAGAGAGAGTTGCATGTTGCCTTAGCCTGCAATAAAACGGTTGTCAATTCATGATACTTTCTCATCTCCTAATTTTAATACTTAATATACAATGTTGATGTTGTTAAGAATAATTAAATATATGAATAATGCGACACAATAAATAGAAGGCTTGAATTGATGGATTTGACGCGGTGATCGGTGATCGGCCATATCGGGATCGGCAGATACTGCTTCCAGTGATCGGTGATCGGCCTCAAAAAAGCTGATCGGAGCATCTCTAATAAGGTGGTGAGGAGTTAAGATATAGCCTAAATTAAGAGTGTGTTCATGAAGAACAGGAGGGAGCTAAGACATACGGTTTAAATGTGTCTAATGTGAAGAACAATTCATATGTTTGACACCGCTCTCCAGGCCTGTAGTCGAATATATGGATTGGTACTGCTTATAAGCATGGTCTGATCAATTATGACTATATAAGTGGTACGTTGTCAGTTGCCTAGGAGATAATTAAATGTGTTGTGTGTAGTGTTTTGGCAAGGTAGCTGAGAAATAGATTTAATAGATTGATTGAGTGGGATCACACAAACTGTTTGGCAAAATATGTGTGCAGTTTTGGAAGATTAAAATGGAAAAAGGAGTGTCTTCACTCAAAAAAAAAAGTAGAAAAAGAAGTCGCACGGGAAATAGATCTTGGGCCCAAAGCAAATAGTCAGAGTTTAAGAGATATGGAAATAAGAGATGAGATTTTAGAGATATTCAAACGCGTGTTTATTAATGGGAATTGCTATTGTTTAGGCTGTGCTATGTGCTATGTGTTATGTGCTATGTGTTATGAATGATTGATTGAGTAGGTGTGTCTTGATCTGGCCAGATTGTTCGTGTGACTGTGTGTGTGTGTGTGTGGAACGAATGAAAGCAATGTTTAAAGTGGGTTTAATATTATAATGTCAGCGCGATCAGATCAGATTAGGGGCTCTATTCTCCCACAGGCCATCGGCGCTATTACGGGCCTTAACCGCAAAAAAACGTGCCTTGCGCCTGTTTCGGCAAGATAGCAATAGGCTTTAGGCTGCCAAATGCGCTTTAGGCCGAATGGGCGTGGCGCAGTCCCAAAGTGGGCGTGTCGGCGCTAAATACCAGCCTAGTGATATCTTGGGACCTGGCGTACATTTAGCGCTTTGCGCTTTTGAAAAGCAGGCCTATTCTGTGCCTTCACTGCCTCTTCTCTGTCACCCTTCTCTCTCTCTCTCTCTGAGTTCCCAGCATGCATTGTGTTTCTCCATTTCGCTACTAAATAGCAACCAAATGAGCCAAAATAGATATAAAAGGTAGTTCTAAATTAATGTGTAATGGTAACACAGCCTGCCATTGTCAACATTTCAATATTGGACCAAATAAAACATCGAAATGAAAACACCACCCTATGTGAAACATATATGTCCTCCTGGGCCTATATATACCCCTTGTCGAGTTAACGTGATTTAGAGAAGTAACAGCGGAACGCGCTTCGGAACGCGCTTCTAATGGCATCTGCTATACTGTGATGTCCCTCCAATAACTTGGCCCTATTTCACATTTAGTTTTACAATAAAAACACATTTATGCAATGACTTGACATAATGTAGGCTATATTTATGTGCATCATCCTTCCTGCAGCAGGCAAGAGAAAATGATATCTTTCTGGACAAACTTTCACCAATCTAATAGGCTATATTTTTCTAGCTGATGCATAGAACATTATTTTCACTTTGATATTGCTATAGTGTAGCGTATTTACATGCTTGCAGTATTTAAACTGCAGTTAGATTGGTTTGAGAAGCATCATAATATGGAATAATAGCCGATATATGGAGACAGACGGGATGAAGGGAGGTGGGGGGGGGGGGGGGATCAGAGGCTTGGGTTTCGTCTGGTTTTGCGGGACCAGTGGAATTGGAGCTAAAAAGGCAAGCGTGCCATTCGTTTATTGCACTTATCCAATGAGCATGACAGTGCATAATTTTACGCCTAAAAGGCGTGGTTGTAATGCTTTGGGCTGCATCTAGCGCCAGCACGACGATATCAAGTGCGCCTGTCCACGCCCACTGCTTTGATCTGCGCCTGCCGCTCGGCCTAGAAACTGCGCCGATGCAACGATAGGGCCCTAGATACTTTGATTGCCACGCAACCAGATTGAGGGCGATGGCGGAGAGTGGTTGAATAAGATGATAGATAAATAGGAAAATGGTCTCAACAGTGGCTAAATAAACTAGATTGTTAGTCTAATGCGTACAATAAAAGGTTGCCCCATGACTATATTATGGGGTATTCATGTAATGTAAGTATATTTTAATAGGACTGATTTGAGAAACTGAAGGGGATCCAGTTTGCGAGATGCTAAGCCGGCTAGCTAATTTTAGCATGTAGCGACAACTTCGTTACATAGTGGTCAAAATAATAACTAATTAAATTATATTTTTAGTCTAATGGGTAGAGTAGTAGTTTGCGATATCATCACATCAAAGAGGACCGTTAAGATAGAGATAATAGTACATTTGAATATGAATTAAATTTTAGTTTAGCGAGCGGATGGAGTGCATCATTCTCAGAGGCTCCATGTGGAAATGATAGCTGGTGATTTCTGTTCCACCTGAGGAAAACTGAGTTACGGGTGTGTTCAATAGGTAAAGAAAATATAGTATGTTATCAGTAAATAGAGGTTATAATGTTGCTATTTGATTAGCGTGTATTTCCTTTGAGATTTTCAAAATAAGTGGAGTATAAGTTTAGCGGGGGATCTTGCTAGAATATATGAATAAATGGGTTTTATAATTTGTGGTGACCGGATTGATAGGAAAATAATATAGGCCGGCCCCCTTAGGAGAAGCTATGCTGGGTTATGTGAGATAAGGAATGATGAACTATTATAGGCCTATGGGAGAATAGAGGCTATGGCCCCTATCGTTGCATCGGCGCAGTTTCTAGGCCGAGCGGCAGGCGCAGATCAAAGCAGTGGGCGTGGAAAGGCGCACTTGATATCGTTGTGCTGGCGCTAGATGCAGCCCAAAGCATTACAACCACGCCTTTTAGGCGTAAAATTATGCACCGTCATGCTCATTGGATAAGTGCAATAAACGAATCGCACGCTTGCCTTTTTAGCTCCAATTCCAGTGATCCCGCAAAACCAGACGAAAGCCAAACGCTCTGCCCCCCCCCCCCCCCCTCCCTTCATCCAGCCTGTCTGTCTGCATTATAGGCTATTATTCCATATTATTATGCTTCTCAAACCAATCTAACTGCAGTTTCAATACTGCAAGCATGTAAATACGCTACACTATAGCAAGATCAAAGTGAAAATAATGTTCTATGCATCAGCTAGAAAAATATAGCCTATTAGATTGGTGAAAGTTTGTCCAGAAAGATATCATTTTCTCTCGCCTGCTGCAGGAAGGATGATGCACATAAATATACCCTACATTATGTCAAGTCATTGCATAAATGTGTTTTTATTGTAAAACTAAATGTGAAATAGGGCCAAGTTATTGGACGGACATCACAGTATAGCAGATGCCATTAGAAGCGCGTTCCGAAGCGCGTTCCGCTGTTACTTCTCTAAATCACGTTAACTCGACAAGGGGTATATATATGCCCAGGAGGACATATATGTTTCACATAGGGTGGTGTTTTCATTTCGAGGTTTTATTTGGTCCAATATTGAAATGTTGACAATGGCAGGCTGTGTTACCATTACACATTAATTTAGAACTACCTTTTATATCTATTTTGGCTCATTTGGTGGCTATTTAGTAGCGAAATGAAGAAACACAATGCATGCTGGGAACTCAGAGAGAGAGAGAGAGAAGGGTGACAGAGAAGAAGCAGTGAAGGCAAAGAATAGGCCTGCTTTTGAAAAGCGCAAAGCGCTAAATGTAGGCCAGCTCCCAAGATATGACTAGGCTGGTATTTAGCGCCGACACGCCCACTTTGGGACTGCGCCACGCCCATTCGGCCTAAAGCGCATTTGGCAGCCTAAAGCCTATTGCTATCTTGCCGAAACAGGCGCAAGGCACGTTTTTTTGCGGTTAAGGCCCGTAATAGCGCCGATGGCCTGTGGGAGAATAGAGCCCATCTATATATATATATATATTTACGCATGGCTACTTAGACGTGGACTGACTGGTGTGTGGAGCGTGGAGTGTGGTGACGTGGCGTTGGAATGTCTATTGTGATTTTGGATGGGACAGCTGTGATGGTGTGCGTGGCTGTGTGATCGAAGGAGCGCCTGTGTGTATTATTTCAACAAAGCGTGAATAAGCAGACCTGAAATAGCCTACTCGGCTACATAATTATTAGGAGGTTAGAATTGGTGTGTGGGGAAATTAAGTAAGAATAAGAGTGGATTGGAATAAAATAGGCATAGGCTATGGGAGTAATCTATTAAATGATGAGTTACGCGGGGGACTTATAGGACTTTGTGTGTTTGTTTGTTTGATTCATTGTCAGGAAAGGTTGGGCAGGATATGGGACGGCTGTGCGGAGAGTTGAGCGGGTGTGAGATGCATTAGGCTACTTCCGATTAGTTTCATTCATATTTTGTTGTGGTCAGTTCAGTTGGAACAGTAAAAATCCATAGATTAGGAAAGTGGATTCATTGATCGTCTTAGTGAAAAATAATGACTGTAGTCTGTAGATGATGATTTCTGGGAATATTCTACTGTAGGGATTTATCAAGCTGAATAAATATTGGTCAAAGATGATTTTTACAGATAGGCTCTAGCTTGTGTGTGAGAGATGAGATGGCTGGTTTGTGTCTGTAAGACATAGGCTGTGGAGTGTGGCAGCGTATAGTTGCACATTGGCTATTAGATTGTTTGGAGTAGCCTATAGTGGGAACGTTAGGCTGAAGTGGTAGCCTATATGATGATTTGTATGTGTGCAATGATCCGTGAATATTCATTTATAAAGTCGATTGGGTGCTTGATTGGTGTTGAATTAGTTGTCTAATCAAGAAGTGTGTGTGTAAGTTGTAGTCCACTCGATAGGCTAACTGGAGCTTTATACAAATTTGTGACATCGCTAACTTAGCCAGGAGAGGGAAAGAGAGAGGCTTCCGCCACAAGCTCTGTGTGCTGCGGTTATTTTTTGAGGCTGAAAGTGGAAATGGTTGTCTAAGAGATATGAGTGAAATAATTTAATTCATAAAATGTGATGTTTACACTAGTTCATGTGTTACATGTTGGCAGAGACGCTATGCCACCTAGTGGAGGTTAAAGGCTATGAATAGTCAGTTATTTTGGTAATCAGGCAGTCAGCGAGACAGCTAGATAAGATACAGCTGCATGCGTGTTCAGTAGGCTATGTCATTGTCCGTTTGGTCAATTGCAGAAAACAGAGACAATAAATGCATCGTATGTCAATTAATGCATAAGACGATAGGCTAATTACAAATTCACTTAGTAAAAGGAATAGGTTATGTTTAGTTTTATTTACTTATTTACATGTTTATAATACACCGCTGAATTTAACTTTCTGGGGTTACTGCTGAGGTCATTCTTCATTTTTATTGGTCCCATTCAGTCACATGTTTAGTCAAAACACGGAAGTGGTAGAGTAGGATATTACATATTGGGGATGCAACAGTGAGAACGGTTACTGTAGGCTACTCTGCAGTCGGTGTTAAGTAATAGGAAATAAAATAGGGGAAAGTAGGCTGCAAGAAAAAGTTATGGGGATTTCTGCGAGTGGGAAATATTTTTCTAAGGGCTGCGTTCAATGATACTATCGAATAGGAATGTATAGGGATATTGTATTAGAATAATAATAATGATTAATGACTGTAGTCACTGTTTGCTTTGGTCAATGGGGAACCTTCAGGGATGCCGTAGGGGACCAGATGGTGAGGGCTGTTAGGGTGTTTGCTCAGTACGGTAGTAGTGATAATAAATAAGTTAATTACAGCAAGTTGTTTTTATTTAAATCAACTTCCAACATTGACCATTAAACATATTCAATGTGGTTATCTATGACATAAAAGGAGAGGGATGTCTTATTGTTTTACTTCAATAGTCTATGCAGCGGAGAGCAGTATACTGCAATATATAGCTTAAATAAGGGGTTTTTCTACAGCTGTAGTGGGTTTGAAAATTTGTGGGCAAATATGTGTGTATTTTAGTGAGATGCACATAGGCTGGTATTAATAATTAAAATGATTAGTGGAGCTTCTGTTTCTAGATGGGGAGAAAGTACATTTGCAAACTAGGGCAGAGTTGTAAACAAGCGTGGCATACGTCTTAACGGTGGGAACACAGCATTTGACTACAGTTCATACCAGGATATGACATTGAAACTACAATACCCAGAGTGCTTTGCAGCGCGGAGCAGGAAGTAGACTGGCCAATCAGCAATCAGGAGCCTAGGATTAGCGGTTGTTAGTTATTGTAAGCTACTATTTGGGGAGATTATTGGTAGAGATTAATAGTATTACATTGAAGAAGCTTATTTAGTGTTAGGGAAGCAGGATAATAATGTGCGGAGCCATTTAAGAGAATGGGAGGTGTAGATGATTTGATAATCGCATGTCATGTTTGTCTACTGTGAGCCGCCGTAGTGTTTACATGCTAAGCCTATCAACGTGCCTCTAGCCTTTGTGTTGCAAGTGAAGAAGAGTCTACAGGAGGTGTTAGTGATTTTACGCAGCGAGCGAGTGGGGGAGCGAGAGAGAGCGAGTGGGTGTGTGTGCGTTAGTGTGAAGGAGTGAACGGAGAAGTTTATAGATTGATAAATGAATTACTCTGCTCTGTGTTAGCTGCAAAGTTGGTTGGTTGCTTGCTATTATGGGGTTATAGATGTTGGTATGAATGAACGTTCAGTATTGAGTAAATGGTTGGATGAGTTGATTTATTGCTGGAACTGAATGAGCGGAGAATGCTGTTTATTGAGGTGAATGAGCTGGGGGCAATTGCAGAGGATAAGCATTGGTGACGGATTAGGTTGTAAATTATTTGTGTGTGTGTGTGGTTGTGTTGAAGTGAGTTTGTCTTTCTGGGAGTCTTGGGGCCTGATGGTATTTTGGGTTAGCTAACAAAGTATGAAACACAGATAGATGGTATATGAAATTATTTAGGCTAGCGGTAACATTAACTGAGGTTTGATAATCAGTAGCCTATATAAGAGATCCAGTTTAGATTGATTAAGATTGCATCAAAATATTTGGATGGAGTTAAACCAGAAACCTTAGTGATTACTTAGGCATTCAAGGATGTTTTGGGGGAAATAATAGCACAGTGTCATAGGAGGAGAGATAGTCTAATAGTTAAGGGAAAAAAAAAGGAACAACGATGCCACCAGAAGAGTTAATCAGTCAGATACACTGAGATGGGGTTTTTGGCATATATGACTGATTATATTTAATGTTTAAGTCAATCCAATTGAGCAATTTTAATTACTTAATTGCTTCTGTAGAATAAGGTAAAGTAGAGTAAAGTCCCAACGATTGTCACACCTGAGTGTGTGAAATTAATACCTGCATATAGTATATAATAATACCTAATGAACCCTACAGGTGTTTGCTATTTGACGACTTCATGAAAGGGAGGCTCTATTGATTAAAAAGATAAATTATTTTGTGGCTTTTTGATAGAAGCATTAGTGTGGAAATTCTGGAAAACCAGAGAGGTGGAGTGTAAATGATAGATGTGATCATATTAAAGCAGGGGTTGTTATATGACAACAAATAGGGGGAAGCACATTTTCTTGGGAATGATAAAGTTAACCTCATCATTATATTAACTTTTTGATCACAGGTGATACAATATTATGTTTCTACATCACATTGATTACACAGGAAGTTACAGTGGATGATTAATTTGGGGCTTATATGCATTGTGAGAAAGTCAATGAGACCGAATGGAACATATGTATCTAGAGCTGCATTTTAAAGTATGCCAAAAGACAGAAATATTGTAAAGCTGAAAAGAAAAATGCTCCCCTCAGCTGTTTGAAGGTTTTGGGGTCTCCTCCCTCCCCGAATGATTATCTAATAGGGGAACTGGTCCCTCCCCTAAAGAAAAAGGCACAATGAAATCTTGATGTTAGTGATGCTGTTATTGGCAATGAATTGTAAACTTGAAAATATGGCTCTACTATCCGTATGGTTTGAAAGTTTTATTGCAATCAAAAATGACAAAAATAGATTATGGGGAAATTTGAGAAGTCTGCTGTGTATCTTACTATAGACGATATAGACTGACTGAAGATGACTTGTATTGTATTATAAGAAGATACTTTTAGATACACACACAGGTTACATATAGTACACTAGAACTAGTTTCTGAGTTATATTATAAAGATGGGCAGTTGTGGGGATTTTTTGAAGATCATAAATTCTGATCTTTGATTAGATTTTTGGGGCCTCCCATTAGTGTTGTGGTTTTAGCAAATTGTTTCAGTATATATGATTTAAGGACTCAAGTGGGGGTTTATAGTTGATAGTGGTAATTTTGATACTGTTATTAAGGGGGGAGATAAATGTATTTTAGGAGGTAGGTTATCGAGAGGTGTGATCTCTTAAAAGTTGACATCTCAAGTAAATTGGGGTAGTATAGGGAAAAGTACAGAAGATAAAGTTGCTGCTGACTTATGTATCAAATGTTGACATGACAACAATAGGTAATGAGGTTTAGTGTTTGAACAACAAGAAATAAGCGAAGATGGCCTTTAGAAGGCTTTGCTAGTTATAGATTTAATGAGGGGATTATAAGGAGATTTGTGTATTCAGAAGCAGCTCCTCGGATATTGCTTATGTATGTTGCTTGGGGGATGGGTCTAGTGTAAAGTGGGCTGAATGAACGTTGTGGTGTGAACTTTTGTAGTTTGAAAATAAAAGGATCAGGTGGCTAGAGTCAGATATTAAAGTGTTATGGGGATTTCATTGTAAACTAATGATGTGGTTTAGTTAAGGAATATTACATAAGCTGATCTTTGATGTTGGATGAGAGGGATGAGTTTGGGGGGATTGCAGTATGATAAAACATAATGAGGAGGATTATTACATAGAGGTGTGAATGGCTGATTTGGTATGCTATAAGTTCCAGTATATTTGAGTTGATTTGAGTGTGATGTTTGAGATAGATAGGATTCTTACTGCATGAGTGATGGTTGAATGACTGATAGAGGATGATGTCATTGTTGATAACTGTGAATGCATTTAGTTGTGGGAGGATATAGATGAGTATGGTGTTCCTTAAGGATCTGAGTGGGTTGTTGGTGTATTATTTTGAGAGGTCTCAGATGGCTTCAGAGAGAATATGTTTGCCGGAGTTTAAGGTGAGACAATGGTAGTGATTACAGTATGATGATAATATCTTGGAGGATTATATAATATGATGGAGAAAGTTGAAAGAGCTTGTGGATTGGGGGTTTGATAAGTGTGATGGGGGAGTTAGTAGTGAGAAGCATTTTGATGAAGGCAATGGTATGTTGAAGAGATGGGAATGATGATTTTAAGATGTGTGATGTCATGGTTTATAGGGTGGTAATTAAAGAGGGTCAGATGAGATTGACTGTGTAGGATGGTTGGCGATAGATGGTTGATAGTATTCATATTGAGTATATGGAACATTAGGGTCCCTATCGTTGCATCAGCGCTGTTTCTAGGCCGAGCGCCTGGCGCAGCGCAAATCAGTGGGCGTGGACCAGCGCACTTGATATCGTCGTGCTGGCGCTACACGCAGCCTAAAGCATTACAACCACGCCTTTTAAGCGTAAAATTATGCACCGTCATGCTCATTGGATAACTGCAATAAACGAATCGCACGCTTGCCTTTTTAGCTCCAATTCCAGTGATCCCGCAAAACCAGACGAAAGCCAAACGCTCTGCCCCCCCCCCTCCCTTCATCCAGTCTGTCTGTCTGCATTATAGGCTATTATTCCATATTATTATGCTTCTCAAACCAATCTAACTGCAGTTTCAATACTGCAAGCATGTAAATACGCTACACTATAGCAAGATCAAAGTGAAAATAATGTTCTAAATGCATCAGCTAGACAAATATAGCCTATTAGATTGGTGAAAGTTTGTCCAGAAAGATATCATTTTCTCTCGCCTGCTGCAGGAAGGATGATGCACATAAATATAGCCTACATTATGTAAAGTCATTGCATAAATGTGTTTTATTGTAAAACTAAATGTGGAGTAGGGCCAAGTTATTGGAGCGGACATCACAGTATAGCAGATGACAGTAGAAGCTTCCGAAGCGTGTTCCGCTGTCACTTATCTAAATCACGTTAAATCGACAAGGGATATTTATAGCCCCAGGAGGACATATATGTTTCACATAGGGTGGTGTATTCATTTCGATGTTTCATTTGGTCCAATATTGAAATGTGTACAATTGCAGGTTGTGTTACCATTACACATTAATTTAGATCAACCTTTTATATCTACTTCGCCTCATTTGGTTGCTATTTAGTAGCGAAATGGAGAAGCACAATGCATGCTGGGACAGGCCAGACAATTTACAACTTATTTTTCCTATATGGGAAGTGTGTTGTGCCTGTCTAAGCGAGGGAGTCAGAGAGAGAGAGAGAAGGGTGACAGAGAAGAGGCAGAAGAGCACTGGCGCACTGAATAGGCCTGGTTTCAGAGAGAGACAGAGAAGGGTGACAGGGGAGAGGCAGAAGTGCACTGGCGCACTGAATAGGCCTGGTTTTCAAAGGCGCAAAGCGCTAAATTTACGGCAGGTGCGAAGATATCAGTACGCCGAGATTTAAGGCCGACACGCCCACTTTGGCCCATTCTGGGACTGCGCCACGCCCATTCGGCCTAAAGCGCATTTGGCAGCGTAAAGCCATATTGATATCATCCCAAAACAGGCGCAAGGCACGTTTTTTTGCGTTTAAGGCCCGTTTTAGCGCCGAAGGCTTGTGGGAGAATAGGGCCCATGGTGTGCAAATGCAGAGAGTTATTTTGAGGCGTAGTACAAAAGAGTGTGTGTCTTATTATATAATAAGTGGAGTAAATGAGTGGGATTTTATTTGTGTGGTATCTTTTTCAGTGTGAATGAGTGGTGGTTTAAAGTTTGGGGAAAAATAATAAGAAAATAAATGAAAAATAGTGAAGAAAGCAGGTAATATGCAACAATGCAAACTGAGAGTTCTGAGTACATAATTAATGGTTCAATTTGTTTAAATAGGGGTTTTTGGGGCATTTTTATGACATTAGAGAAGGAACAAGGGGGGTATGAAAATGATAATACTAGAGTTGTTGTGATTGGTAAGTATGTACAAGCATCTAATGATGGTTATTTTTGAGGGCCCTGCGAAGGGGGAAAAATGGAATGAGGGAGCCGCATGGTGAACATGAATAACTATGAAGCATGTAGGGAAATTGAAGGTGTAACATGAGTGTTATATGTTTGAGTTGATGCATAGATTTAAGGGGTTTGACAACTTTTAAATTATAGATTAGCAGTACATTCTGTTAAAGGCTGTCATTGAGTGCACGCAATGGCTGCGTTTAATGTGAAGAGTATGCTATGATGAGAGATATGACACATCAATCGATTATTTGATGTAGTTATATTAAATTTGGGATACTCAATTATGATTTGGTTCATTGGTTGTCATTTATGTTATGAAGATTTGGTTCTTTTGAGCTGTGGGGTTTTGTGGTTGTGGGAGATGTTCTGTTTCAGTTTACAGGAGAACAATAGCCTGATAAGGATGAAAAACCAATGTTGATATCGGCAAACCATGAGGAGAGAGAAATAGACGGGAAGTCTACTGGAGGTGATGTGTTTTGATAACATTCTGATCACAAAAACATTAGGTTGCTTTGAGTGTTGGGTAAGTACAAGTATTAATCATTTTAGTGAGAGAGGGTAAGTTAATTATATATATAAATATCAAGTGGTGTTTGTATTGGATTTTGGTGGTGTTGTTTTGTGTGTGTGTGCTTCTTCTTTTTGTCCAATAGGAAATAGGTTATGGGATGTGATGATATGACGGCATAATGGAATGGAGATTTCCAAGGGAACCCTATGATCAGATGAGGAAGTAAATGGGTATTGTACGGTAAGATGTTATTCTAAAGGGAAGTTATGATAATGATTATAGATTAAATGGTTGAGGAATTACACCAGTGATAATGTGAAATATGAGGGGTTAAATATATGGTTGGAGTCCGAGTATGATTAAAATCTTTACAAAGAGAATATAGATATGTCAAATAGTCTGATGGTTAGCAGGACATTGAGAGCTTAGGTGTTGTTCTCCATTGATAGAGTGACTGCTTGTAGGAGAATACATTATGTCTGAGTCTAGTTTAGCAGGTGGTTAGGATGGTAGGATGTTGTTCCTGTAAAGTGTATTTCAGGGGTTTAATGGGATCAGAGAGAGTGAGTGTCTGGGGACGAGAGAGGTGGAAAAGGAGATGCATTCGGAGCCAGACTGGAAGCTGAGGAGATGGTTGGGTGCCATCCCAGAGAGGGCCATGCATGCATGCAGAGGGGAGCACTGCAGTCTATACGCTCCTGGGAAAGAGAAAGCAGAGCCAAGAGAGAGAGATGGAGTTCCCCCTGAAAGGCCAATGCACCAAAACACTACATACATAACAAAGAGACACGTGGACTGTAAACTATGCGGGCAGATGCCAGAAGAAGAATACATGCGTATACATTCGTGATCCTTAAGACCGTAAGTATTCAAGAATCTATGGAAGACTACTTGCGCGGCATTCAGTTGTGAAGATGGAGCGAGTCCAGGTGGTTTGATATCCAAGAAGAAAATGGGAGAGCAATAAATATTTAAGATGCTTAGAATGATAGAGTGTCTGTTGACAGTTGTGTGGATTATGTGTTAACATATTTCTTCCTCAGCAGCGTGGATAATGGGGTATTATTAGATATGAGATGAGTTAAAACGGGGGTGTCTAATAAAAATGAGAAAATGTATTATTCTTGATTGTTGATATGGTTTTATCTGTATTCTTGATTATATTGATGTTTGTGTGTTTGTTCTGGATAGACTGAGTTAATGGAAGCTTAGAGTTTTGATTGATGTATGTATCTGTCTTTTGATTTTCATGATGATAAAGAAATGTTAGAGAATGATTGGTAATAGGAAATGATAAAGATGTTAGTAGCTATTAGATAGTAATTAGGTTATATGTGTAACTAGGATCATGTTTTAATGTCTTAGAGAAGTGGAGATTTTCTCTGACAGAGATTAACTTATGGTGCATGCTTGAAAGAGAATATATATATAAATTAGTAACAGAATGGATAAGCGATACTATAAATTGATTGGAAAATGATAGGTGTTAGATTACTCGATGATTTCATATGTTTGATGTTGTTATAAATGTCTATTCTCATGATAATGATTTAGTATATATGTAAATTGGTTATCTTATGAGATAGAGAGTGTTTAGGACAATAATGGAATGTTTTCTGATGTTGTATTTCTGTGTTTTGAATAACTTCAATTTGCCTTAGTTGCTACACAAGAAGGGAGATTTTCTCTAATAGATATAGGCTTGTAAAAGTAATGATATAGGTTAATTTGAATTGAATTGGCAATAATCTGGATGGTAAGTAAATAAGAAAATGTTGATTATAATTGGACTTATTTTTGAAGGTCTCAGAACTAGTCAAATGGTAAAATTCTGGCGTAATATAGAGAGTTTAATGCATGTGAAATGGCAACTAATTGGCTGTGAAGTTGCTTTAATAAGCGTGAATCTTATCTGGTGTTTTTGCACTTTTTCTAGAAGGAGTGATATTTGTCCAGATTGAAGATCATGACCCACTACCATTGGAGGAGATTTTATGTATCCATAATATCCTGCAGCAGTGCATTCTTGGCAAAGAGAAAATAACTGATGAAGTCATGGTTGGAGGTGGAGTGTGAGATGACCAAAAAGTGTTTCTCTTTGCGGAGCATGTGAAGTGCAGAGAGGAAATGTCTAACCTTCCTAGTGTGTTATTTGAACAAAAATGAGCTAAGAGTTAAAAGAAAAACAAACTAGTTTTATCTTACCTTAAGTAATCCCTCTGAGTGGGAATTAAAGTAAGATCCGCACCAAGGATCATTAATAAATAGGAAACTGGGAATTGTTTGAGTGGAAACAGCAGGTATAAGGATGAGAGGAGAGGGATCCAAATAGAATTAGAATTGGAAGTTAATTGGCTATCAGATAGACTAGTATTAGACATAACTTAATGAGTTAAGAATTTGGCTTTTTGTGGTAATGTAGTTGATGTACATTACCAAGGGGGGCTGTGTGGTATCTGGCCTGCCACCACCCCTACTACACTGTCTTATAATTGTCCTTTATTCTTAAATATTAAGTTATGGTGTACAGAGAAGAGACAAAGGGAGACTAGTTATTAGCTTAACTAACTAGGAGCAGCTGGGGACAGAGATAGACATTCCGGCTCTTTGAAGCATGAGAAAGAGGTAATAAAGTTGATAGCCTCAGGAGGGACACACAGAGAGACACAGGATTTAACAGAGGGGGTTGATTAGTATCTAGGGTGTGACTAGGAGATTTACACACAAAAGTACAGTTTAGGGGGCAGATAGGATGAACGCACATACTCGAATGCACTCAAACAGTGACAGGCCAGCATTCTGTTGTGATACTGAGGGGAGATGACCCTTCAGGCCGTCGTAAAAAGAGATAACACCATTTGGTTGGGTTAAGAAAAGCAGGAAAGCAGGAAGCCCTTTCAAAGATGAGAGAAACAGCTGTCAGGTGGGGGTTTGATTGACAGGTGACACACTGCAGCTGTTCTTCAGATAGCACATACACATATAGGAAAGAGAGCTGATTGGATGAGATAGTGGGGTATGACAGGATGACAGTAGGAGGTGGCTCAACCTAGGAAGTTTTTAAATACAGTGGACACAGGGTTAGAGGTCAGAGAACAGACTCAAGACCATCTCTCCATGGATTCAGCCATGCCAAAATACCACAACTTGTTCTGCAAATAAAAAGACTCTTCAAATAGACTTCATCATGTTATCCATTGTTTTCTGTGGTTCATCTCTCCTCCTCCCACTGTACTTAAAATATGACACTAGTGTTAATTCACTGTTCATCTGCAGCTTCTCAGGATGCAGTGTCTTGTGCCCACCACTAACCTGTCTCTGATCATTTCATTCTGCAGTGGGCCATAACTACAGTTTTCTGCTAGTTTATAAACTGCAGAGATGAACGATTCAGCGGATTCCCCTGTCTCTTGGCATCTTTTATTGAAGCGAGCCCTTTCATAGATGACATTATATTTGCAGATGAAATATTTATCAAAGGCTTCCTTTACTGCCTTGTATTTCTTCTGATCTGCCTCACTTAAGCCCAGCGTGCCTAACATATCATCAGCTTTATCACCCATAGTGTAGACCAGTGGTTCCCAACCTACGGTACGCGTACCGTAGGTGGTACTTGCGCCCCCTGCTGGTGGTACTTGGAAGGCTCTGTGAAAAAAATAATAATAATAATAATAATAATAATAATTTTTGTGCAAAATCCATGGTGGTCATTAGTAGTAGTTTTCAAACATGTGAAAGTGAAATAATAATAATAATGAATATTATTGGCAGTGTTTCTCAAGGTAGGTGGTACTTGCGCCCCCCCCCTGCTGGTGGTACTTGATCCCTGGAATCCCAATGTTTAAATTATTAAATAAACCCAACTTTAAAATCAATTGTAAAACATGTTTATCTATCAAAATAATACTACGAATGAAAATAAACTTGTGATCATTGAAATCGAGGTTTATTTTGTTGTCTTGGGATTTAGAAACAAATATTTGTTTCTGACGGACACTATACCTGTTGCGCACTGTAACTGCCCGCCCCGCATGGTTACACAAGTGGTGAACAAAGACGAGGAGGGATGCTAAAGTGGATCAAAACGGGAGGGAATCGTAAAAGAGCTGTAGTAGAGGAGCACAAGGAGGTGAAGACAGCAGTCAACCCAGCACAAGTGCAGCTGCTGCAGGTTGCACAACAGCAGACACAACGCCTCCCAGAGCTAACGTAATTAGCGTTAGCAGCGCTAACGTATGGTATATGGTGGTACTTGGAGAGCCAACTACTTTCTCAGGTGGTACTTGGTGTAAAAAGGTTGGGAACCACTGGTGTAGACTAATGAGTTTACTTGATATTCTTCATCCTTAGTGTGCAATCCGGCTCCGATCCGGAATCTTTCAAACCGGCGAATCCAGTTGGTCCAGTTAGCAAACTCTGAAAAGTCGAAGTTTTCAGGTGGGCTTATTGAGAACAGGGAATCCATCTTCTCTCTTTTTATTTATTTATTTATTATTTTTCTTCTTGAAAGCAAACTCCACTGCGTTGTCTCGTAACGTCACGTTAAGACACTCATCTGGCCGTCTGGCTAACTAGCTTGTTGCTCTGCTGGCTAACGTTAGCGTAGCTTAGCTCCGACCGGGACTCACGTTACTCTGCACGTTGCGGTTATTTATTTATTTATTTTCGCCCGACATCTTCCGGACCTCCGACGTTGTCTGAGACGAGATTCGTAGGTTCTGACACCATGTAACATGTCATATTCAGGCGTTATGTAGTTATCCAGACGGGAGACGTGTATAGTCTTATTGCAAGCTTTATTGACACTCGACTAGTTCCAATACTTCCGGTCCGTTCTCTATATGTTCCCCACATACACCCGTACATACCATACGTTCCTACACATATACCATCACTACAGATATCAAAACCTCAGGGGCACCACCACGTTGATAAGTAATTTGTTGAATTACCACTGCCGTAGGTCAGAGTGAAATCAGAATCAGTTCTAAGGAAGGGAGATCTTTAATCGACTGATATCATTATAACAAGCAATGAACACGTGTTTTAACTTCAAAACATAATGCGTTTATTGAATCCACCAAATAGTAAAATCACAGTATTATGCATAACACCTTGTTCGATTGAGAGAGGTAAGAAAGGAGGAGAAATGTGAAAGAAAGGAAATAAGGTATTCGCTGATAAAAGCAACAGCAGGTCAAGTGATTCAAAGAAAGCCTAGTTTGAGCCTAAGCCTAACCTAACTAAATGAATATTCTAATTCAATAGATGAGTATCCTAAGTCAATCTATATCTTTACAGCACTCTCAAAATAAGCAGAAAGACTTGTGGTGACTTTGCCTGACGTGGGGAGGCTGAACAAGTCGGCTGACTTCTCTCTCTGGCCTGGGACAGACTGTTTCTCCACCAAACCCAGGGTTGTCATGGCGACGACAGGCAGCGTGTCTGCTCTTGGACGGGCAGGCGAGAGTTCGCAAAGGCCGGCTGGTTGTTGGTTCAATTGTCTTTAATGATCCTCTCGGTTAGAGGATATCATCCCGTTGAAAAAGGGGATCGCCTCTGGTAATGGCGATATTTGGTTCGATGAGAGAGAGAGACTTCTCTTTATCTTCCCTCTTAGAAAACTATGGTCTTGAACTGAAAAACCATCCTTAAGAGTCAGCGTGCATATTTGTGGGAAGACGGCCGGCTCAGTACAGCGGTCTGAAGCAGCGGTCCATTCCTCGATAGGGCCACGTGCTAATTGTAGGTTGACCACCTGCCCCTCTGTTGGGCAAATTAAATGAGACAATCACCTTTTGGTTTGGTGAAAGCTGCAATGGCCTTCAAGAGCATGCTGTCTCTTGAGGCCCAGAAATCAATGGACTACATATTGAGTCCAAAGGGGCTCTGCCTGTTCTAAAAAGTCCTTGTTGTTGCCCCCAAAGTTCTTTGTCGCCTGCCCAAATCTGTTAGAGAGCCGCCAGCCTCAGTTTTTACTTCCTCCTGTCAGGAGCAAGGGGCAGGGAACGCCCCTTGCAACATGGCCCTGCCTTTTATTGCAGTGATGTAAGGGTTTAGTTTCTAGAACTCAACTAAACTATGTAATTCTGGTACAAGTTTATTTTACTTCTTGACATCACTCTTGGTGTGAGAAAGACAAAATATAGATGGAAAAGAGAGAGGTAAATAGACAGATAACTAGATAGATAGATAGCTATAGACATTGGTCTTTGGTAGCCTACACCAGAGCCATAGCTGAGAGATTTATGATCGGCTTGTCACAGGGAAAGAGGGAAAGAGGTCTGTCTATTTCCTTTAAAACTTATCACATGCTTAAAACATCTCATCAAATGACTTCATGGCCATGACACTTTCATAATTACACATTATTCTGAATATTTTGAAATCAAACATGTGTGGTGTATCTTTATATTTAAAGGAGAATTTCGTTTTTTTTTAACCTGGACCCCTCTCCTGGCAATAATTATGATTTGGCCACTCACCCAGCGATCTCCGCTGCATTTCTGGCCGTCCTAACATTGTTTTGAGATCAATAGCGTCCAAGTAAATCGCCACATATCGTCATAATCTGATCCCTCAACATCCACCAGAGTGATATTTTCCCGCAGGCTGTTTCCTGGTCTCTCCCAGGGATCAAATTACCTCAAACGTGATCTCGGTCACCAAGTCTCGTCAAGTCTCGTCAAGTCCTGCGATACTTTCCTGCCAGCTGGCCACCTGGAATCACTGCTCCAGAGCTCAGAATTGCTCGCGCGTTTGGCCAGGATACAAACAGAAGACTAGCTCCCTGAAAGATTTTGTGAAATATGGCTGAATATACCCTGAGGCCAGATGTTGGAGGTCTGGATGTCCCTGGGGATGATGATCCATCGGGCCAAACACCACAGTGCCTGACTACTGATGAAGATTTTCCGTCGCTGATAAACAGGGCTGTCCTCGAGGCTTTTTTCCATGTCCCGAAAAAAAACTGGAAGACCCAGCCAAGACCCGCAGGACCAAACGGACAACTTTCCATTGTGTAAGTTCAAATTATCTATTTACAACCATGAGATTTATTTATCCTCTAATTTCTGATTGATCAATACATCGCCATTCTAAACTGTTTATTCTTGTATAGTCTTCTAATCAAGTTTGTCCTTTGTTCTCCTCTATCGATTCGCAGTAGCCTACAAATGATGTATTTACATGCATGATATTTATTTCTCCTCTAATTTCAGATTGATCTCTAAATCAACATTATAAACTGTTTATTCTGTTTGTCTCTTCTAATCAAGGTTTTACTTTATTCTTTTATCTTTTGTTTCTCCTAAAGGCAGTGCAGACTTGTTGCCTACCGCGTTGTGCTCGAGTTAGCACTGAAAGCACATCAGCTCGGTGTTCAGCTTGATGTTCCCTCAAACGTATCCTACAAGTGACTCAATAACTGCAATTTGGAATGGACTATGATTACAACCCACTATACACATCAGGATAACTGGATGCATCCCATTCAATCTGGATATTCCCAACTGATTGAGTTGTTTCTATTCTATTATACATCTAGCCTGACAGAGGAGTTCAAGTGTACTAAGGTTAGACTGGAAATGACTCTGACTCAGTCAAAGGATCCAGTGGTTAGGAGTGTAGCGCCCACAGTTAAAACAGGGAGGAAGTGGAACCCAAAGGAGGCAGTACAGCAAGCACAGTCAGCTCTTAGACACAGGGATATCATAGGTCAGGTGCAGAATGGGCGTGGAGGCTTAGGGTTGTGCATAGGGAAACCTGTGTGGAACAAGGCATCAGTAATAGAAAAGAGGAAGATGGTAGTTGAAGAAGTACATAGGCAAGAGGAGGCAGTAAGATGTACTAAGGCAGTGTCGCAGGCAAAGCAAGGACAGTGGGTGAACTGGGAGAGTGTAGAGAAGAGAAAGTTGAAGTGGAGAGAGTTGTGGAGCATGGAGGCCAGCAGAATTAGATTTATTCTAGGGGCTACTTATGATGTGCTGCCATCTCCCCAGAACTTAAATCAGTGGTTGGGCGAGGATGGTGCCTGCCCATTGTGTTCTAGTGTATGTACATTGAGGCATATACTGTCAGGGTGTAAGGTCAGTCTCTCCCAGGGGCGATACACCTGGCGTCACAACCAGGTGTTGAAATGTTTGGCAGCTGCAGTTGAGGAAAAGCGGCTAGAAGTAAATTCTCTAGTTGCTAGCAAAGAGACTAGACAGATCAAATTTGTACGTGAGGGAGAAAAGATTAGACCAATTAAGGTCAGGCACAAGTTAGGGCAGCTAAGTGTAGGTGGAGCCTGGGAAATGAGGGTTGACTTGAATGAACAGCTAGTCATCCCAGCATATATAGTTAGCACCCGGCTACGTCCGGACTTGTTACTGTGGTCTGAGGTAGAGAAGAAAGTTTATTTTATCGAACTCACAGTCCCGTGGGAAGATCGAGTTGAGGAGGCTTATGAGCGCAAGAAAGCTAGGTATGCTGAAATGGCAGCAGAGGCAGAGCAGCGAGGTTGGAGGGCTCGAGTGCGGCCTGTAGAGGTGGGCTGCCGTGGTTTTGTGGCAAAGTCCGTTATTGCCTTACTAACTGAGTTGGGCATTCGGGGACGGAGCCTGAAGCTTGCGGTTAGCAACATGTCTCAGGCAGCAGAACGAGCAAGTGAATGGCTGTGGATAAGGAGGAAACATGCTAGCTGGGGAGCTCGCTAAGGTCAGATTGATTGTTGTTGGTCATGATTAACGGTCCGCATCAACAGGGCTGAATCATTGACGGTGGTGGTGTAGTTAGGGATTGTTTGTTGTTGGTCATGATTAAGGGTCCGCATCAACAGGGCTGAATCATTGACAGTGGTGGTGTAGTTAGGGATTGTTTGTTGTTGGTCATGATTAACGGTCCGCATCAACAGGGCTGAATCATTGACAGTGGTGGTGTAGTTAGGGATTGTTTGTTTGTTGTTGGTCATGGTTAACGGTCCGCATCAACAGGGCTGAATCATTGACAGTGGTGGTGTAGTCAGGAATGTCATACCGAACCGACCTGAATAGCTAGGCTTAGATAGTGAGGTAATATGCAGTTGTGCGGTGGTAGCATGGAGGGGGGTGTTTCCAGGATGCTGGATTACACCGTTAAGCCTTCTTGAGGTGTCGTGGGCCTAACTTAACGAAACGTCGGTGAAGGAAGGTGCCCACTTGAAAACCCCAATGACATGCTTCATACTGCTGTTGGCTAGGGTAGGTAACTGGTGATTTGTGTCTTGTTTATTAGTTTGTTAGCCTGTTAGCTTGTTTTATTCTGGATTGGGCTTCTAAATGTGTTTTTCCTCGGATTTTGGCACAAGGGATAGTAACATCTTGTCCTGTGTATTAATTAATGGCTAGAATTCTAAAATCAGATAAGGCAAACTGTGACAAAGTGGGCATGGCTGCACTGCATTTGTCACTAGTAAACATATTTCTTTAAACATACCTTATTTCTGTAATCACATTTTAGCCCATTAGTATATCTACATATTTTCTTAAGTTTATCTTCTGTTTGTGTTTAGTATTACATTTGGTGATATTTCCAACCTTCATATCTTGAGTTAACATTTCAATCATATACCCTCCGTTTCATACAATAACCACAACAGTCGGACAGTGTTGCAAAGTCATTTCCCTTTATTGTTGGTTTGTTTACAGTAGTAGAATTGTATGTTAACATTTCTTTGTTCTCTTAGATGCTCACTTACCTGTCGCGGGAAACTACTGCATGGGAGGGGGCCGCCCGGCAGTCGGCGCCTAGATATAGGCCCTGTGATGTCATCAATGTGCCAGGGCATAATTCATTACGGAGGGGGGTTGTTCTCTCTTGATATTGTAATGTTGTTGTCTTTTCGGGGATGGCTGCTAGCTACTGTAGCCTGTGTATTAAGATGCCTTCAGGTGCTGTGGGAAAGTTGGCTTTCTGTCCTGTGTGGTGTTATGGTTAAATCTAAACATATTAGTATCATGTCTCACCCCTGTAGTGAGGTTGGTGTGTGCCAGGAGATGTGTCCATGTAATTGATGGCTGTATATAACCAGTTGAGCTGAGGCAGCTCGGGAGGAAGGTCCAACAGAGGGCAGATGCCCGTGCACTTATTATTTTCATTTGCTATGAGTTGAGTTATCCTTTGTTCTGTAAATGTAAAGTATTTTCTTTATTTTTTTGTTATTTTCTTTGTACATTTTTGGGAAGCACTGTAAATAAATGTTCACCTGTGGGACCTGCAACGTGCACCCTGACTCCGCCTCCTACTTCAAAGGCCCTCTGGCTACAACTATCCCACACAGTTACATGTGTTAACATTTCAAGGCAGAAAATAGGAAAGATATTCCCATGACAATCCTTCAGTCATCCTGTGTAACTGTACAACTGTACTATATTCGTCAGGGCTACAGATATCTTGCAAACTACATAGGCTATCCTGTATATCAATGTTATGATGTATTTACTAGCCATACATTTCAAGGATTGTAACAGAACTGTAAAATGTCAATATTCACCCATATAAACAAATGTTTCATGCACAAAGTTCGTTTATGTGTCTTTCTTTAGAGGGGAAAAATTTAACATACAATAGTCAAAAAAGAACCAGGTATCCATCCATTGTATTCTTTTGGACATATATCTAAATCGATCCACAAACAATTAGATATCTAACAAGGCAGAAAATAGGAAAGATATTCCCATGACAATCCTTCAGTCATCCTGTGTAACTGTACATTTGGTTTGAGCGAATGGAAACTTGTTTGCAAACTACATGTATCCTGTATATCAATGTTATGATGTTGTTACTAAACATACATTTCCAGGATTGTAACATAACTGTAAAATAGCAATATTCATCCATAGAAATAAATGTTACTTGCTCAAAGTTAACTTGCTCAAAGTTATTTGATGTGTATTTATTTTGAGAAAAAAAAATTAACATTCAAGAGTCATAAAAAAGCAGGTATCCATCCATAGTATTATTTTGGACAAATATATCTATATCTATCCCCAAACAATTAGATATCTAACAAGGCAGAAAATAGGGAAGATATTCCCATGATAATCCTTCAGTCATCCTGTGTAACTGTACATTTGTTTTGAGCTAATGCAAACTTGCTTGCAAACGACATGTATCCTGTATATCAATGTTATGTTGTCACTAACCATACATTTCCAGGATTGTAACATAACTGTAAAATAGCAATATTCATCCAATGAAAGAAATGTTACTTGCTCAAAGTTCGTTGATGTGTATTTATTTTGAGAAAAAAAAATACTGTTCTCCTCCCATCGATGGACACCACAGATGTGATGCTGCAGCGAGGTCCAGCGACGAAGACATTCCTACAGAAATAAGAAGGGACACATTTATAGTTGAATAAGTTATTGGGGGGGAAAAAACCTATGTTCAGTTGTTGTATGTGACATTAGGAAAATAGGTTGACGCGTCCATGTTTTCCTTCTCCAGTTCAAACTTATTCCTTGAGACTAGTGCAGATAAGTTACACAATAGTATAGCATCTGCAATGCTTGAGAGTATTATTATATTAGTCTTTCCTGCTTGTGTTGATTAATCCAAAATGCAACACTCCGTGTGTACACACAAACACACACACACACACACACACACACACACACACACACTCTCTTGATAGGCTATATGTGTCTTTGTGCGACTCCCCTCCTCCTGCTGAACATAAGGGGGTTCACCTACTTTGTCCTGTTGAATAACAAATACATACTCTGCAATTGTAGGCCTCTTACTATTATTCTATATATATATAGATCTAGAAATATATAGATTATGTACATCGATATATAGAGATAAATTGAGATATATAGATAGGCTATAGGCTATATATACACATATATACACAGGCAAACACACGCACGCACAAACGAACAAGCACACACACAAAGTAGGCTACTGTTTGGAACATGTACTAGGATCGATACATACCTCCATTGTGTCCGGGACATACTCCACTCTTGGTACAGCATTCCTCTTCAAAGTAGTATGCGTTCTTTCCTTGGTGGGGTCTCGAGCCCAGAATTGCCCACGGTAATCCTCAAGAGTAAAATGTGCACTGCAGACGCGGAGGTCGGCTTTTTTCAGCTCTGCGTGCGTTGTGTTTGGGTCCCTCTGGATGACGACTAACCATAATTTCACGATGTCCATAATTTGTAATGGAACTCTGTGGAAGCTGAGCTTTGTCCACCTGGTCATCTTGTTGGTGCAATTGGGATATGCACAAAATCGAACCATGTTGTAAGATTTCTACAACTATTTGCAAAAAAACGTGCTGAGCTAGTCTTCTGTGTGGGCCAGCTGGCAGGAAAGTATCGCGGGACTTGGTGAGACTTGAGGAGACTTGGTGACCGAGATCACGTTTGAGGTAATTTGATCCCTGGGAGACTCCAGAAAACAGCCTGCGGCGAAATATCACTCTGGTGGATGTTGAGGGATCAGATTATGACGATATGTGGCGAAAACGGGAATAAAAATAGCTATTTAGATGCAGGAAAGACAGGCTCCCACTTGGCCCCAACTCAGCTCCATTTTACGACTGACTTGGACGCTATTGATCTCAAAACAACGCTAGGACGGCCAGAAACGCCGCAGAGATCGCTGGGTGAGTGGCCAAATCATAATTATTGCCAGGAGAGGGGTCCAGGTTAAAACTAGAACGACCACAACGCGGACTTATGCCTCCGCATTAGTTCATTCTGGAGTCCAAATCGCCATTTGAGGCAAATTGGAAGAGATTCCGTCAAGGCGCTCCTGTGATGTTGCGTTACAGAGCTTGGAAATTGGGTGTGTGAGAGGTCACAGTGAGCTTGAACTTTGACCACCAAAATGTAATCAGTTCATCCTTGAGTCCAAGTCGATGTTTGAGACAAGTTTGATTAAATTCCGTCAAGGCATTCCTGAGATATCGCGTTAACAAGCTTGAAAATGGCGTTTGAGAGCTCACCTTGACCTTTGACCACCAAAATCTAATAAGTTCATCCTTGAGTCCAAGTCGATGTTTGAGACAAGTTTGATTAAATTCCGTCAAGGCATTCCTGAGATATCACGTTAACAAGCTTGAAATGTGGCAACATTTACAAAGGAAACTGGAGGAACTGCGCATGCGTCGATGTTGTGTTTGCCCGCCAGAAGCTCCGTTGCACTTTAACATTTTATCCAGTTTTAAGCTATAATTGTGCGTGTACCTTTTAGCTATTTTTTTTGTGTATTATCAGAGTTTCACACCCGGCCTAACGTTTTGTGATCGAACACCTGGATTGCATTATTCTGGACCTAAACAATCCTCTGCCTGGAGCTGCATCAGTGACTCAGCCCAGCTAGCTTCGGAAGCTAAGCTAACCCGTAGCTGGATGAGAGAGCTCAGCCCTTCACGGGCATTTTCACATTAGTTGGAACTTGCTTTTGTTTGCAGTGTGTGTGGGGAACTCTCTGTTACAGAGCCCCGACCGGCCAGACTTTTCTAATCATCAAACAATAACCTGAGCTAAAGCTAGACTAAGCTAAGCTAGGCGAGTAGCCGAGAGGGCTAGCAGCACCTGGATACTCCCACTGGCCTGGTGGTTTGCCTGTAACCTAAATAGGCTAGTGGTGAGATTTATTCTATCTCTCTGTGTACAATCATGCCATATCATCATCATGTATGAACTGTAGTCTTACCATGATTTAACTGGTCAAAGATGTCTCCCGGTTGCAAGTGGAAATCACAGTGAATAATCGATCCATCAGGAAACTCACATCCACTCACTGTCCAACGATGTTGACAGTTTGGGCATCGGAGATGACACCACTGTTCCGTGGCTTAGAGAATCCCTCCACACCAGCAATGTTTCTCATGGGGAGGATCTGTGGCGTAGGCTTGGTACCAAACCCAAGCAGCCAGTCTGCTCAACCCCCTCCACTGCAGCTGCTGCTGCTACCTGGGTCCCAGCTAGCCGTTGCCGTGATCGATCCCGAGGATATCCTAGCCTCCAGCCCCCCTCATGGTCTCTTGAGCTTGATAATAGATTCAAACTCCTGGAGGATGAGATTGAAAACCCGCCTGATCCCCTGTACTCCTCAGTACTTCCTCCGCTGAACGTGCCTCCCAGCCCGGGGGCGCCATTCAACATACGGAGCAGCGCCCAGTTTCCACCGCTGTCCGGGCCTTCGTCTCCGTCGTCTCCTCCGATGTCGTCTGCAGTACCTGCTCGCCCTGCTTGGTCCCTGTCCGGCAGCGTCCAGCTTCCACCGCTGTCCGGGTCTTCGCCTCCCTCGTCTCCTCCGATGTACGCCGACTCGCCTGCAGTACCTGCTCGTCCTGCTTGGTCCCTGTCCGGCAGCGCCCAGCTTCCACCGCTGTCCGGGTCTTCGCTTCCTTCGTCTCCTCCGATGTACGCCCGTTCGTCTGCAGTACCTGCTCGTCCTGCTCGGTCCCGATGCGGCACCCGACTCCGGCTGCTGAAGGAGGCCGCCTCCAATCGCCCTGAGCAGACCAATGGGAATATCCCAGCTCGCCCCCTCTCTTCTCCCGCTGTGGGTTCTGGTGCTGGTCCTCTCTCTCCGCCTGGCCCTGGTCCCCCTGGTCTTACGGGGATGTCACCGAACCCGCCTTGCTCGAGTGAAGTGGCCGCTATCGTTGGTTTGATCACTAATGTCGCACATTTTACACCGGCCCTGGGGGGAGCTCGTGCCCCCCCCCCCTCTCACAGCCACTTCCTCCGCTATTACAAGTAATATCTCCTTCAATGTCCGCACCCCCTCCATCCACTCTTATTATTGACGATTCAATTGTAAGGGGTTTTAAAAAGAAGTCTGTGGCCACGTTCTGTTTTCCAGGGGCCAAGGTAACAGATTTCATGTCAGAAATCCCCAGCATCCTGGCTGACCACGCACTAGTCCAAGACGTTGTCATTCATGTTGGCTGCAACAACATCCCAAAAAGGGCATCCGAAAAGCTTAGAAGGGATCACACAGCTCTCCTGGACTTTCTCTCGGTCCACAATAAACGTGTGTTTGTTTCTGGCCCGCTCCCCCCTCGTAATCGCGGGGTGGAACGATTTAGCCGCACATTGGGTTTTCACACCTGGCTCGAATCAACTTGTGCAACTCGCAACATAGTTTTTATCGATAATTTTAACCTTTTCTGGAATCTGCTTTCTTCCGGCCTGATGGCATTCACCCCAATGCCTTGGGCTCACGCATTTTAACTGATAATTTGTTTTATAAGATCCACACCAGCCGAACATGACTAGCCACCTCCATGCGTCCACTTCCAGTCATTCCTGTCCCACACCTTAAAAACTCCCTCTCCACCAAGGATCACGTTAGTTCCCCCCCCCCCCCCCCCCCCCCCCCCCCCCCCGCTATCGTCAACTCCAGCCGCCTCCCCCACTGCATTGCAGACAACAACTTTGTCAGTCAGACTCACTGGAGACATTGAACTGGATCCTGGACGTTTGGTATCCAACACACAGACTCTATCATCTCTTCAGTCTTGTTATAGGATTCAACTATATGGCAATATTCTACCAAATGTTTTTAGCAATCCAAACTATCTCTTGGCCCACCCCCCACTGATAAGGCTTCCTCCTGCAGCAAATATTAATTATGACCCGTCTTATTTTCTTTATCCAAATCATTATAATACATATAAAATAGATCAATCTGATATCTTACCTATTAGCGATCAGCCCATTAATCTGTCGGGGGTCACGGACCCCACTCACTCCCACAGGAATCCAACTTCTGGACAGACAATAAGGCAGACAAAAATCTGTGGCAATAAACCAAAGCATCCCAAAATAAACACTCCAACGAGCCCGCTTCAAATGTCCAAAACAAAGGGCATTAAGTTATGCCACCTAAATGTTTGCAGTCTTTTGTCCAAGCTTGACCAAATAAAACTAATATTAACACAGGCTAATATCGATTTACTTGCTCTATCTGAGACATGGTTATCATCCCTTGTCCCTGATAATTTTCTAAGCATTGACAATTTCAACCTTTTTCGACTCGACAGAGCTGATGGGAAAAAAAGGAGGGGGTGTTGCGATGTATATTAATAATAAATACCCCTCTACTAATTTAAATTTCCAAACCCAGGCAGACTCTGAGACTTTGGCTGTTAAATTACATCTCTCAGCCGAACATGTACTTGGCATTATCGCCACGTACAAACCGCCAAATCAAAATCCCTCACAATATATTACATCATTAAAAACAGGCCTGAAGGACATCTCGATTAAGGAATTGGTAATTCTTGGTGACCTGAATATGAGCTGGTCAGACGCAACTGTAAGCAAACCTTTAAAAGATATGGCTCTACATTATGGATTCGAACAATTATTTTACAACCAACTAGAATCTGTGACACCTGCAGCTCAATTCTAGATCTAATCTTTACAAACAAACCAGAAAAATATAAGTTACACGGTGTCTTAAAACTAGCAATCTCCGATCATTATTTAACATTTGCGATCAGGAAAATAAAGAAAGAAAAAAATTGTCACAAACTAGTATACTCAGAGAGAATTCCTAAATCAAAAATCCAGAGTTATGAAAATGAACTTAAAAATACAACATGGACAATTGAGCTAGCGAGTAAGGTAACACTTTATAATAACGTTCAGTAGTAAATAATTTATAAGCTATTAATTAATGATGAACTAATGATGAACTAATCATTTACAAAACATTTGTAAATTATTAATAAGTGCTATGTAAACATATTAAAAACGTGTTGTAAGTCATCTATAAACTTTTAGTAAATCATGAAATTATCATAAATAAAACGTTAGTAAATTGTTAATAATTAATCAATATTCTATCCAAAGTTTTTATATTCCAACCATTATCTCTATAAACATTTATTAATCATGAACACATGATGAGGAAATCATTAGTAAATTATTTAAAAGTAATTAGTTGATACATTATAAATCACTTCTAAGTCAGTTTTTATATTGCAACTTCTGTTTGCAGGGGGCAGCTTTAGCTCAGGAGGTAGAGCGGGTCGGCCAATGACGCAAGGGTTGGCGGTTCGATCCCCGCTCCCTCCCAGCTGCTGTCGTTGTGTCCTTGGGCAAGACACTTAACCCTCCTTGCTCCCGATGGTGTGTAGGCACCCTGCGTGGCAGCCTGCCGCCATCGGTGTATGAATGGGTGAATGTAGACTATCTACTGATTGTAAAGCGCTTTGGATAAAAGCGCTATATAAATGCAGGCCATTTACCATTTACCATTTCTGTTTATCAGTATCTCGCCACTTACACATTTGTTAATCATGAACAAATGATGAACAAATCATTAGTAAATGATCTGCATATAATTTGTGGATGTCTCATTAATTACTTGTAAGGTAGCCTGTTAAAAGCCTCAAAACAATGATACTGTACCGGTTGACCTGTTAATGGAGCTTCTCCCATGCGGGTGAACAGGGACTGACTCCATGTATCCCCAGGCCGACCGAAGCAGTCAGCACAAACTACAAAGTTTTGCCCAACTGTAATAAATTATGTGTAAATAATTTACAACTCACTTATAACGCTTCCTCAACGGTTACAAATGATTTGTACATGTATACAAATCATTTATAAAGCTTTCTGTATCCCCTAATCTAAAGTGTAAACAATTCATCACTCATAAATGTGTTACATATAATCTGTAGATCTTCCTCAACAGTCACAAATGATTTGTACATGTATACAAATCATTTATAAAGCTTTCTTTATCCCCTAATCTAAAGTGTAAACAATTCATCACTCATAAATGTGTTACATATAATCTGTAGATCTATCTAAACGGTTACAAATGATTTGTACATGTATACAAATCATTTATAAAGCTTTCTTTATCCCCTAATCTAAAGTGTAAACAATTCATCACTCATAAATGTGTTACATATAATCTGTAGATCTATCTAAACGGTTACAAATGATTTGTACATGTATACAAATCATTTATAAAGCTTTATTTATCCCCTAATCTAAAGTGTAAACAATTCATCACTCATAAATGTGTTACATATAATCTGTAGTTCTTCCTCAATGGTTACAAATGATTTGTACATGTATACAAATCATTTATAAAGCTTTCTTTATCCCCTAATCTAAAGTGTAAACAATTCATCACTCATAAATGTGTTACATATAATCTGTAGATCTTCCTAAACGGTTACAAATGATTTGTACATGTATACAAATAATTTATAAAGCTTTTTTTATCCCCTAATCTAAAGTGTAAACAATTCATCACTCATAAATGTGTTACATATAATCTGTAGATCTTCCTCACCTGTTACAAATGATTAATGGACCCCAGGCCCCAGCAGAATACATCTATATTGTGCAGCTTTTACTAAATGTTTTTTTTTTATTGGATCATTAAAATACAGCATTCCAATTACAAAAAGGGGTAATATACCAAAAAATCAAGGTCTGGGGGGAAATAAATACTTTTTTCAATCGAAAATGTGTGGAACGATGATTTACAAATTGAAAACACAATAATTACAACAATAAAACAGTGTCAGTGTGTCTAAACCTTAGGAGAAAGCCTACATATTCTCCATATAGCTTTGTTGTCAAAGTATAGGACACCATACTGTACGGATATATTTACAGATGATGACTTATAAACTAGAAGTGCACAAATGGAAAATAAGCAAAGAAAAAGGTGTTCATTTAGTATCTCAGCAACATGTACAATACATATTGTATCGATGAAACTGGTTGTTGAAATCATCCAAAGTCCAGTCCACAGGCAGGCAGATCTTGAGACGGACGTCCCTGTGTTTGTTTCCCCTGCCACCACAGCCAGCGGTCCGTCTGCCTGATAAAGAAAATTATGTTACAATGGTCATGGCAGATGGAGGAGACTACCGTCTGTGCAAGGCACACAAGCAAGCATTTATTTCTGAAACAAAATATTTTCACGGCCACAAGATTGAGCGAAAAAAGGTGCGTTTGTGTAAACTATTCAGATTTCTCTGAATGGCGAGGGACGCTAACTGCTGCTTTCTGCCATTTTAGCGAGTCCCATTCTAATAACTTGCTCGCAATAAATAACTAATTGGCTTTGCTCTAGACATGTTTGCAAAAACTGCTGTAATACTAGCTTGGTTAGACTGGTGTTTATCTCCTCCTCCTGATGGCTAGCTCGGCTAACGCTAACCTAGCTACGCTAGCCGTGGCCAGCTGTCGATCTAAGTTAGCCATTAGGACACATTTTTATTAGCAAACACCATAATCATACTAAAGTTACCATGCGGGTGTTAGCAACCCCCGTCAGAGTCAAGGAGGCAGGAGACTTCCTTTGGTACAGGCTTAATAATTCACAGCTTCCCAGCAACTCTCAGCATGGACGTCAGTCATGAGCGAAAGCAACAACAACACAGTTCCGGCTGGAAACATGCATGCACTTCAGAGGCCTGTACTACGAAGCTAGTTTAATGCCTTATCCGAGTAAGTTTGAGTTTAAACCTGGTTTAGCCGTACTACAAAGCAAGTTAACTTTCAATCACCATGGCAACTGACGCTGCAAAGCTAACCTGGTCGCGACCAGGTTAGCTTCAGAGGATAAGATCAAAATCCATGACAGACCCATATAATCGGCTCTCTGGAGTCACTCACCGTTCATATAAGATCGCCATATGAAAAATAGATTGCAGTCAACTGAGAATATAACAAGAAAAACATTTGTGGCTCTGTAGGCTACATAATTAAATTAAGCCTACTTACCACTTTATGTCTTAACAGCTCAACGATGCGTGGAGAAATATGATCACTATTAATCACTGCGGCGCATATCATGAATGGACCCTCAAATGGAGTGAGGGTGATATTCTCCTACATGCCAGAAAATCCGCATCGTCTCAATTCAGTTCAGCAGTTTTCTCTTTTATAGTAGGCTATTATACTAGGCTATTTTATATATGAATTATTCGATCAGTGCAACCACACACATGAGTGATAGAGATCATTATTCATTGAGCATGCGTTTCTAAATCTATGGTCTAAATAGGCTTACAGATTGTGGAAATGTATAGACTGAGATTACACATTTACATGTGTTGCTGCTGCCTGTATCAATGCAGCTGTATCAATCGCTGATCAAAGTAAATCAAATGACTGATGTGAATACAAGCTGCTGCCTTAGACAGCCCTTCAGCAGACTATCCAACGCGGATTTTCATTCTGACATTAAATCGCGGATACATTAAATATCCGCTAAAACTCTGATCATGCACTGTGCTTCATTGAACGAGGAAATGGGTGTGGAAATGGGTGTGGGCGTGGATAAACTCAGCTGTTCATAATGTGATTGGCTAGGGCACCTCTTTCGCGTGGACGCGCGCCTGTGCACGAGCGAAAAACGTGCGCGTGCACAGGCAGATCCCAGGTCCACTTACACAGTAGAAAACCAGCGTCGTAGTATCAGTTAACTAGATAGCTTTGATCCTGTTCAGTCAAACCAGATCAAAGGGACTTATCGCGGATCTGTTAAACTAGTTTCGTAGTACAGGGCTCAGTTCCTAGTCAGACATCAACATCACTCTAAAAACCAGAATCGCCACAGTATCGTCTCTGATTTAATTTCAGTAGGTGGCTGGAAAGTGGCACGGTTGATATTGTACTACTTACATTGCTGCTGTGTTTACAGTTTTCAGACCGCTGCCATGTTGGATCTGCGCTGCAGACGCAGCTTGCGTGTGCGCGTTCCCGTGAACAATGTAGGGAGGGGAGGGGGGACTCCTCCAAACGGAACATCACTGAATGCAGCTTCAATGAGACATCCACAACGTATATGCAGATCGTTTACTAATGATTTGTTCATCATTTGTTCATGATTAATAAATGTTTATAGAGATAATGGTTGGAATATAAAAACTTTGGATAGAATATTGATTAATTATTAACAATTTACTAATGTTTTGTTTATGATAATTTCATGATTTAGCCTACTGAAAGTTTATAGATGACTTACAACACGTTTTTAATATGTTTACATAGCACTTATTAATCATCTACAAATGTTTTGTAAATGATTAGTTCATCATTAGTTCATCATTAATAAATAGCTTATTAATGATTTACTACTGAACGTTATTATAAAGTGTTACCGTTGTATGAAAAAATATCACTCTACAAAGACCAAGGAAGATAAAACCATCTACATTGATGTAAAAAATAAATGCACTACTGAGATGCGAAAAGCTAAATCAAATTATTATAAAACTCTCCTTCTTAATTCAGCTTCGGACCCTAAAGCAATATGGTCAGTTCTGAACTCTATGGCCCCTATCGTTGCATCGGCGCTGTTTCTAGGCCGAGCGCCTGGCGCAGCGCAAATCAGTGGGCGTGGACCAGCGCACTTGATATCGTCGTGCTGGCGCTAGACGCAGCCTAAAGCATTACAACCATGCCTTTTAAGCGTAAAATTATGCACCGTCATGCTCATTGGATAAGTGCAATAAACGAATCGCACGCTTGCCTTTTTAGCTCCAATTCCAGTGGTCCCGCAAAACCTGACGAAAGCCAAGCGCTCTGCCCCCCCCCCTCCCTTCATCCAGTCTGTCTGTCTCCATTATAGGCTATTATTCCATATTATTATGCTTCTCAAACCAATCTAACTGCAGTTTAGATACTGCAAGCATGTAAATACGCTACACTATAGCAAGATCAAAGTGAAAAGAATGTTCTAAATGCATCAGCTAGAAAAATATAGCCTATCCCTATATGATGAGATTCATTTTATATTGGTGAAAGTTTGTCCAGAACGATATCGTTTTCTCTCCCCTGCTGCAGGTAGAATGGTGCACATAAATATACCCTACATTATGTAAAGTCATTGCATAAATGTGTTTTTATTGTAAAACTAAATGTGAAGTAGGGCGAAGTTATTGGAGCGGACATCACAGTATAGCACATGACAGTAGAAGCGTGTTCCGAAGCACGTTCCGCTAACACTTATCTAAATCACGTTAAATTGACAAGGGATATATATAGGCCCAGGAGGACATATATGTTTCACTTAGGGTGGTGTTTTAATTTCGATTTTTTATTTGGTCCAATATTGAAATGTTCTACAATTGCAGGCTGTGTTACCATTACACATTATTTTAGATCAACCTTTTATATCTATTTCGCCTTATTTGGTTGCTATTTAGTAGCGAAATGGAGTACCCAATTGCATGCTGGGACATTCACAGGCAGTGCACTTATAACTGCTATTTCCTATAGGACGTGTGTTGTGTCTGTCTGAGCGAGGGAGTCAGAGGGAGACAGTCGTATTGTGCCTGTCAGACTGAGGAGAGAGGGAGAGAGTGACACAGAGAAGGGTGACAGAGGAGCGAGCCAGAGGGGAGGGAGAGAGCCAGAGGGGAGCGCTCCGCGCAACTGGCTGCACTGAATAGGCCTGCTTTTCAAAAGCGAAAGGCGCTAAATTTACGCCAGGTCGGAAGATATCAGTAGGCCGGTATTTAGCGCCGACACGCCCACTTTGGCCCATTCTGGGACTGCGCCACGCCCATTCGGCCTAAAGCGCATTTGGCAGCGTAAAGCCATATTGATATCGTCCCAAAACAGGCGCAAGGCACGTTTTTTTGCGTTTAAGGCCCGTTTTAGCGCCGAAGGCCTGTGGGAGAATAGGGGCCTATAACCGGTAATCAAAAAAATATCAAGAATAAACTAAGTATTCATTTAGATAGTGTGCTAATAACTGATCCTCAAAAAATTGCCTGTGCATTTAACGAATTCTTTATAAACTCTGTTCAAAATCTTGCTATCAGTTTCAATACTCCTTCACCAACACAAAATCTGAGTATCAACCCTAATGAAACACAATTATTTTCTTTTAATACGATAACTCAGGAACACATATTAGAGGTAATCAACTCTTTAAACAAAACAAATGCAACTGACACATATGGCCTAAACTTAAAATTTATCATATGCTATATAGATACTTTTCTCCCAGTGCTTCATCACATAATCAACACCTGTATAGAAACATCTCATTTCCCCCAGCAATGGAAACTGTCTAAAATAACACCTATCTATAAAGCTGATGACCCTACATCCCTGACTAACTATCGACCAATATAAATACTCCCTATTATGTCAAAATTCCTGGAAAAAATTATGGCAAACCAACTTTTAGATCATCTGGAAAACAACAATCTCCTCAGCGACTATCAGTTTGGTTTTCGTTCAAAAAGATCCACTATGACAGCTTCACTATACCTGACCGAACATATCAGACAGGCCCTCAACAATGGACAAATAACTGGTACTGTTTTCATCGACTTTAGAAAAGCATTCGACACGGTCAATCATCAGCTCTTATTAAATAAATTACAATCCTTCAACATTGATCAATCAGCAGTCAACATGATATCATCTTATCTCTGAAAGAACACAGCTGGTATGCATTGAGAAGTCTAAGTCCTCAAAGGCTCCTTATAACATTGGGGTCCCCCAGGGGTCAATATTAGGACCTTTGCTATTCGATGCATACATAAATGATTTGCCATCTATCTGCCTTTTCACACAAGCCATAATGTATGCAAACGATACCGTGGTATATGTATCGGACCCAGATATAAATGTAATAAATTCAAAACTGGCATCCGATCTTGCCACTCTCCACAACTGGTTACACACAAATCATCTCACTTTAAACATAAAAAAACAGAATGTATGTACTTCAAATCCCCCCTGAAACAGCTACCAAAGTATCAACCTATAATGATAAATAATGAACCTTTAGCCGTAGTGAATAAATACAAATATTTAGGAATTCTGCTTGACTCGAACCTTACATATAAACTACATATAGACAAGCTAGTGAAGCAAATTAAACAAAGATTGTTTGTCTTCCATAAAATCCGTCCATTTCTCTCTCAGACTTTAGCTCATATCTATGTAAACTCAGTTATACTCTCCAATATCTCCTACTGCCTGCCAATTTGGTGTCTGACTGCTAAGGACACTCTAAAACCTGTGGAGCGACTGTACAATCGTGCCTACAAAATCTGTTTAAATCTCCCCTATCGCTCACACCACTGTATTGCACTTGAAAGAGCTAGTGCATTAGACTTTGAGAACTACCTCAAATTAACATCAATGAAATTATATTATCAGATCCAATATCATCTTACGCCATCCCTTATAAGCTCCCTCCTCCCCAGGTTCTCAGCCACAAGACAAACTCGAACCACTCGTGCCATCACAAACTCAGAAAATCCTCTTCCTAGATATAAAAACAATTACGGCAAGCAATCTTTCTTTTACAAAGGTACAATAAGCTGGAATGAGATTCCACAAATTTTAAGGAATAGTTCATCTCTAATAAGATTTAAACGGATGTATAAGAATCTTCTATTGGAGGAACAGGTCTGCGGTCATTGACCTGGGTAATGAGGCAACACTTGCAGCTGCCTCATGACCTAAGCCAGACAACCTCTTCTTCTGTTTCTTGAAATTTCCGCATCTTTCATATATCTATCACTTTAACTGTGTTTTCGTTTTTCTCTTGCTGCAGGACAGGAACCCTCTGAAAACCAGCATTTATGCTGAGTAGGGCCCAAAAGTATTTGAATTACCTTCTTGGTGTTGTATGCTTTTTTTCCTGTTAAATAAATAAACTGAAACTGAAAAATAAACTGAAAAATGGCGTTTGAGAGGTCACAGTGACCTTGACCTTTGACTTTTGACCACCAAAATGTAATCAGTTCATCCTTGAGTCTAAGTAGATGTTTGAGACTAGTTTGATTAAATTCCGTCAAGGCAGTCCTGAGATATTGCGTTAACAAGCTTGAAAATGGCGTTCAAGAGGTCACAGTGACCTTGACCTTTGACCTTTGACCACCAAAATCTAATCAGTTCATCCTTGAGTCCAAGTCGATGTTTCAGACAAGTTTGATTAAATTCCGTCAAGGCATTCCTGAGATATCGCGTTAACAAGCTTGAAAATGGCGTTTGAGAGGTCACAGTGACCTTGACCTTTGACCTTTGACCACCAAAATCTAATCAGATCATCCTTGAGTGTAAGTCAATGTTTGAGGCAAATTTGATGAAATTCCTTCCAGGCGTTCCTCAGATATCGTGTTAACGAACCTCGTACGGACGGACGGACGGCCGTACGGACGGCCGTACGGACGGACAACCCGGATCCATAATGCGGCGGAGGCATAAAAAAACGAAATTCTCCTTTAAGGAATAAACCAAAACTATTTCTGGAACACATATCTTTACCAAATCCTATATATGTGTACACAACCAAACCACATCTAAGGGAACCACAGGTTAATTAAATAATTTATCTCGGGTGAATTAAATCAGTTACCCTAGATTCGACAGCATGTCAACACTGTTAGATCTACGGTAACTGATTCCATGATTGTCACACACACATTAACACACTATACATTCCTACCTAATAAGTACAGTATGTAATACCAATTAACTTGACAAAATGTAAAATCCATTTCTTCTACAAAACAGCTGGAATGAACAGAGAGTGTTTCTTTACAGTCCCAACAGATTAAAAGCAAACAGCTGTGCAGCAGATTCCAAGTGTTCATCCAAACTGCACTATCCTATAATAAGAGTGAGAAGTGTCCGTGTCCGTGTGTGTGTGTGTGTGTGTGTGTGTGTGTGTGTGTGTGTGTGTGTGTGTGTGCGTGTGCGTGCGTGCGTGTGTGTGTGTGTGCGCGTGTGTGTGTTAGAGAGGCTGAGGGATAGGAGGAGAGGGACAGAGACTGAGGGAGAGAGCGAGGGAGACATTGTGCGCGCACCAACATATCGAGTGAGATGCCTAGTGGGTCTAAAAGTCAGACAACAAACATCTGTTTTCACCAGTTTTAAGTTTGTACCTTTTATCAGTAGAGTGGTGTCCATGTTTGAAGGCAAAAGGATGATCCATAGACCGGTCACTCCCCATGGACACATAGCTTTGGACAGAGGAGTCTGCTCTGTCCTGCTGGATCCTGATAGAAACACAGGATGGACAAAGTAGAGCTGATGTAGGAAGGATGTAGGAAATACTGGACAGCTCTGAGTGTGACACAATAACAGACTGGTTATACTGGACAGCTCTCAGTGTGACACAGTAACAGACTGGTTATACTGGACAGCTCTCAGTGTGTCACAGTAACAGACTGGTTATACTGGACAGCTCTCAGTGTGACACAGTAACAGACTGGTTATACTGGACAGCTCTCAGTGTGTCATAGTAACAGACTGGTTATACTGGACAGTCCTCTTTGTGACACAGTAACAGACTGGTTATACTGGACAGCTCTCAGTGTGACACAGTAACAGACTGGTTACACTGGACAGCTCTCAGTGTGTCACAGTAACAGACTGGTTATACTGGACAGCTCTCAGTGTGTCACAGTAACAGACTGGTTGTACTGGACAGCTCTCAGTGTGACACATGTAGTAACAGACTGGTTATACTGGACAGCTCTCAGTGTGTCACAGTAACAGACTGGGTATACTGGACAGCTCTCAGTGTGTCACAGTAACAGACTGGTTATACTGGACATCTCTCAGTGTGTCACAGTAACAGACTGGTTATACAGGACAGCTCTCAGTGTGTCACAGTAACAGACTGGTTATACTGGACAGCTCTCAGTGTGTCACAGTAACAGACTGGTTATACTGGACAGCTCTCAGTGTGTGAAGAAGAGTCATGTTGAAAAATAACGTGCATGCTCAGCAGACCTTCTCTGCATGAGTCATAGTTAAAACATGAGACAGTAACATTGTAACGCTCAAACAACTTACTTCTCTTCAGAAGAATGGTGTCCATCTTTAAAAGTAATCAATCCCTGCTTTGAGCGGTCGCTCTTCAGAGACACACAGCTGGGTTGAGGAGAGTTGGGTCTCTCCTGCTGGATCCTGAGTGCAACAAACCCCCCCAAGGCAGATTAGACATACTAGTGCAATAAACCCCCAAAGCAGATTAGACATACTAGTGCAATAAACCCCCAAGGCAGATTAGACATACTAGTGCAATAAACCCCCCAAGGCAGATTAGACATACTAGTGCAAAAAAAAACCCAAGGCAGATTAGACATACTAGTGCAATAAACCCCCCAAGGCAGATTAGACATACTAGTGCAATAAACCCCCAAAGGCAGATTAGACACTAGTGCAATAAAACCCCCAAGGCAGATTAGACAAACAAGTGCAATAAACCCCCCAAGGCAGATTAGACATACTAGTGCAATAAACCCCCCAAGGCAGATTAGACATACTAGTGCAATAAACCCCTCAAGGCAGATTAGACATACTAGTGCTATAAACCCCCCAAAGCAGATTAGACATACTAGTGCAATAAACCCCCCAAGGCAGATTAGACACTAGTGCAATAAAACCCCCAAGGCAGATTAGACAAACAAGTGCAATAAACCCCCCAAGGCAGATTAGACATACTAGTGCAATAAACCCCCCAAGGCAGATTAGACATACTAGTGCAATAAACCCCCCAAATCAGATTAGACATACTAGTGCAATAAACCCCCCAAGGCAGATTAGACAGACTATAGTGCAGTGGTGCCCAATTTGGGGCCCGCGGGCCAAACTTGGCCCACGGCCCAAAATTGGCCCACGGCTCTTTTTTTGGGGCCCGCCACAGATTTGGGGGTGATTTTTTTTTTTTTTTTTTTTTGCAGGCCAGGCCACCGGGCAGTTGCCCGACGTGCCCGATTGTGCAGTCCGCGCCTGAATGGAGATGTCGGGACTCTTCTATCTACGATTAACATTAATTTTGTGCAGCTGGTATTCTCTTTCCCCGACTCTATCACACGGGTGTGAGGCATTGCTATCTGATGATTGATTGCTCCTGATTGGTTGGCTGAATCACCTGGTTGGGGGGTGAGCTCTGATATTTTATCCCTCCCCAGTCACTGGCTTTACACCAGCTCAGCAAGATGGACAGATCATCATCACGGCAGTGGCACACTGACAAAAGAAAGTTTAGGACGGAGTGGCAAGACGAGTATTTTTTTACCGAAGTAAATTCAACAGCGGTTTGTCTCATTTGCAGACAGAGAGTGGCTGTTTTGAAAGAGTACAATATACGTTGCCACTATGAAACTGATTTTCAAAGTACCTTGAGGATTTTTCAAGTTGTGAATTAAGTCAAATTTCTCTCTTGATTGTGGAAAATACAACTGTTTTTAACTGGGTGTTTACTGATTAAATGTTTAAGCTCCCCACAAATGCAGATGTTTTTTTTAAATATATATAACCAAACAGATAAAAAGTAGATTATATTGAAATGTTATTTTAGATTTAGAATGTTAATTTTCTATAAAACACAATACATTTTAATGTAATTCCACAATGTTTATTTTTGGCCCACGGCACTCCACCCAGATTGAGTTTTGGCCCTTCATGGGAAATAATTTGGGCACCCCTGCTATAGTGCAATAAGTGATGTTTAAAAAAAATTCACGAATGAAGGCCACTTAGCAGCCAACGTCCAGTTCAAGTCATATCACAGTGCCCCATTTCTTTGAGGTTGTATAACCCATTCATTGTTGGGCACGCCCCCTTTCATTCATGCTGTCTCCTCATCCATTCACAGTTTCCCACGCTGCTTCCCCTCATGTTCAAGTTCAAGTAGTTTATTGTCATATGTATAATACAATGTATAATACATGGAATTCTTTATGCTCTGAGCACCCTCAGCCTTACATACACAAGGACATGGTCACAAAGACCGACAGAAAAAGGGTGTAGACCTACATAACTATGTAGGCTACATGTGATACAGACATGTCTGTACACAGTGTGTGTAGACATAACACAAATGTGGCAATAACTAATCAGCCAAAGCTATTCCTTTCCTGCTGAGTCAATCACCTAATCAGGGTCCATGTTTTACTCTGTTTGCTATGTGCTCTGTATGTGCCATGTGTCATTCTCAGTTGCTGATCATCATCGCTGAAGCAGTTGTTTTCGCCCCATCTCCTCCCCTGACCACCACCATCGTCATGATTCCTGAAGAATTCCCTATGGGGGATTTCCTATCCTATTCTTCACTGACGTCGCCCTCTCATCATCTCAGGAGAGTTTCATCATATCATGGAGTCATACACCCAAATTAATTTGTTGTATCATTAAAGCTTGTTAAACTTTCTACTCTCATTATTGAAACCCCCCAAGGCAGATTAGACATACTAGTGGAATAAACCCCCCAAGGCAGATTAGACATACTAGTGGAATAAACCCCCCAAGGCAGATTAGACATACTAGTGGAATACCTGTGTAGTGATGTGTGGTGCTGTGTGACCAGTGGAAGCTGTGCAGCATGTCCATTAATCTGCCCTAATTACCTAATTAAAAAATCTGGCTCCGTTAGATCACCTGCAGGGGGTGCTCTTTACACTTCAGTTTATTGAATATTTTCATAGAGTTATTCAAACTCAGACTCATAGTTAATTTATAGTTCAAGTCTTCATACACACAGAGGGGTGAGTGGAGGACAGATGACTTTATGTAACCCGTGTGTTTTTCCTCTTGCGTTGTGTTCTGGTTCAAGACGTGTGTGGCGACATTCATGAGTCAGGAGGCAGCAGTACTGGGTCTCAAGCTCTTTACTGTGTTATCAAATAAATAAAACAATAAGCTGTTTCATACACTGATACAAAACAAACAAAAAGCAATAAATAATAGCGTTCTCAGGCAGAGATGTTCACGACACAGCTCGTCTCATTGCCATTTCCCATCTGACTGTGCTTCTGGAGCTGTGCGCATGTGCACAAAGCGACGCCACCAACGTGGGTGCGTTCACACACAACAACAACAACAGAGCACTCAAATCAAAACATTCACACACACAAAACAAGGAAACAAGGACTTGGTGGTGTTTTGGTTAAATTCATAAGTGAACCAGATTAACCCGTTACATTTACTCTGACCAAAATCCAACTGAAATAAACTGTCATATAGAACAGGCCTATAGTGTCTTGGAACTGTCTGCCAAGTAATATTGTTCCATCAAAGGAAAGCCATGTTTTAAAAGGATACTCAGATCTCTCTCTCTCTCTCTCACTCTCTCTCTCACACACACACACACACACACACACACACACACACACACACACACACACACACACACACACACACACACACACACACACACAAACACAGCTTTGCCTTTCAGATTGGGTAGCTTCATGTTTGCTACACTAGCCCTCGTCTTCAGGCTATATGAATGTCCCGAACAAACTGGAAGTACTACTAATTAGGACAAAGGTCATGTATTATTTTATAGACCATGATACGTTTCAACTGTTGTACTCTACTTTCAACAGGGAGCCAATTTAAATGTGTTGGGCTAATGTGCGTTCTTGGACCGAGGTTAAGGATGACCCTCATTAGTTTGTTTTGGGCTTTTTGGAGCTCATCTTTAGATTTTTTGTCATAGCACTGTTGCAGGATACAGTTGTAGTCATACTCATGGGATTAACAACATAGCTAATGTCCTCATGGTCTTTGTGTCCAGGAACTTAGATATTCTTGCCAAATACTTTGTCCTTGAGTGAATTTTCCCAATGACAGAGAGGGCCATAGCTTCACTCATCATATACTGATCCAATTGACTTGCCAGATATGTTACATAACACTTTTCTTGTAAGTTAACACCATTACATTCTACCGAAGAACTAGGTTGGTTCCTTAGTTTATGCTTTGTTCCAAAGACAATACATTCAGATTTTCCTAAGTGCAGGGATAGCTTATAGTTGCATAACCATGTGGTTACATTTAGAAGTTCTTCACTAAGTGATAATCTGATTGAATCTAAGCACTCTCTGGTTACCAACAAGGCAGAGTCGTCTGCGTACAGAAATAAAGGACATGAACAGGCTGACTCCATGTCATTAATATGCAACAAAAATAATAGAGGAACAATAATACTTCCTTTAGGGACCCCACATGTAAGGTTTCTGGGCTCAGAGAGTAAACCTCCTATTTCTACCATTTGGACTCTGTCGGAGAGGTATGACTGTATCCAGTCCAGGGCCTCCTCAGGCTATTATGAAGTTTAGAGGGTAACAGTTGTCTTACTTTGTGTCTGAGAGTCCATGTTGATGACTGAAGGGTGTTGGAAACTCCTCCACAGACAGACAGCTGTCAGGAGGCTCTGCTCCACACTCTTCCTCCACATGAACACTCATCTTCTTTGAGGAGAAACACACACACACACACACACACACACACACGAGTCCCAGCTCATGAGTATAGGGCTGAACAATTTGGGGAAACTATCTAATTGTGATTTTTCTGACAGATTGCGATTTAATTTACAATATAATATTTTAAAGTCAAGCTTCAGTTCAATATTCACTGTGTAATAGATAATTAAAACGTGATGGTAGGACTGAGGAATGTTTTATTCCTTCTTTCTAAAAGTCCATCTGTTCTTCTACACTTCATATTTTTTCAAATATATTTTTTGAAAGTGTCAAAGCATGTTGCCCCGGGTGCTGTGTGAGTGTTGTCTCACCTAGACAGACATACCCAAAATAAATCAGGATAGCTCCTCAACCATGAGGCCTTCATGGAGATGACTGGTCTTCTTTGAAAGGTCAGAAGCTCTGGAATATGACTCCAATGTAAGTAAACCTGCATCTATGACCATTCCAGTGTAAATGGAGATGCAATAGGAAAAGAATATGTGTTCATCCTCACCTAGTGGCTAGTAGGCTAAATAATCAAATTTTCAAAGGCAATATCACCATTATAACCAAGATGCCACAGATAATTATGCTGCTGAATTTGTCGTACTCTGACTAAGACTGTAACTGTAAATTTGATTTAAAAAAATACACAAAAAATGCACCATTTAAAAACGTCAAGTTCAACTTTATTGATATCTGGAAAGTAATTTGGTTTGCAGCAGGCATTGGGACAAACAGTACACAAGACATTGACAATAACAAGCATCATCATAACACAGTAACTCCAGTAGTGATCAGCTCAAGCATCATCATAACACAGTAGCTCCAGTAGTGATCAGCTCAAGCATCATCATAACACAGTAACTCCAGTAGTGATCAGCTCAAGCATCATCATAACACAGTAACTCCAGGAGCCTGTACTACGAAGCTAGTTTAACAGATCCGCGATAAGTCCCTTTGATCTGGTTTGACTGAACAGGATCAAAGCTATCTAGTTAACTGATACTAAGACACTGGTTTTCTACTAGGTAAGTGGACCTGGGATCTGCCTGTGCACGCGCACGTTTTTCGCTCGTGCACAGGCGCGCGTCCACGCGAAAGAGGTGCGCTAGCCAATCACATTATGAACAGCTGAGTTGATCCACGCCCACACCCATTTCCACACCCATTTCCTCGTACTGTTAGGATGACGTCATCATTCCTACTTTGACGTCGTCATTCCTACTATGATGTCATCGATCACTGATGATGTCATGATTCATAAGTGTCTCAATCATGCCTTCTGATGGCCTCGCTGGTGATGTCATAACACATGTGATGTCATATTCTTTTATGCTATAAAGGTCCGTTCCGGAAGGCTCTCGCCAGTGATTCATAAACTCACATCAAGGATCACGCCAACCTCTGCAACCTCTGCAACCTGCAACTTCTGCAACCTGCAACTTCTGCAATCTCTGCAACCGTTCCCAAACCTCGAACAGTGCAGCCCCAGCCATCAAGTTCCACAACACCCCAGCTTCTCAAGACTTACCAAGTTTCCCGTGGCCCTCAACTACCCGCGAATAGATCCACATGTCTAATACCGATCCTGACAGTATGAATCACTCTAAAGCGGATCTAGCCGACACACTTCCGCCAGTCAAGGAGGAAGCTCCCGAGACCCCAGTTTTCCCGCCGGCCACGTCAGGTGGTCCACCAGACGAGACCTTCCAAACAGCGCTGATTTCTACTATTTCTGGCCTGGGTGCGCGACTTACCGAGACGCGACGGGAGCAGGCGCTCATCGCGGACAGCCTTCGGGACGTGCTCGACGGCCAGAGGGAGGCAGCTTTCAAGGCTTCCCAAGCCGATGATCGGCACGCCCTCCTGGTTGGCTGGCTGGATCGTCTCGACGGGCTAGGCCCCCAGGGCGTCATTGCGCCGTCTCCTGCCCCCCCTGCCCCTCCTGCCCCAGCTTCTGAGCGATCAGTCGCCCCAACGCCAGTTACCCGGCCGGTCGCTTCAGCTGACCCACCAGGCGGTCAGCTGGATATCTCCACTCATCCTGATATCTCCACTGATCCTGATGTCTCCACTCGTCCCATCACGTTCGGAGACTTGCCGACAATACTTGAGCTGATTGCCGAGCAGGAAAAAGCAATCCAGGCTCTGGCTTCCGAAGCCGCTGATCGGCACGCCCTCTTGATTGACCGGCTAGATCGTCTCGACGGACTAAACCCTCCTGAGGGTGCCATTCCGCAGCCTTCTGCCCCTCCTGCCCCAGCTTCCGAGCGCACCGTCATTCCGGAGGTTTCCAGACCTGCTACCCCCCCGGCCACAGCGGCCGTTGCTTCTAGCTCTGCCTCTCGGCCGCCTCCAGCTGCTAAGGGCATATTCTGGGGGGGAGTTCGCGTCGTCCCAGAGCAGGGGCAGCCACATTTGAGTCCCAGCAGCCATCTGTACCGTGATCTGACCGGCAGGGTTCGCATCACACCAGAGGAGAGGCAGCGCCGTTTGGACACCCGGAGCTGCCTGTACTGTGGTCGAGCCGGGCATTACCTCTCCTCCTGCTCCCGGCGTCCAGTAAGTGGTCCCACCGCTCGCCGGCCCGTGGTACTCTCAGTGGATCAAGACTCTACGTGTCCAGCCAAGAAATCTGTACGGTTGGGTAACGTTCCCTGCAGGACCCAGGAGTGGCAGTGTGTCTCCAAGAGGGTTAAGGAGTTGGAGAGGACTGTCGATCGTCTCATTGGGAAGTTCAATCGCTGCCTGCAGATCGGCTCCGTCCCCCCGCAGGGGGCCTCCGGGTCTGCTGGCCCTGAGGCACAACCTGTGGAGCTGCCCCTCGCCAAGTCTGAACCCGTACCTTAGGCACAACCTGTGGACCTTCCCCTCGCCGAGTCTGAACCCGTACCCCAGCAGCAGCCAATTCCTGTCCTTGACCAACACGTAGGTTCCAGCTTCATGCTGGGAGGTTCCCGTAGTGTCGTCAGCCCTCGGTCAAGAGCAAGAAGAAATAAGAGGCGTTTAAAGGAGGAGACGGTGGGTGACCCCCCCAAACTACAGGTCGGGAGGGCAGGCCTCGCTGAGTCAGATCCCCCTGTGGCTCTGCCTTCGGAGACGGCGGCATTTGACCCTTTTGATGGTCTCCAGCCTCCCGTGTTTGGATCATGCCCCGGGGGATGGCCGGCCCCAGAGGATCCACCGGACCCGGTAGAAGTTCTGTCTACGTATCGGTCTATCTATGGCTTCGATATCCAGTATTAGGGAGGAGCACCTCCACTGTCCTACACCCCCTTTGGGGTCTGACCACCTGCATCTAACCACCTGCTGAAGAGCACCTCCACCAGAACCTGCAGATTTTTTGTCTCCCAGATGCCATTCTTGATGGCCTCATTGGACGCCAGGTGGCGTCCGTTGAGGGGAGGGTACTGTTAGGATGATGTCATCATTCCTACTTTGACGTCGTCATTCCTACTATGATGTCATCGATCACTGATGATGTCATGATTCATAAGTGTCTCAATCATGCCTTCCGATGGCCTCGCTGGTGATGTCATAACACATGTGATGTCATATTCTTTTATGCTATAAAGGTCCGTTCCGGCAGGCTCTCACCAGTGATTCATAAACTCACATCAAGGATCACACCAACCTCTGCAACTTCTGCAACCTGCAACTTCTGCAACCTGCAACTTCTGCAATCTCTGCAACCGTTCCCAAACCTCGAACAGTGCAGCCCCAGCCATCAAGTTCCACAACACCCCAGCTTCTCAAGACTTACCAAGTTTCCCGTGGCCCTCAACTACCCGCGAATAGATCCACATGTCTAATACCGATCCTGACACGTTCAATGAATGTGCAGTGCATGATCAGAGTTTTAGCGGATATTTAATGTATCCGCGATTTAATGTCAGAATGAAAACCTGCGTTGGATAGTCTGCTGAAGGGCTGTCTAAAGCAGCAGCTTGTATTCACATCAGTCATTTGATTTACTTTGATCAGCGATTTCTGTCTGCTACAGCTGCATTGATACAGCAGCAACAAATGTAAATGTGTAATCTCAGTCTATACATTTCCACAATCTGTAAGCCTATTTAGACCATAGATTTAGAAACGCATGCTCAATGAATAATGATCTCTATCACTCATGTGTGTGGTTGCACTGATCGAATAATTCATATATAAAATAGCCTAGTATAAAGCCTAATAGCCTACTATAAAAGAGAAAACTGCTGAACTGAATTGAGACGATGCAGGCATAGTTATCATTGATAAAAACTAGCCTATTTTTGCTCATATATTGGCATACAGCCTACAGGACACAGTTCCAGCTGAAAGATGCAAGAATAGCCTGCATATTTAGTATTGGGGGTATCCATATTTATCCCATATCTATATTATATGTAGCCTATAGGCTTTTCTGGCATGTAGGAGAATATCACCCTCACTCCATTTGAGGGTCCATTCATGATATGCGCCGCAGTGATTAACACATTGAGTGCCAGCGACGCCATATGGCGTCAGTAGAAATTTACCGTAGGCTGCCAGCGACGCCAAATGGCGTCAGTAACTCGAAATTGTTTTTTTGACGGGGGGGTGTCGATCTATGCCTCTTACATCGCCTCTTACAATATGATAGCTATTGAATGTGTCTAACCTATTTTACAGAACCCTTAGGTGGCGACAGCGCACTCCAGATGAGAGAAAGTGGAGTAAAACCATAGAGTAAAACACACAGAAGAAGTCGTTTGGGAAGAGGAAATCGCATCGCATCCGTCCGTATGCAGCTGCTTCATTGAAGCATAACGTAGCTGTGCCCCTGCAGCAGCCAATCTGCTGTCACAATTGAGCACCTCGTGTCCGCTACAACAAACCCATTCGCATGATCAGCCGTGGAGTTCTCAACTGGAAGCATGGTGACATACACGCGGGTGTAAAAAAGCTGGATCTAGCGGAGCGGACTTTTCACTGCTGAGCACACGCAGAGAGCAAACGCACTCACAGCAGAGCAGAGCAGAGAGATACTCCTCCCACAACGGGGGGGGGGGGGGGGGGAGGGGGGGAGGTGGGGCATGCAGGACACTACAGCCTACAACAGACCCAGGCAGCTGCAGCATTACATCAGAAAATATTAGCAATGAGTCAATGATGTGCTTGAAATGCTTCCTTTCACAAAACGGTCATTATCTCAGCTCGTAGAAAAAAAGGGCTGTTTTTGGTCTGATCAAGCTATCTTCTCCGGCTCATAACTAAAGAACGGAAAATGGGATCAATAAACTTTTTTTTGCAGGTGATACAAGAGAGTCTCATCGTTATTTGTGCGTGTTCAGTGTTTACATAGTAATTATTAAAGAAATTATATGACTGTTTTAAAATGCATTGCGGCCTATGTGGCACAGTACAGCACCTTTTGCCCAAGGGCCGTGGCACTCAAAGTGTTAATAGTGATCATATTTCTCCACGCATCATTGAGCTGTTAAGACATAAAGTGGTAAGTAGGCTTAATTTAATTATGTAGCCTACAGAGCCACGAATGTTTTGCTTGTTCTATTCTCAGTTGACTGCAATCTATTTTTCATATGGCGATCTTATGAATGGTGAGTGACTCCAGAGAGCCGATTATATGGGTCTCTCATGGATTTTGATCTTATCCTCTGAAGCTAACCTGGTCGCGACCAGGTTAGCTTTGCAGCGTCAGTTGCCATGGTGATTGAAAGTTAACTTGCTTTGTAGTACGGCTAAACCAGGTTTAAACTCAAACTTACTCGGATAAGGCATTAAACTAGCTTTGTAGTACAGGCTACAGTAGTGATCAGCTCAAGCATCATCATAACACAGTAGCTCCCGTAGTGATCAGCTAAAGCATCATCATAACACAGTAACTCCAGTAGTTATCAGCTAAAGCATCATCATAACACAGTAACTCCAGTAGTGATCAGCTCAAGCATTATCATAACACAGTAACTCCAGTAGTGATCAGCTCAAGCATCATCATAACACAGTAACTCCAGTAGTGATCATCTAAAGCATCATCATAACACAGTAACTCCAGTAGTGATCAGCTCAAGCATCATCATAACACAGTAACTCCAGTAGTGATTAGCTAAAGCATCATCATAACACAATAACTCCAGTAGTGATCAGCTCAAGCATCATCATAACACAGTAACTCAAGTAGTGATCAGCTAAAGCATCATCATAACACGCTCACATTCATGTATTCTATGAATAGACATCCTCCATCACAATTTTCTTTTTAATTTTTATACATTTTTCTTCTTTCCTCTTCTTCTTCTCCTTCCTTTTTTGGGGGGAGGGAGTGGGGGGGTCAGATCAGGGACCGCTGGTGCAATGGGGTTACTCTTAAGTGAATAAGTGAATAAGTTAAGTTAATCAGTTAAGTTTAAGTGTTACATGCGCTTCATTGTGCATACATTAGGCTACTCTATCTGCCTTTACACTTTAGGTTTTGTGTTTACAGATTAGGCTATTTGTTAAAGGCCTCCATGAAATTTGTGTGGATATGCTGTACATGTTTGTTTTTGTGTGGACTCTGTCGCACTCTAGTGTTGGATTATTGTACTCGCAGCTATGACAAGAAGGCCACGAGAGAAGCCTGTTGATTTGTGATAGAAAATATAGGCCTACTGTGAAAATGGGTACGGTACGCCCACATCCCCTCGAACCCCAGAGTGACTTTTGGGTCACTACCTACCCATAATACCCACTTATTTAATAGTTTATAACAGAAAAGTTATCTCTTTATCTTATGCCCTTTCCTTTAGCTTTATTTCACGTCAAACTTGATGAATCTAAATGCTTTATTGAAACAATGTTTTAAGTTATGATTGACTATGACTGGCGCCCCACCCCGCCCTCAGGCACGAGGTGGACATGACTCAACTCGTGGCGTCCTTTATCTTCCTGCATGGAAGGTGGCGCTGTAGCATAACTTTGTTGAGTGGGAGATGTGAGTGCAGCTTAACTAGTTCAAGCATGCACAATGCACTCACTGCCAGGGTTGGGAGGGTTACTTTAAAAATGTAATCTGATACAATTACAATTACCTGTTAAAAATTGGAATCAGTAATGTAATCCAAGTATCACAATATAAAAGTAATGTAACTGATTACTTTCCGTGGCTTTTGGATTACTTTTGAACACATTTCCTGCATTTGACTAATGGAGTCTGGGGGCATGCTCCTCACGATGACAAGAAAAAAACATACGTGTTGGTTACAGCAGGCATTCATCCAATCTAGTGTTGCCTGTTTCTCATTAATAATAAAACAAAACAATATTTCCATTACAGTGCACTGATATCTGGTTTCTAGTTATTTATTTATTTTGGGTGCACTGGTCCTTTATAAGAGCCAACTGAGTTTTTGTTCCCCCTCTCCAGTGGTTTTATGTTTTATTTATTTGCATCATAGATATCAAACATAAAGTAGACAATAGGAAGAATCAATATGTACACAGCTGTCAGCCACTTGGGTAAAGATACAATATACAATAAATAGAATATACAATACATGTAATCCTGTTAGTAATCCCCATTTTTCCACTAAATGTAACTGTAAGGGATTACAGTTAACTTGTTTGTATCCTGATTACAGTAACCAGATTAGATGTAATCAGTTACTTCCCAAGCCTGCTCACATTTCCTGCTTCTAAAAAATAAAAAATAAATAAAAATGCTGCTTCTCAGTCTAGTCTGTCAGCCATGTTGTGCTCTGTTTAAGAAACTCCTAATAGGCCTGCTCTCAAGAGGCTACTTTGATCTTATTAGGATCTGATCTTTATTTTAAGTGTATGTATGGTCTTAGAGAATGTCATCATTCTAAGAATGTCCAGGCTACAGGACCAACTCTTAGTAGCCTCTTAGGAAGCTTTGTGAATATAGGCCATGGCCCTTATGTAGCAAGTCAGTACTTTTTTTTCACGCCTTTTTTGATTTAGTGGGAAGCTGATGTACTGTTCAGTTAATTATGTCTCTTGTTCCCTGTACAGTGCAGGGTCACATACTGTTAGCTCTGTTACAGTCAAATGTTAAATAATAATTATTTATGTTGTAACATATTAAACACTCACCCTGCGCAGCTCCTGTTGCTCCTGCCTCCTGCTCTGCTCTGCTCTCTCACTCAGTAGCACTTCCACAGCTTCACACATGTTTGCTCCTCCCCTCGGCCATGTTTGCTCCTCCCCTCAGGTGTTGCTCCTGCCCTCAGGTGTTTCCAGATCTTGTGACTATAACAAGCAGGAATTTGACATTTAAAAAAAGCGCTGCAGTAAAACAACATGAGAATGATCACAGAGCTAAGCTATCTGGGGACATGAATATGACGGAGTTGTTGATCGCAATTTGATTTGATCTTTTTATGGAAATTTCAAAAACTACCTCCGTAGAACTGAAGGGATATTGTTGTGATGTTTAGTAGGCTATCTAATTATTAAAGATGCTTTAGTGAAAGAAAAATAAATAATGACAGATGTAGGCTATGTATTTCAACAAAGGAAATAAAGAAAAAATATATAACCTTTTCTGTTTTAACCAACCTTCATGGCTATTCGAGTACAGATTTCTAAGTTTACAAGGTGCACATGAATGCACCATGAGCCATGAGGCCTGAAGTCCCTCTCAGTGCCCACAATGCTTTACTCTACAAAGTGAGTAGATGCTCAATACAATTTTCCCACTACGCTGGCCAGCAGGCCAGGCCGGGGTCAGAAGATGATGAAGTCAGGACACTAACGGACATATAGGGCCCTCCAGTGCTTTCAACACCATCAGGCCGGCTCTACTGGGTGAGAAGCTGACAGCGATGCGAGTGGATGCCCCCCTGGTGGCCTGGATTGTGGACTACCTGTCTGGCAGACCACAGTATGTGCAGCTGCAAAACTGTGTGTCAGACAGAGTGGTCAGCAATACGGGAGCACCACAGGGGACGGTCTTCTATCCCTTCTTCTTCACCATCTACACCACGGACTTCACCTACCAGACAGAGTCTTGCCACCTTCAGAAGTTCTCTGATGACTCTGCGATAGTGGGATGTATCAAAGATGGCGATGATGATGAGTATCGGGATGTGGTGGCCAACTTTGTCACATGGTGTGAGCTGAACCACCTGCAGCTCAACGTGTCAAAGACAAAGGAGCTAGTGGTGGACCTGAGGAGGGTCAAGGCTCCGGTGACCCCTGTTTCAATCCACGGGGTCAGTGTTGACATAGTGGAGGATTACAAGTACCTTGGAGTGTACATTGACAATACACTAGACTGGGCTAAGAACTCTGATGCACTCTACAAGAAGGGGCAAAGCTGTCTCTACTTTCTGAGACGGCTGAGGTCCTTCAACGTCTGCCGGACCATGCTCAGGATGTTCTATGAGTCGGTAGTGGCTAGTGCCTTCCTGTATGCTATTGTGTGCTGGGGCAGCATGCAGGCTGAAGGCAGCGGATGCCAACAGACTCAACAAACTGATCCGTAAGGCCAGGGACATTGTGGGGCTGGATCTGGGCTCTCTGACTGCGGTGTCAGAGAAGAGAATGTTGTCCAGGCTACGCTCCATCATGAACAATGACTCGCACCCACTCCACGGCGTGCTAGTCAAACACAGGAGTACGTTCAGTGAGAGACTGATTCCACCTAGATGCAATACGGAGAGGCACAGGAAATCATTCCTGCCTGTGGCCATTGGTCTATTTAATGCCTATCTTAAAAGAGCACCTCGGAGACGCTCAGTCTCCCTGAGACTGAGCCAGCCGATAGGTTAACTGAGCATGGCTGAGCCACGTGTAACGTATAGGGCAAGCCGACTTAATATAAGGCCAGGGTGCAATAATGATAATTGACACGGAATGTATACTTACTCTACGAATTGTATTTTGCTACTGACATTCTACTTATTTTTCATTCTATCGCATTTACTAGTTATTCTATGCTATGTTGTGTTTTTCTGCTTATTTGCTTATATTGCATTTACTACTGTCTATTTTATGCTATGTGTGTTCTGTGAGCGAGCTACTGTAACTTGTCCCAATTTCCCCCCCGGGATCATTAAAGTCTTTCTGATTCTGATTCTGATTCTGATATTCTCCCACAGGCCTTCGGCGCTAAAACGGGCCTTAAATGCAAAAAAACGTGCCTTGCGCCTGCCTTGGGAAGATATCAATATGGCTTTATGCTGCCAAATGCGCTTTAGGCCGAATGGGCGTGGCTCAGTCCCAGAATAAGCGAGAATGGGCGTGTCGGCCTTAAATACCGGCCTAATGATATCTTCCCACCTGGAGTAAATTTAGCGCTTAGCGCTTTTGAAAACCAGGCCTATTCAGTGCGCCAGTTGCGCGGAGCGCTCCCCTCTGTCACCCTTCTCTGTGTCACTCTCTCCCTCTCTCCTCAGTCTGACAGGCACACTACGACTGTCTCTGTCTGACTCCCTCGCTCAGACAGACACAAACACGTCCCATAGGAAAAAGCAGTTGTAAGTTCACTGCCTGTGAATGTCCCAGCATGCAATGGGCTACTCCATTTCGCTACTAAATAGCAACCAAATGAGCCGAAATAGATATAAAGGTCGATCTAAATAATGTGTAATGGTAACACAACCTGCAATTGTAGAACATTTCAATATTGGACCAAATAAAACATCGAAATGAAAACACCACCCTATGTGAAACCTATATGTCATCCTGGGCCTATATATATCCCTTGTCGATTTAATGTGATTTAGATAAGTGACAGCGTAACACGCTTCTACTGTCATGTCCTACTGTGATGTCCGCTCCAATAAATTGGCTCTACTTCACATTTGTGACACCAGCGGGCGGAAGGTACCGTAATTCGGCCGTGGCAGTTCTGTGCAGCAGAGCGTCAAAGTATTTTCTTGAAAAAATGTGGTTTTGCTTTTTTTCCAATAGTACAAAATATATTATTTGAACTATCCATTCCACATAAAATTGAGTCGTTTTAGAATCAGTAAATAGGTATATTTAGCGATTTAAAAAATCAAGATTTCAGGCTTGAGTCGCCTAGCTGAGGCGACTCAAGCTCATTTGCATGCGGCGTTTCACTGGCTATAATGTCTCTATTGTTCCGAGTTTCGGCCAATGAGTCACATCAATAGAATTCAGCGTGTTACATGGGGGCGGGGTGCAAAGCTCTGTTTACAACAACCCAAGCAGGCGAAAAATGGCCGCCAGACAGTGTGGCTGACTGTTTCAAATTATAACAAAACAACCACTATTGCAATTTGCAATACATGTCCCGCAAGGTTTCTGAGATTAGGGGAAAGTCTGAGCTGGCGTGGGGAGGAGTATTTGTTGTATTTGTTTGGCGTTAACGTTAGCTGTTGTGTGGTGGCTAGCTGGTTGTGGCCTACCTAGCTAGTAGTTCAGCAGGCAGCGGTCCACAAGCTTGTTGTGACCAAAATCCCAGCATTTAAAGCACTTCATACTCCCAGAGCTTGCGTAAACCATAGAGAACCTCATGCATTACTCAAAATGAAACGTCCAGGGTTTGTGTCTCCAAAAGCAACCGCTAACGTTACATGCAAGCTAACATAGCTAGCTGCTAGCTAGTACACAAAGAGTACACAAAGAAGCAAAGAAAGAAGTGAGTTTTAGCTCAGCGCTGCCGCCATTTTGGCCCGAAAATCGTCCCATTTTGCGTGGTGTGATCGTCATCGGTGTCTCCAAAATGGCGGGTTTCTTGTGTGCGATTGACTGTCTCCAGCGCTTCTTATCAATAAGTTCTTTGGCGGGACATAAACCATAGATTATTCGCCTATTTTCAGATCAACTGTAACAATCAATGAGGGGAAACACACACATCTCTTGTTGAGAACAAAACTTTAGCGTGCTAGCGAGGCCTGCTAGCCACGGTGTGTGTGTGTGTGTGTTTTATTTTTGTTCAGCAGCTCCTGTCTCTTATCAAATCTTTATTCATATTATGAATATGAATATTTTCTCTGCACAAGGAGCCCAAAAAGAACATAATAGGCACACATGTAATAATAATTACAATAATCCAGATGAGAAGTGATAAAAGCATGGATACCTCTAAATTAGACCACGCCTACCCCATTTGATAAGATTTTTGCTTTCAGATGTTTTATTACAGAAAGTTTATGAAACCCATCACCTAAACAGTAGGCTATTACATTATATCATTCTCTTACTTGTGGCCAGTGTCCCAGTGTGTCAGAGTGAAAGTTATTAGCTGTTGGGAGTGGTCAATGTAAATGAGGAGCCAATGTTCACTCCCCCTTGGCTGGCTGTCCCAGGTGTGAAAAACTTCTCAAACTGTGGGAGCAGATTTCTCAGTTCCTGCTTCCCAGAGTGTGAACAATCAAATAAGCATATCTCCTTCAATTTTTTTCAGATTACAATGTGTGACACATAATTTGAAAGCTTACAGTCTGCCATTTCAGAATCTGTAAAAATCAGAAAAATGCCCTCGGCCTAATTGAGGGTCAAAAGGCCAGCTGGTGTCACATTTTAGTTTTACATAAAAACACATTTATGCAATGACTTTACATAATGTAGGCTATATTTATGTGCATATCCTACCATCCTAGCAGGGGAGAGAAAACGATATCTTTCTGGACAAACTTTCACCAATCTAATTAATCTCATCATATAGGGATAGGCTATATTTTTCTAGCTGATGCCTTTAGAACATTCTTTTCACTTTGATCTTGCTATAGTGTAGCATATTTACATGCTTGCAGTATTTAAACTGCAGTTAGATTGGTTTGAGAAGCTTAATAATATGGAATAATAGCCTATATATGGAGACAGACAGACTGGATGAAGGGAGGGGGGGGGGCATAGCGCTTGGCTTTGTCTGGTTTTACTGGACCACTGGAATTGGAGCTTAAAAGGCAAGCATGTGATTAGTTTATTGCACTTATCCAATGAGCATGACGGTGCATAATTTTACGCTTAAAAGGCGTGGTTGTAATGCTTTAGGCTGCGTGTAGCGCCAACACCAAGATATCAAGTGCGCTGGTCCACACCCACTGATCAGGGCTGCGCCAGGCACTCGGCCTAGAAACTTATACGCCGATGCAATGATAGGGGCCATAGGGCCCTATTCTCCGACAGGCCTTCGACGCAAAAACGGGCCTTAAAAGCAAAAATACGTGCCTTGCACCTGCCTCAGAAAGGTAGCAACATGGCTTTAGGCCCCCAAATGCATCTTACGCAAAATGGGCGTGGCGCAGTCCCAGAATGGGTGAGAATGGGCGTTTCGGCCTTAAATACCGGCCTAATGATATCTTCCCACCTGGCGTTCATTTAGCGCTTTGCACTTTTGAAAACCAGGCCTATTCAGTGCGCCGTTGCGCGGAGCGCTCCTCTGCCTCTCCTATGTGCCCCTTCTCTCTGTGTCACTCCCTCTCTCTTACTCATCAGTCTGACAGACACAATACGGACTGCTTGAAAAAAAGTTTGCCGGTTCTCTCTCTCTCTCAGAAAAAATAAGTGGTTATACGTACATAGTATAACAACATTAAAGTTTTTTCTAACATGAAAGTTTTGAGCCCGTGACATTCCAACCCGATCTCCAAAAAAATTGTAAAATAGCAACGTCTGTGGACAAACGTTGGTATTTTACGATGTCGGCTAAGAAATTGTAAAATGGGAACGTATGCGTCTACAGCGGTGGGCGGGGTTTGGGCGTGTTTTATGGAGATTTTCTGTTTCTAACCCCTCCCCCTACTCTAATCCTCACCCTAACCACTCCGAACGTTACTATTTTACATTTTTCGAGCCGAAATTGTAAAATAGCAACGTTGGTCCATATCGTTGGTATTATACAATTTTCTAAGAGACTGTGTTGGACATTCAGAGGCTATTGCATCATCCTACCTGTGCAGTGAAAGCGAGAGAAAATGAGATCATTCTGGGCAAACATTCACTGCCTGGCTTCCCTGCAACAGCCAGACATGTGAAATCTCCCAGCATGCATTGGGCTAATACATTTCGATAATAAATTGCATCGAAATTAGCCAAAATAGATAGAAAGGTACATCGAAATAGATCTAAATAATGTGTAATGTTCCCACAACATGCTATTGTAGAACATTTCAATATTGATCAAAATAAAATGGCGAAATCCAAACACAACCCTATGTGAAACATATGTCATCCTGGGCCTATATATATCCCTCGTAGATTTAACGTGATTTAGATAAGTGACAGTGTAACGCAGTTCTACTGTCATGTGCTATAAATTGGCCCTACTTCACATTTAGTTTTACAATAAAAACACATTTCTGCAATGACTTAACATAATGTAGGCTTAGCTCATGTGCATCATCCTACCTATGCAGCAGGGGAGATAAAACAATATCATTCTGGACAAACTTTCACCAATCTAATTAATCTCATCATAGGGGTAGGCTATATTTTTGTAGCTGATGCGTTTAGAACATTCTTTTCACTTTGATCTTGCTATAGTGTAGCATATTTACATGCTTGCAGTATTTAAACTGCAGTTAGATTGGTTTGAGAATAATATGGAATAATAGCCTATATTTGGAGACAGACAGATGGGATAAAAGGGAGGGGGGGAGATCAGAGCCCTCAGCTTTTCTGAAGCCGGACTGGATCGCTCCGTGGAATTGGAGCTGAAAAGTGAAGCATGTGATTAGTTTACTGCAGTTCCCCAATGAGCAGATTTTTACGCTTAAAAGGCTTGGTTATAATGATTAAGGCCACCTGTTGCGCCGACACCAAGATATCAAGTGCGCTGGTCCACACCCACTAATCTGGGCTGCGCCTAGCACTAAACGCAGTTTATAGGCCGATGCAACGATAGAGCCCATAGTGAAGGGTGTTGGGGCTAGGGATTCGAAAGGGTGTGTAGGGGTAGTGGCTAGGTGGATGTGGGTGGTGGAGGAGTTAGTTAGTTAGTTAGTGACCTTTATTTAACCAGGAAGAAAAAACCCATTGAGATTCAGAATCTCTTTTGCAAGGAGGTCCTGGCCAGGACAGCAGCACAAATAGTTTCACATAAAATACACGTGAGAGAAAAAAAAGCAAAAACAAAAACAACATAAAACCAGTTACAGAACTGAGTGTAAGCCACATCAGTACATCATAAGCATCACCGTTCAGTATTAGGACATGTGCATTCACTACTCAAATACTCCCTAATTCTAGTTTTTAACTGCTCCATACTTGGTAGATAATCCAGTTTGAAATCACTCTGTAATTTACACCAGGACGAGGGTGCAAATGCTTTAAAAGCACTTTCACCAAAAACCGTCCTCGTCCGAGGAATGACGTACAAAATCTGTCCATCGGACCAGAGATTTGTAGTTTTAATTGAATAAAAAAATAGCCTATGAAAAAAGCAGCCCCGTTGCACACAGCACACCTTAGTGCTCAAAGAGACGTGTGGAATTAATTAATCAATTTATTTATTAATTAATTTATTTATTGTAAACTTAGAAATCTATACTCGAATAGCCATGAAGGTTGGTTAAAACAGGAACGGTTCTATTTTTTTTCTATATTTCCTTTGTTGAAATCCTTTTACTAATTAATATAATAAATGTGTGTAGCGCTTTCGTTGTATCCACTAGCCTGAGATGCAGCGCCCCAGATCCTTTTAACTTAAAATAGTCCTATTTGTATGCTATACCGTGTTAATTTATATGAAATAACTCTTAATGTAGGGTATGAGAGGGTAACTGTGATTTTAAACCGTTATATGTATTTATTTATTGCACCCAAACCTAGAGCAGCAATTACTTATAATCCCTTATTTACTTTGAAAATTGGTGTATTACCCTTTAAACTCACAAATGGCCTAATATTACTTTATCCGTTTTGTTTCCCAGGTACTGGATTCCCTCAGGTAAGTCAAATACTTAGCATATCAAGACAGGAATCATAAATCCACACAACTCAGGTAAGTACGAAAATAGAATGGGATTTAGTTATAAAACAAATAAAACAATTATCACATTTAACATAAATTCACTTTTCCTTCAATTAGTATTTGTTTTATTTTACCTTTTTGTTTGTGACAACCCAGGTAAGTAATATTCAATAAACCAAACAGTCAGCTATACCAACCAGACAAACATCATTTCACTAATGAATGTTATCAAAACTCTGAAATCAGTAATTCACATATCAAAATAATATCCCAGTCAATAACCTTATTTTTATACAATTCACATGAAATGTAAACACCTTTGCTTTACCTCTGTTATCATATAATAGGGGTGTCACAATATATCGTCCCACGAAATTTTGCGATAGTAAAACGTCACGATATGTATCGTTGAGATGAAATCTCATATCGCGTTTTTTTTATTTTTATATATATATTTTTTTTCTTTTTCAAAAATAGACTAAGAAACGTCTTTGTTTGTTGAAGTTCAATGTGTGGAAAGTAGTTCAGTTGAACAAGTCTCTGAAGAGACACATGATAAGTTATACAGGAGAGAAACCATTCAATTGAGTTTCTGGCAAAACTGTTTACTTGACAGGAAAAACTGAAGATGCATAAAAAATAGACTAAGAAAAGTCTTGTTGTTTGAGTTTGAAGAAAAACTGAAGATGCATAATGAGAATTTATACTGCTGAGAAACCTTTTAGTTCAAAGTAAATCTAAGTGACGGTGTAACTCATTCTATTTCAAGATAAGCCTTATCTCCAGCATCTCTCGGCCTGTCTCGGAGGGGAGTCCCCGGATGGGGGTCCATTGCTGGGCCCCTATAGCACAACAACCTCACAAGGTTCCTCCTCAGCCAAGTCACTGAGGCAATCCATGTGGCGATCCATGTGTGGATTGCCACCATATGGTGGAAAGGTTTTCTTGCGTTCACTGGGGGTGAGGGGACGCCGCTGTGTCCCGGCCTGGCCTTCTCTCCCACGCCTTATGTGGGCGGGGGGCATCGGTGCTCTTCATCACTGGTCGAGGGCTGCCGGTTGGTTTAGAACAGCTTAGGTAGGCGATAGATTAGCTACAGCCTAAGGCTGACCTGTTATAGTGTTCAGGCAAAGATCAGACTAGAGCAGAGATTAGCTAGATACTATGTCCCAGTTAGCTCTGGTTAATGCTTAGAGTAGTCAGTTGTCTGATCTTCTCCCCCCCCCTCTCTTTCTCTTTCCCCCTTCCCCCGCTCCTTCCCTTCTTCCCCCTTCCTGTTCTCCCCTCTCCCACATTTCCCACTCCCCCCCCACCTCCTCTCTTTCCATGCTCTTTCCTCCCCCACATCCCACCGCCCCCCTCCCTTCTCCTGCTCTCTCCTCCTTCTCCCCCCTCTGCTCCTTCTCCTCTTCTCCCCTATTTTCCAGAATCCCTGCCACCTCCTGCTCTCCCCTCTCTCACATTCCCCCTGCCCCCTGCTCCTTCCCCTGCACCCACCCACCTCTCCTTCTCTGTTCTCTCCTCCTCTCTGTCCTCTCCCCTCTCTCACATTCCCCGTGCTCTCCTTCCCCTGCACCCTCCCACCTCTCCTTCTCTGTTCTGTCCTCCTCTCTGTCCTCTCCCCTCTCTCACATTCCCCCTGCTCTCCTTCCCATGCACCCTCCCACCTCTCCTTCTCTGTTCTCTCGTCCTCCACATTTCCCATTTTCTCCCCACCCTCGCCCTAATCCGGGCCCGTATCCTACTACCTCCCCTCCCCCAACCCTAGACCCTACCTCTACCCTGGCTCTCCCTCCCCTGCACCCTCCCACCTCTCCTTCTCTGTTCTCTCCTCCTCTCTGTCCTCTCCCCTCTCTCACATTCCCCCTGCTCTCCTTCCCCTGCACCCTCCCACCTCTCCTTCTCTGTCCTCTCCCCTCTCTCACATTCCCCCTGCTCTCCTTCCCCTGCACCCTCCCACCTCTCCTTCTCTGTTCTCTCCTCCTCTCTGTCCTCTCCCCTCTCTCACATTCCCCCTGCTCTCCTTCCCCTGCACCCTCCCACCTCTCCTTCTCTGTTCTCTCCTCCTCCACATTTCCCATTTTCTCCCCACCCTCCCCCTAATCCGGGCCTGTATCCTACTCCCTCCCCTCCCCCAACCCTAGACCCTACCTCTACCCTGGCTCTCCCTCCCCTGCACCCTCCCATCTCTCCTTCTCTGTTCCCTCCTCCTCCACATTTCCCATTTTCTCCCCACCTCCTCCCTCTGACATTCCCCCTGCTCTCCCTCCCCTGCACCCTCCCACCTCTCCTTCTCTGTTCTCTCCTCTTCCACATTTCCCATTTTCTCCCCACCCTCGCCCTAATCCGGGACGTATCCTACTCCCTCCCCTCCCCCAACCCTAGACCCTACCTCTACCCTGGCTCTCCCTCCCCTGCACCCTCATCTCTCCTCCTCTGTTCTCTCCTCCTCCACATTTCCTATTTTCTCCCCACCTCCCCCCTCTCCTCCCTCACATCCCCCCGCTCTCCCTCCCTCCTCCACTCTCCTGCTTTCTCCTCTTCCCGGTGTTTCTTCCTCTTCCCCCCTTCCCCCACTACTCTAAAGCATAGTACACATTCTACTCCAAAGCATGGCACCCACTCTATCCCCTCCAATATTTTGCCACTATTTAAAGCATGGCACCCATGCTCTTAGTATTTTGCCACTATTCAAAGCGTGGCACCCACTCTTCCCTAAAGCAAGGCACCCATAAGCTCTAACATGTGCTTATTTGGCAAAAGGACTCACTACTAAAGGCTTGCAGCCAATTAAATTAGGCATAGTTTGGTTGCTAAGAAATTGACATATGTCCGTTTGCAAGATGTGCGTCTATATTTCTCATTCTCTCCCCACCTCCTCCCTCCCCCTGCTCTCTCCCCCCCCTTCCCCTCTCCTGCTCTCTCCTCTTGCTCCTTCCCCACCTCCTATACCCTCCAACATCTCCCATTCCCTCCCCACCCCACCACTCTCTCACATTCCCCCTGCTCTTCTCCCTTCTCCTGCTCTCTCCTCTGCTCTCTCTTCATTTCTTTATTTTCTATATTATCAATTGTTCAAATGTTATCTTTATTCTGTATATTCTTGTTACTGTTGTGTCAGCTAGAATCAGCTAGACATACTTTCTGTGAAGCCCTCTGAGACATGCTTGTGAATTAGGGCTATATAAATAAACTTGACTTGACTTGACTTGACTCCAATCTCATGTTTTTAGAGGTCCAAGCACGAAGTGCGTGGATCCCTATTGTATCTGTTCCGTTTATTAGGGGTCCAAGCACGAAGTGCGTGGATCCCTATTGTATCTGTTCCGTTTATTATTATTATTATTATTCCGCGCTAAAACAGCATGCACGTCAAAAACTGTAAGGGCTACAGTAGCCAGACCTTGCACATAGGTTGGAAATGTGCCCCACTACTCAGAGACAAAAAATTTGCCATATTGGCCAGATGGTGGTGCTATAACAGACCCTTTTGCGTATTGACCCATAACTGCTGAACCGTGAGGCGTAGAATCAAAATTCCACATCTGCTGGATTCCCTGGATCAATACGCATCTATCCATATAGACCACGCCCATTTAAGTCTGCTAGATTTTCCGCCATCTTGTACTTTCTCAAAAAAAAAAAAAACGAACTCGTCCTAGGCCATTTGCCCGAATGAGCCCAAACTTTTTGTGTGTCATCTCTGGACTTCCCTGATTTAAAAACTTAGAAAGAATTTGGATACGTGAAACCGTCTTGAAATGATAAATGTTTAAACTTTTGATAAACGAACTCGTCCTAGGCCATTTGCCCGAATGAGCCCAAACTTTTTCTGTGTCATCTCTGGACTTCCCTGATCTAAAGACTTACAAAGAATTTGGATACGTGAAACCGTCTTGAAATGATAAATGTTTAAACTTTGACACTATGTCATCACCGATGACAGTCTTGTGACATCACTGATGATGTCATCTATGATGTCATCTATGATGTCATCCTTCCTCTACATAACATCGCGCACACACACACACACACACACACACACACATGCACACACACACACACACACAAACACACACACACACACACACACACACACACACACACACACGCACACACACACACACACATATACACCTATACACACACACACACACGCCACACACACACACACACACACACACACACACACACACACACACACACACACACACACACACACACATATACACATACACACACACACACACACACACATATACTCACACATATACACACACATATATTGTCTATTTGTTTTTCTTCTTTTTCTGCCCTAAAAGTGTGTGGATCTCAGAAACCATAACCTCCACATCACCTAAACTTTCCACATAGGTTCAAGAGGTCACCCCCTACTCGGAGAAAAAAAAATACACCAATCCACCAGATGGTGGCGCTATAACAGACCATTTC